>NC_056525.1:236217767-236263327 GCF_019175285.1 Sceloporus undulatus
AGCAGCCTCCTGTTGCATGCTGGGATTGGCAGTTTTAAGGAGGGGTATTTAGAATTCTCAGGCAGAGAAGTTCAGCTCCTTAAAACTGCCAATCCCAGCATGCAACAGGAGGCTGCTAGAGGAGTCACACTGGAATAGTACCTCTTTAAGAGCTCGTCTGATAAACACCACAGTTAGTTCCTAAAAGGCATAGTTTCCTCTCTGGTTTTCTTTCCAAGCCTTCTAAGCTTGCCCTGGGGTTTGATACATAAAGCTTCTACAGAATGGATTTTGTGAACCATTCTGTGAACAATAAGACATTTGGGCATATTTCCTGATGCTCTTGGAAGCTTGTCAACAGATTATACGTGAAGCATTTTCTTCTTTACTTGTTCTGAGCTTCTTCGGGTGCATTTACACCAAAAATGATGCAATTTTTAACAGCCTTGGTTCCATCCTACAGAATCCTGGGTTTTGTGATGCACCGGAACTCTTTGACAGGGAAGGTTAAAAACCTTGCAAAATTATAAATGGCATGATTCCGGAAGATGGAGCACATAAAGTGGTCTCCAACTGCATAATTTCTGCAATGTAGATACACTCTTCTTCTCATTTCCTGGGCTTAACAGAGACTGTGAAGACACACCCAACTAAAGGTGGTGGCAGGTTTGGGTGTGCAACGCCGGTACCCGGATGAGATCAAACTTTTTACCCAAAAAAGGCTCTGAAGCTGAATGTAAAGTTCAAAAGGGGGGGAATTTAATTTAAAGGACAAAATAAAGAGTTTTCTCCTCCCCAGCTCTAAACAAAAGGTACTTTACAGTTTCGGCAATCTTCCGGATGTCATCTTTCTGGGTCTGATGTTAGTTTGCTCTCCTCACTCAATGGAGCTGGTGCAGGGTCTTTCAGCTCCTGAAATCTTCTATTCACTTGCTGATGGTAACTAATTCGGCTGAGGTGTAAGAAATGCCCTTTCCGGCTGTCTGGGCCTGTTTGCCACCAAAAGACAGCTCTCTGCTTGCTCTCAGCAAAGACTGCTCCAAACTAAATCTTCTAGCTACAGCAAAGCATGCTGGGAAAGGGCAAACCAAACCTGGAAATAATGCAAGGGAATCCTACAGCTCCTCCCACAAACTAATACATTGACTTTTTTACACTAAACATACTATGGCCTGAACCAATGTGAAAGAAAATGCAGGGGAAAGTTTCAATCAGTCCTGGCAGGACATCACAGAGACAAAGAGACATGGATTTGTAATTGGTTTACTGGCCGAACCTAAAGGGTGTTCAACAATGGCTCCTTTTCATTCTGGAGAGAAGTGACCAGTGGGGTCCCACAGGGCTCTGTCCTGGTCCCAGTGCTATTCAACATCTTTATCAATGACTTGGATGACAGAATTGGGGGCATAATTATCAAATTTGCAGATGACACTAATTTAGGAGTAGCTAATACCCCAGAGGACGAGATCAAAATTCAAAGTGATTTTAATAGATTAGAAAGCTGGGCCAAAGCTAACAAAATGAATTTCGACTCGGAGAAATGTAAGGTACTGCACTTAGGGCAAAAAAATGAAATGCACAGATATAGGATGGGTGACACCTGGCTGAATGAAACTCTGTGTGAAAGGGATCTAGGAGACCAAGTAGACCACAAGTTGAACATGAGTCAACAGTGCCATGCGACAGCTAAAAAGGCCAATGGGATTTTAAGCTGCATCAATAGAAGTATAGTGTCTAGATCAAGGGAAGTAACAGTGCCACTCTATTCTGCTCTAGTCAGGCCCCACTTGGAATATTGTGTCCAGTTCGGGGCACCACAATTTAAAAGGGATGTTGAAAAACCAAAGGAGGGCGACTAAAATGGTGAAGGATCAGGAAACCATGCCCTATGAGGAATGACCTAGGGAGCTGAGGATGTTTAGCCTGGAGAAGATAAGGGTAAGAGGTGATATGATATCCAGTAAGGGCTGTTCGGCAGTGGAACACACTCTCTTGGAGTGTAGTGGAATCTCCTTTCTTAGAGGTCTTTAAACAGAGGCTGGATGGCCATCTGTCAGGGATGCTTTGATGGAGATTTCCTGCATGGCATGGGGTTAAACTGGATGGCCCTTGCATCTCTTCCAACTTTATTATTCTATCTTTCCTAGCTTGGAAAAGTTCCCTTTTGAATTACAACTCCTAGTATCTCCCAGCCACCATAGAGAGCTGGAAGATTCTGGGAGTTGCCATCCAAAATATGAAATTTTTCAAAATCAGTTCCTCAGTCTGAGGAATAATGTTGAACCTGAAGGTGGAATGTTTGTCATATCAGGCATGAACTCTAGAGTTGAGCTAGGGATTTTCCCCAGGAGAGCTGGTTTCAGGCTATGACCCTTTATCTTTCAATGTAACCACACACACACAGGCCTTCATTCTTGGTGAGTGATCAAGTAACCAAATGAGCCTATTAAAACAGGTTGGATTGGTTCCCAGAGCTATGCTGTTTGGCCTGCAGGGAATTTAAAGAACAATGCCCCCCCCTTTCTCCTCCTTTTCTTTTCCCCTCTTTTTTTGTTTTAAAGAGAAGCTTTTCCTCATTTACGGTTGAATGTGTGGTGATGAATATCAAATACTAAACTGTGCTTACAGAGTCGGAGGCAAATTGGAATCTTGATGAAAAGGAATTGGTAGAAGAAGGGGGGAGTTATAATATGAACACTGCCTGCATGAATATATGTTTGTTCACACCACTTTTCTTGCTGTTCTTCAAAAAAGCCTCCTAAATGAATAAACAACTCATCCCCCCTCCATTAACAGCCAAGGCCCTTCCAAAAGAGTTTGCCTAAATGTCATGGAATCCCTCATTTTATTCAGCTTTGCTTCTGTTTGCCTATCTGGCCAGACATTTTCCCAAGTGAATCCCCACAGTCAATAAAAAGGTGACCAGCCATGTGTGTTCATTTGCAACAGCCCTCCTGATGACATTCTGGTCTTTGTTACTTTGCAGAAGTGAAAGTACTCAGATTTCTTTGCCAAGGGCATGCCATAGCCGAGGGGCATCACTAAGAAGTGCGAGGAGGGGTTCAGACTGCACCAGGTGACACCCTAAGTTTGAGTGATACCACTGTTTCCCAAACATTTGTATTTTGGAACAAATGGGCAGCGGCATTCACTTCCAACCTCTAAATTGCTGAAGCTCAGGGGAAGAGATGGGGAGTAGAAAGAGAAATGAGCAGGCCTCAGGAGTGTATTTGCAAACATGATTGCTGCAAGAAGGATGGGGGAGGGGAGCAGAATCATGCCTATTCACACCAAGTGACTGCCTGAGAAGTGGAACTGCAGCGGAAGGGACCTATCACACCAAAGCAGTCATGGAATAGCAGCAAGATTCAGAGCCTATGGACTGGTTTTGCCTGCAGTGAAAAGGTGCACAACAGTAACAAATTGAATGCAAGGCAGCAGCAGGACATACATGACCTTGTGTGATAAGTACCAACTAAAGACTCTTTTGTCCTCTTAGAATTCCACTTTTTAGCCTCGTGTGATAAAATCCTTGGTCTCTCCTCCAGCATCTTGTCTCCTCCATTTTGGGAGCCTGATAAATTATTGTTATTCACAAAGCAGATGGAGGTGCTGTTACTATCACGTTGACTGTTCCACATATGAGTGTCACTTTCTTTGCCTGCTGCTGGGTTTTGCCTGTGGTGGAATGGTGTGGGGATGCCATCTTGGCCAACTGCAGTGCCATGCTATATGTTATGCATAGGGGTGTGTGTTTGTTTGACCTTACTGAAATGACAGTAGGGCTTCTCTTCCTGCCTCAGTATGAAAGAGAGCTTGGGCAGCCATTCTCCTGAGATTCACTGCAAATATGACACATTTGCAGTATGTTTTATATGATATCATCCATGCCTTTCATAATACATAAAGGTGAAAAATGTATATAATTGCAAAAATATACCCAAGTGAGCAGCTGAATCAAGTAGTTACTAAAAGCTTTGCAGGAGCCCTTTTTTGGCTCAGGTGAAGCTTACGTTTATAAATGTGTGGTAATTCCCTTGATGCAAGGAAGAGTTGTTTACAATTGCTGGTAAAGGGGCTCTATTGCAAAGTTCATCCAGCTCTTCTCTTGCAGCACTCATCTTAATAATGTAAAAGGTGAAGTAACATCAATGAAAGTGAAACTGATTGGAATCAGAGTTGCAAAGTGGAAAAGGCAACACCCTTCCCACAGAAAGTCTCATGCTTGGAGTGCAAGATTTATCAGCTCTGCAGAGCTAGTGGGAGTAAACATGCAACACTATACTAATTGCTCTTGCCAAGAGTCTTGGGAAACTGAACAGAAATTCAAGTGAAGATTTGTTGTTGTGTGCCTTCAAGTTATTTCGGACAATGGTGACCCTAAGTCAACCCAGAGGGGGCGGGGGTAGTTTTTGGCAAGATTTGTTCAATGGGGGTTTGCCTTTGCCTTCCTCTGAAGCTGAGAAAGTGTGACTTGCCCAAGGTCACCCAGTGGGTTTCCATAGAATCATAAGAATTAGTTTGTGTTCCTGCTAAATACCAAATGGAAGTATTGATTTCAAGTTAACTTAGCCATGTTTTTCTCTGTAAAATTAACTTATTGTACATAGCACATGCATTTCATAGAATTGGAAGAGACCACAAGGACCATCCAGTCCAACCCCCTGCCATGCAGGAAATCACAATCAAAGCATCCCCATTGGCAGATGGCCATCCAGCCTCTGTTTAAAGACATCCAAAGAAGGAGATTCTACTACACTCCAAGGGAGTGTGTTCCACTGTAGAATAGCCCTTACTGTCAGGAAGTTCCTCAGAATGTTGAGGTGGAATCTCTTTTCCAGTAGCTTCCATCCATTGCTCCATTGTGTCCTATTCTCTGGAGCAGCAGAAAACAAGCTTGCTCCCTCCTCAATATGGCATCCCTTCAAATATTTAAACAGGGCTATCATGTCACCTCTTAACCCTTTTTTCTCCGGGCTAAATATCACAAGCTCCCTAAGTCATTCCTCATAGGACATGGTTTCTCCATGGCTGAGTGTGGATTTGAGTCTTGATCGCCAGAATCATAGGCCAATGCTCAAACCGCTACACCACTCTGGCTTTCCAGAATGAAGATTAGGGATGTGAAAATCTGTCAGGTTTGCTTCTCTGGCATTTGAATTGCCTTATCTTCAACTGTTCTCCACACAAAATGCATGGTTTACAAATGTTGCACTTTGCAAAGTCTGATCATTCCTCCAGAACAAACTGAAATGAAGTTCTGCCTCATTTACACTGGGGAAATTCAGTTGATTATACTGTTTCAAGCACTGAAAGGACCGTGGTGTATCTGTGAGAGCAGCAGAGGAAGAAAATCTCAGAAAAAGCAGGTGGCAACTCTAAGCACAAACCTTTGAAAACACAAGGCAGCAAAAAGTGTTGTACTGCATGGCTGGTGGACCATAAAAACCAGGGGTGGCTACTCCAGCTTCTTTTACTATCTGTAATTCTAAAACAATGAGCCAGTGTGATGTAATAATGGTTTGACCATTGGACTAGGCCTTCAGGAGGCCAGGGTTTGAAACACCACTCCAGCATGGAAAACGGCTTTGGGTAAGTCACATTCTCTCACCTTAAGAGGAAGGAAATGGTAAACCACATCTGATTAAATCTTTCCAAGAAAACCCTAAAACAGGGTCACCATAAGCTGGAATTGAGTTGAAGACACATGGCAAAGAAAGTAACTTTTAAAATTATTTTTAAGAAAATGATTTTGTTTGTTTTTTAAATGTTAGTATTTGTGGATTTAATACTACAAATGTTTTGACTGTTGTACATCACCTTGGGGGGTGCTTAAGGGCTTAAACTTGTATTTTAAATTTGCGTTTCTTTAAAGTCAAGGTTAGTTTAATTGTGTTTTAACTTTTATGTTAAGGAGTTTTTCTTTTTTAAAAAATGTACTGTGTTTTTAAATTCTGTATACTGCCTTAAATCCCCTGCTGAAAGAAAGGCAGGATATAAATATAGCTTATGAAAAAGAAGTGCATTAAATCAACCAATCAATCAATCAATCAGTCAGTCAAAGTTAAATGTGTCTTTGTGTGTGTGTGCGTGTGTGTGTGCCTTCATGTTGCCTGTTTATGGTGACCCAATGAATTTCATAAGGTTTTCTTAGGCAAGGAATACTCACAGGTGGTTTTGTCAGTTCTTTCCTCTGAAATATAGCCTATAGCACCTGGTCTTTTTTGGTGGTCTCTCCTCCAAGTATTAACCAGGGCTGATTCTGCTTAGCTTTCAAGATCAGACAGTATCTGATGCCTTTAAGCTATTAGACTCTGTCCCCATGCTAAATACTTGCCCTGAAATCAGAGTAACTGCTCTTTCTCCTTTCTCTCACAACAGAGATATTGTTCGGCATAATTCCAGTTCCCACAAAATCTTAGCAGAAGCAGCTGAAGTCTCTGAAATATGCATCTTGCAGTTTTGATTACAGCAACGATGATGACAAGATATTTCTCGGAGCCAATTTGCCCAGCTTCAAAGGCAAAATTGGATCCAACAGTGGCTGGAGCTTCATCAGATGGAGTAACTGTAAAATAAAAATTATACCCTGACATGCTTCTAATAAAGTTCCCTTTGCTCCCTCCTCCGTGAGCAGCATTCCTTTCTGAGTGTTGCAAAGGATGATTTAATCGCTTTTGCTCGTACATTAGAGGAGCTGATTGCTGGGCCTCTATTTAGATTGATTGTTCTCCTGCTCTTATTAACAAGTGGCAAGTTAATGGAGATGAACAGAAATGAAAAACGGAGCGATTCTCATTTGGCATCCTCTGCACTGCTGGGTTTTGATTTGGGATGTTTTATTTCTCATTTGTAGCCAATGACGATAAAGTGGCAATACTTTGGGGTTGTTGGGATTGGGCTAGGAAGTTGATAAAGTGACTTGTGACCTTTTCAGTTCAGGTCTAGTTATTCTCCAACATAGCTCTTCATTTTTGCCTGATGTTCCTTTGCACTTCCCTTCCTCCTCTGCCTTTTTAAAGCCTGAAAACCTCACAAAAAGAGAAAGCATCTCAAACAAGGAAATCAACAATCGCATCTACACGTGTCTCTTGAAGGGCCAGTTCCGATGGCCAAAGTGATTTGCTATGATTGTAGCTTCTGCCAAAACAACTAGATTCCCTAGACAGCTATATTCCTCCCATGCTTTTCTCAACAGTAGCTATAATTTGTGTTTTCATGCTCCAGCAAAACAATGTCTTTTGTTCCACAAATGCTCTTCTATCATATGGTGGTAGGGATATAAAGGCCAGAATCTTCTGGTGAAGCCTTTTCTATTTATTCTAAGCAAATAGCCTGCAATCCAGCCACACATGATTAGGAGTAATTCAGGCTTTTTGAAGGGGTGGGGTGGGTTGGGGTGGGACTCCACAAACTCTGCTGGAAAAGGTTTCATAGTTTTGAACAGAGCATCTGTGAATATTCCAGAGAGGATGCACGTTATTGAATGTGTGGCTACCTATCTGCTTTCCATAGATTCACATGGATTTACATGGCTGCACATTTTTGGCAGAGTGAGGATGAATACGTGCAAATTTGTGCAGGAAAGTAAAGTCAAGTGTCAATGCAAATGTGTGAAAAATAGCAATTTGTATAATACACTTGCGTGTAGATTAGCCCCTGGACTGTATTATGCAGGCTGCAGGTAGTGGTGGTGGTTGCATATTTGAATCCTCACTTTCTATGCCATATTAACAGAAACAAAGACCATTCATCTCCCTATCAATAGCAGCTGGAAAACCTAATAAAATCTCTGTTGGAATAGACCAAAGGCTTGCCAAATCCTGCCTTTACCCTAGGATAGCCAGCCAGATGTCTCCTGAAAAGCAGACTGCCTCTATCTATGGTGAAGCTGTAATTTTAATGTGGAGACCCCCATCCTTACAGCACTGTCCTTAAGGAGAGTCCAAAAAAAATGCAGGAAGCTATATTGATATAACAATATAAACTGTTTCTCAGCACTATTTTATCTCCATTAAGAGCATCTGTAAAACTAATGGGTCTTGCCAAAAACACACTAGAAACTTTAGATTACAATGGGAATCACTCATAACAATACTTTTTTTGTTTTTGACTTTCTTCAGGTTCACTTTAACTTATGGCAACCCTAACTTATGGCAACCCCATGAATGAGAGACCTCCAAGTCACCCTATTGTCAACAGTCCTGCTCAGATCTTGCAGACTCAGGGAGGCAGCTTCTTCTGATATTGCCAAAATATAAAAGTCTCAGTTTGGACATCTTGGTTTCTAGGGAGAGTTCAGGCTTGATTTGCTCTAGGACCCATTTGTTTGTCTTTTTAGCAGTCCACGGTATCCATAGAACACTTCTCCAACACTACTATATTTCAAAGGAGCTAATTTTCTTCCTTTCAGCTTCCATCACTGTCCAGCTTTCACAGCCATACTTTCTTGCTGGGAAATCAATTTTTCCTTCAGCTTTTATGGAGATTTTAGCAAGGTGCAAAGGAGTCCATGTGTGTGTGTAGCATGTGGGAGAGATAATGTCTTAGTCTCTGCTAATCAAAAAGTTCTGGAACTTCAACCCTGTGAGCCCTGGTCCCACTACACTTCAGATACTGTAAGTAATATATAGCAATTAAAACAAATGGGCATTGATAGGGTGTCTCCACAAATTGATCTAATGCCCCTTTAAAGGCACCCAAGCTGGCAGCTAGCATTACATCTTGCAGTAGCAAATTCCACAGTTTGACTACAGTGCGATATACATACAGATGTCTTTTCTTATCTTAACCTTCTTCCTTCAGATGGATTAGTTACCAATCTGTACTCAGCTCCTCCAAACTGATCCTATCTTGAGGTCCCATGTTTGTTGTTATCCTTGGGGGGGGGGGAGGTCTGGAACGGAACCCCCACATATGCAAAGGGCCAACTGTACATTCCGGGTGTGCATGTGATACTGTAATTTAAAGGTATATTTTAATTTTGCTGGTGGTTTATGAGTGCAGGCCTGGTTCTGCCATAGAGCTAGGTGAACATTGCCACAGGTTATGGAGAGCTAGAAAGCTGCAAGTCATGTCCCCCCCTCCCCACATCTGAAGAGTGGTTGGTGGTGATAGCAGCAGTGTTGCCAACAAGCCTCGAATATATCCCCTGGAATGTTTTAGCAAAATCCAAAAACCCCAAAATTTCCCAATATTTACCAGAATATTCAGTCAAAATCCCCAGAAAGAAATTCATTAAATTCCCCAGATTCCAGGGAATTCCCTGGAAATTGTCAATGCTGGATAGCAACCATCCACTTCCTCTTGGTATTTCAATAACAACAGGCCCAGACCAAGCTTCTTCTTCCTTGTTCCTTCCAGGCCAAGATGGCATTCCTGGGATTACTGTGTCTGCTCTGTCCTGGTGTTGCATCTCACACAGCTGTGGGCCAGGAAAAACAGGTAGTTCCTCATGTACATGTTTGCCTTTGGCTGCCTACTTCAGCGGGAGCTGTAAATCCTTGACTATTTCAACCTCATGTACAAGGATAAATGATTTCCATAGTTTTCTTCCTGCTGCAGGAGAACATGAATAATTCATCACAATATTCTCCATATAGTGGGAGCCAGCATAGTGTAGTGGTTTCCGCATTGGACTATGACACTGGAGACCAGAGGTTGAAACTGCTTCGGGTCACTTCGGAGGTATGGTGTTTAAATGCTGCATGTGTCCTAAGAGGCCAGAAACCTAAGGACTGGAGTGCAGCTTTGGTACAGCTTCTGGCTTCTTAAGATGCATGTGTCATTTAAACAGCATACCTCCAAAGTGACCCGTATCAGCTTTATTTTGGCCTGTCTGTACAGGCCCTCCATTAGCCATGGCTCCACTGAGTGATCCTGGGCAAGTCACACTCCCTCCTCAATATGACATCCCTTCAAATATTTAAACAGGGCTATCATGTCACCTCTTAACCCTTTTTTCTCCGGGCTAAATATCACGAGCTTTTTGCCAAGCAAGTAGGCATGGCAGATAATTTATGGCACAGTGAACATATAGTTACTGTGATGTCAAAAGCGAGAAGCACAAACAGGGAAACTGTTGAGAAGGATAATGGATACAAGTAATGCCCACTAATTCACAGTGAGAAAGAGTATCTTGGTGCATCAAGAAAATGGTGAACTGTTGCAAGATTTTTCACATTCCAGGAGAAGTGAAATTTTTTTCACACAAACAACAAAACTTGCTTAAACCTTCTCCAAGATTTTTGTGCCAAAAAAATGGGAAGAAACCCACAAGTGTTTACAGTATATTGGGAGAGGGGGAGAGGTGCTGTTTCTGTACATTTTGGTGCAAAACTACAACACATTTTCCACAAAATATTCTGAAATCAGAACAATCATGAAAATTGTGCAAAACTATTATCATCCATCAGGGACAGAATTATTATTATTATTATTTATTTCATTTATATACCGCCATTCCTATGATCATGGCGGTGTACAACAATTACATAATACAAAAGTACCCAAACAAACCTCCATATTATTACAAAAAATACAATTCAAAAATCCAACATACAGTCAAATAACACAATAAAAGCAGCTTAGAATTCCATAATACAGTGTCCCACATGTACTTTTTGAAGTGCTTCATTCTTCCCTGAAATAACAAAGAATGAAATAAGAATGAAATAAGCAGAGATTTACAGCTCTAATGCACACAAACATTTCAAGAGCAGCATATTGCAATAGTAATATCGCAAAAAATCACACCTGGACAATGAGGATTTGGCATTTTTGCAGTGGGCCAAATTTCCCTCCAGCCCATTTTGAACAGAAAGGCCATCAATTGAGAAAACAATACTAAATCCTACCAACATCAAAGACATTAGAAACACGGATATTTTCATGGGCATATGGAGAAGAGGTGGTTTTGATCTTGGAGGAGATTTACAATCTATCCCACAGATGTAGGGCTGCTGTCCCAGGAGCATGGTGGACTCTCCTTCTTTGGAGGTCTTGAAAACAAGGTTGGATGGGCATATTTCAGGGGTGCTTTAGCTATGTATTCCTGCATTGCAGGGAGCTGGACAAGATGCTTCTTGTGGCCTCTTCCAGTGCTACGATTCTATTACAACAGCTCTGCTTTATACTTACATGTCCCACATGTACTTATATGTCCTACAATCTAAAGTTCAAACCATTTTTCTACATTACAGTGAAAACAGATTAAGGATACCAAGTTGGCAAGCAGTTCGGTTGAGTGTCGGAGTACCTGAATGGCAAGAAAAAACCCTTAACGATGTAGTGGAAATTCCTTGTTGAAATAGAAAGCTATAGAACGATGGAGTCACCTTTGTCAGCCAGAGAGATAGTTTTTAAAATAGAGGCTTGGAGTTTAGAAAAAATTAGAGCAAAGGAGTAAAAAGAGCATCATGACCCGTAAGAAGCTGGCACCAACAGAATTAGACGTAATATACACAATTTAAGATAAGGATACATTGTTGATATTCAGAAACAAGGTTAGAAGGAAGCTACTAAATTCCTAAAGGAGGGGGTAAGGAGTGATGATGCAGTTTTAATGTATGCATGTATTTCTGTTCTGATTGTAAGAATTCTGTATGTTTAAATTGTAATTAACCAATCAGGTGTATTGAAGAAGCTTCTTTGTCTTCAATAATATAAAAAGAGCCATTTTGTCTTGTTTGGGGGCCTCAGCTTTTTGGAACTTGAATTCCACTGAGTTCAATGTTTTCCTTTGTCGACAATTGGAAATAAACTTATGGATTTTCAATCTACTAGGTCCTCTTGTCAATCATTGCTATGCCAGGCCTAGATTTTTAAGTTTCCTGAAATTTCTGTTACAACGAAAGCAAAAGCTATTTAGGAAAATCAAAATAAATCTATAGAACAAATGGAAAAGCTTTATGGCTTAGGCCAGTGCTTCTAAGGCTGTGGGGGTGATGGCAATTATTATATTTTACCAATGCACTAGGGACTGGCACTAAATGTGTGCCCACTGAGTACAACTGTTTCTTTCCTCCCCTGCAAATCCTTGACAGACTGGCAGCCCCCCCCCCCCCCCCCCTTTTTTTTGCTAATAAAATGACAGTCCAGGGAATCTGAAAGTGGTTAACAACAACAACATCAACAGCAGCAGCAATATATAGCAATATAGCAAGTACACTTCTATACGGCTTATCAATGCACTTAAGCGCTCTCTAAGTAGTTTACAATGTGTAAGCCAAATGCCCCCAACAAGTGGAGTACTCATTTTAGTCACCCACAGAAGGATGCAAGGCTGAGTGGACCTTGGAGCTCCTGGCTGAGATCAAACTCACAACCTTGTGGCTGTAACTGTGACATTAATAATATTGTTTATTTCTTTCCCTCCTCAAGGTGGGGTACAATGATAAAATACAAAATACAATTTAAAAAGTAAACACATAAAACCAACAGTTAAAATACAATACTATAAAATCATGAAAATACACTCATATAATACAGTCTTTAAAATACACCAATTAAAAAATCATGATGTAAAATTGACTGGGTAGGTTTGCCAGAAGCAGTGGTATTACTAGGGGGTGCAAACCGCACTGGGTGCATCCCCCCTCCCTACTACATGCCATTTTACTCGCGAGTAAGCCAGCACCTGGCAGGGAAGAAAGATGCCCAGAGCACTTCCCTTCCTGCCAGGCTCTGGTTTACTCCTGAGTAAAATGGTGCTGGGCAGGGAAGAGAGAGTGCCCAGAGCACCTCTTCCCTGCCAGGCACCAGTTTACTCACAAGTAAACCGGTTACTGGGAGCAAGGTGAGGCAGTGCCCTGGAACCCTTGCCCCCCCCCCAACCACATGACATCTGAGTCAGTAACACCACTGGCTAGAAGAGATGTGTATGTAGTGCTTTTTAAAATGCTATCAGCATCTTCAGCTGTTGAATCTCTCCCAGCAGGTCATTCCACAGTCTGGGGGCAGCAAACAAAAAAGTCCTTTGGGAAACTGCTGCCAGTTTAGTCCTGGCTAGGTGGAGCAAACATTTCCCAGAGGACCTGGGTGTACAGGGTGGGTAGTATGGAAGAAGGCGATCCTGTGGGTAACTTGGACCTTTTAAACCATGTAGAGCTTTAAAGGTAATAACAAACACTTTGTACCATGCATGGAAAGTGCTGCAAAACTGGCCTTGGCAGGGCACAAAATACCTAGCCCTGATCTAACAACTGTGACAGAAACATTGGTAAGAATGGGGTGTAGAAAAGCAGGTGGTGCTAAAGATAAACGCAACTGAAGAAGAGGAGACAAAGAAAAAGGAAAGCATTAAGGCAAGTTGTTTTCAAAACGATTTTCTCCTCTCACTGACAAGGCTTTTTTTGTATTTAGAGAGCTCATTGTTGAAATGCAGGAGCAGAGACAGCAAAAGAATGGTTGGGGGGGGGGGAGGTTAAAAATAATCCAAATATGAGGTGATGAGGGTTGGTGTGTTGAGAATAATAAACTACAAGGAGGTGCTGAAAATTTTGTGAAAACTCAATGCAAAAGCATGGCAGCCTCTTTTGAGAAGGCAAGTCATCTTGAATTACTGTACTGTGGGTTCGTCTTTTCAAAGGCCCTTGCTGTTCAGATTTTTTTAGTGTGAACAAGGGTGATGCTGCATTTGCACATCATTTTCACTTATTGTTCCTGATGCCAGTACATTGCATAATGTGCCTAAGTATTCAGGGTTCATCCATCGAGATCTTCATTTAATGTGCAAGAATGTCTCCTCTAATTTTATTTTTATTAACAGCCAAGCAGAAAGTGACCAACTATAATAAAGCTTACTTCAGCATCAGCATCTTGACATTGGCCTTACCTTTCCATAACATTGCATATACGGGTTGACTCTCCTTTATCTGGAATTCCAAAATCCGAAATATTCCAAAATCCTTAATTGTCCACATAGGTGGTTGAAATAGTGACACCTTTGCTTTCTGATGGTTCAATGTACACTTTATTTCATGCAAATTTTTTTTAAAAAAATATTGTGTATAAAATCACTTTCAGGCTATGTATATAAGGTGTATATGAAACATAAATGAATTTCAAGTTTAGGCTTGTGTCCAATCTTCAAGATATTTAATTATATATGTATGCAAATATTCCAAAATCTGAAAAACTCAAAACATTTTTGGTCTGAAGCATTTCAGAGAAGGGAGACTCAACCTGTACTATATTTTCAATTGTATGAAATTTTGCAAAAGAAGAAGAAGAACGTATGTTTTCTTTTTAAACAGCTGCTCCCATATGGGCCTGTCCAAAACTTTTTAAAAATTCACCCCATGTGAGTCAACCTAAATTTAACATTCTCAGTGAATGCTCTGTTGTATCGACACCTCACAAACTCACAATGACAATGATGTGCACATGTGACAGGACTTTCTCTGTAGCAACTCCCTGACTGTGGAACTCATTGCCAAGGGAAGTTAGGTTTGCTCTAATTCTTTTGAGCTTGAGGTAGATCGGTAAAAGGGTGTTGTTCAGCATGGCCTTTGGCATTTGAAATTGCTTTGTATGTACCCTACAACTGTCCTGATTAATCCTCTGTCATCTCACTTTTTAGCTGATGTGAAAAGGTCCCAGTTTGTCTCTCTTCTCTTCCCACTTTTCCCCTTTGTCCTCAGCTTATTTCAGTTGTTGTAAAAAGGGGGACACTTAACAACAACAACAACAATGTCTAGGAACCACAGGATGGCCAAGACCTGCTTCCAGTAGTAGAAGGAGAGTAAGCAAGTCCCATTGCACTAGTGGATCTAAACTCTTCCTGCTTCCTTAAAAACTCCTTGAATGCAAACAAGACTCTCCAGTTTTGCTTAGAACCTTTGCTTGATTTAGTGGCAAACTTGAAATGAAACTGAAAACTTTTTGGGGATTTAGGAAACAAAAGCATTGCTGGAATATGTGTTTCCTTTCTCAATCCTTCTTTATGGGATTAGAGCAGAGCAGCTCGCAAATGTTGATGGTGTGTCCATTCAGGTTTCTATTTTGAGCTTCAGCCATGCAACATAGCATTTGAGAGCATGAATTGGGGGCTTACCTACATCCTTGGCTTTGAATTTTCACTGAGCATCCTTTCAGCTCCTGAGCTCAGTGCCAGCATAGATGCACTCAAAATGCATTTCCAAAATTCAGGCCAACCATATGCTAAAATGAATTATTTACAATCAAATATGCATTGCTTTCCAGAGCATGTGGTTAATTTCAGTGTAAAGTATATCAAAGCACCACAGGAAGCTAGACAAAACTAGTAACAACATGATTACCCTAGAAGCAATTTATGGAACTATTGTTGGATTTAAGAGACACTTCACTAGGCAGTGCAAGAGGGATAGCAGAAGGACAGATCCACCATCAGTTCTCCTAAGAGACAAGCCCCATTCATTTTTTCTGTTGGTGACTGTCATCCAGCAGCCCTTCCACCCAGCTGAGGAACACCAATATGTTAAAAACATGTGGTTTTTGTTTTCCTCTCCCCTCCTCATCCCCTTCCTCTTCTGTATATGGAAACTGCTCTGGAAGCCTTTCCAGCTGTATAGTGGGGTTTAAATACTATCTACAACAATAAATGAGAATGTGTATCTATCTGTCCCCCCACTCCTCCTCCTGTTCTTCAAACTATAGAATCTTAGCATTTTTGGAACTTGCATGCAGAGAATATCATAAGAAAAGCAGGGTTAGACTCAGAAGAAGGAGGAGTGAAGATAGGAGGAATGAACATCAACAATCTAAGACATGTGGATGACACCCTGCTACAAGTGTAAGATATCACAGACTTGAAACATTTTGTAAGGAAGCTCAAGAAAGAAAGTGAAAAGGCATGCTTGTTGCTGAACATAAAAGAAAGCCAAAATAATGACCACAGAGAAACTACATAAATTCAACCCAGACAATGAAGAAATTGAAATAAAGAGTTCCCATACCTTGGATCAAACATTGATCAGAATGGAGACTACAACCAGTAAATCAGAAGAAGACCAGGAATAGAAGGGGCAGCTATAAAGGAATGAGACAGGATCATAAAGAATAAAGATATACAACTGAACACTAAAGTTAGAATCATCCAAGCCATTCTATTTGTTAGGAAGGATAGAATTAGGGGAATTTAATTAGCTCAAATATTACGAGAGGCGTGTCCTAACAACGCACGCAGCGGGGTCATGTCCCTATGTGTATACCAGAGGTCGTCTAGTCCAACCCCAAGAAACAGAGACTTGGATGCCAATGAGGTGCAATTAAAATATAAAACATTTATTAAACCCACACAACAAAGGGATCACACACACACACACACACACACACACTCAATGCTAAAGTAAGGGAGGGGTGAGTTTGGGAGTAAAGGAGAAAGGATAGAGGCACCGTTGGGATATTTACCTTAGGAGTCTTCTCCAAAGCGACAGATGCGAGGGATGGTGGATTGTGAGACACGGCTGCAGGAACAAAAGGGAAGCGGCAACCGCGGTGGTTAGGAGCTGAGTTCTGGCGGACAAAGCTAACTAGAGGCCCGAATGACAGTGAGCTTGGTTTCGCTCAAGTGATTTCAGCAGAGCATGAGGCTCCAGGAACTCAAGCTCGGAGCGAGATGCTCTACAAGCAAGTCAAAGCTCAACAAGCCCACTGGAGGGCTGGAAGTGGGGTCCTTTTATACCCCTAAACATAACCTCAGGCTATGGCAGCCTGGCGAACAAAGGCTTGATGACTTTATCTTTATCTGGATACACAAAGAAGAGGTCTGGCACTTTTCAGGAGGGGACAAATATCTTGATGGCTGAGCCGTTAAGCTAATCACTGGCTCATCAAGGAGGGAGCTACTGCTATTGTCCTCCTGCTTTGGGCAGCTTGCGAAACTAGTATGGCAACTCCCAAAACTGCTTGCTGAAAGGTTTAGAATCTACCTTTTTTCCTGTGACCATGCCTAGTAAGGCTGCTGGCTACGTGGTCAGCTCACTCTTAGGGTAATGGCAGCTAGCGATGGGGTCAGTCAGGGGTCATAGATTCAGATCGCATGGCACCCAAAATTTTATATAAAACCATACTTGATAACATATTCCCCAGAGATCTGGGTAGCAGAGAAAGCAGATAAAAGGAAAATCAACCCATTTGTGGTGCTGGAAAAAAGAGGTGAGGATACTGTGAACAGCCAAAACGGCAAATTAATGGGTCCTTGAGTAGATAAAAGCCAGAAATCAGACTACTACCCTGGAAACCAGGGTTCAGTACCAAGCTCAGCCATGAAAACCCCTGGATGATCTTGAGTGAGTCAGATGCTCTCAGCCTCAGGGAATGGCAATGGCAAACCTCCTCTGAACAGATTTTGCCAAGAAAACCCCGTAATAGGGTTGCCATAAGTCAGAAGTGACTTGACAACAACAACAACAACAACAACAACATAGCCTATGTGCAAATTGGATGAATTCAGTTAAGTCCAAAAGGCTTTGATTTAAAAAGACCCTTATGTTTTGACATTGTACTAGAATGAGACCAGCATTAATGACAGTTAGGCCTCCGAAGGGAGAGAGAAAGAGTATCTGATAAGTAGGTGACACAGCAGAGAAGTCCTTCTCCCGTGTTATTGTACAATGTATGGCTTCCACTGGTGGGCATAGAGGAGAACCCCTCCAACAGACCATTTGAAATTCTGAGGATATCCCACAATGGGGAGCATTATGCATAAACCTCTCCAAATCTCTCTGTGCAGTTTTTGTTTTTTAGAGGCTGAAAGAAAGGGGATTAGACATACTGCAACTTTTAAAACATCTTTCCCCTATTGGTAAAAGAAGAAAAGCTAATTCTAAACAGGATAAAATTGGATGGTTTGAGACTGAAATGCTTTCATGAGCATCTGCAGAGTCTGTATTAATTGTAGCATGTGGGATTCAATGTCCCGGCACCACTTCTGTCATCTCGGTGTGCGCTGTCTCAGCAAGTAAAACAGGCATTGACAGCAACTCTGTTAAATGCTACCCTTTAAGCAGGCATCAAAGCAGAAATGAGTACAGATGGCTCGGTTGTGAAATTTCAAGGAACAACTCACCTTGCTTGGATTGCATTCATCACAGTTTTTGTCTCCCTGGCTCACTTCCCACAGTCTGCATTGCTACGTCAAATGTGCCTTGCCAAGTTGTCAGTGCCCTGATCAGTTTGTTTTACTAGAGTTGGACCTCATGTGACAACAGTCCACATGACTGGGGACCAAAAGACTGTTCAGTATTATTTGCTTTCTGGCTGAGGAAATGATTTCCTGACATCGAATAAACCACACTGAGAAGAATAACATAGCAAAAAGACCCCCCCTCACTTATTTCCTGGCATTTTCATACCCCCAAAATGTATGTATGCATGTACTTTATATCCCTCATTTCTCCCGATACAGGGACTCAAGGTGGCTAACAACAAATTTAAAGCAATACAAATTAAAAGCAAGACAAAAGCATTTTAAAAGTACAAACACATTTTTAAAAAATTAAACAAAGATCAGGGTTTGATTCAGTCACAGAAACCCACTGGGTGACCTTGGGGGAGTAACATACTCTCAACCCTTGAAAATCCCATGCTACGGTCATTTTAAGGTCATCAAAAGTTGGAAACAACTTGAAGGCACACAACAACAATAAATGGGCTCTAAAGCCACAATAGCACTAGATATTTGTTTCCATTTTCAGATTCCTAAACTAGAAATGGAGAACTTCTGCCCCAAAGAACAAATCCAGACCAGGAGGCCAACTCACCCATCCTGCAGAGCACTCAGATCAAACTGCTTCTTGCTCCTCAAAGCTTCAGCTTTCAGAGAAGAGAGAATGGTCAAAAAAGTAACTGAACAAATTATTTTTTAAAAATTCTGGTCACCGGTGGGATCTATACACGGCAATGTCACACCCAACAGGAGGAATTGCCTGGTAACCAGTCCTTTCCCATCATGTAGCTTCATCACTGGAGTGTTGCCTTCAGTGGTGCTAATCTAGTTTGAGATCTATATAAATATTTTTTAATTTAAAAATGTGTAGTTCTTTGTGGGAGAAAATGGATGGGATCAGAATGAACAACTCAGAATGAACAACTCATGCAGTGGATTATGTCTTTGTGGTTCAGAGAACTACTAGTGTAGTTACACAGGAGTTCTGGAAAGGAGGATAATGGAATGAGATTGGGGTTATGCGAGGGATTTGTTGCTCTATCTGCAGAAAGCCGTTGCACAAAGAGTGACTTGGTACCTTCTTACTCTATGTCTCCCCAAATATTTACAGTGCTGTAATCCCTGGTTCTAACAAAGTAAGTTGCCAAGAGAATTTCAATGGCTCCTTTTCTTTTCTTTTGCATTTTTTTTACAATCTTGAACAATAAAATCATCATTTTTATTATGTTCTGCCCCTGCTGTTCCTGATGCATGTGAGTTTATCACAGAAACTGTAGCTACATTTTAAAGTATAGTGAAGATGCGGCTCAAATTTTCCTCTCCTTAGGTAATATCTGTTGGGTTTCTGATTTTATTGGAGAGATATTGGAACTGTAATCTTGAGTTTTATCTATCTACATTATCTGATGCATTTGTTAGATGGTTCAGTACATTGACTGCTGGGTTAATTCAAGCAATTTCAAGGAGAATTAGGCTGGACTTGGTGGTGCTGAACTCTACCAGAACTGACCTGTTGAAAGGCTCAACACAGCTCTCTAAATCTATGGACTCTCCTGGAGGGTATAATTAGGATTAGCACCTGCACTTCAAAATTTTCCCACTGTATCCCTCAAGGGACATCTGAATGTAAATCTATTTCCTATAGGAATTCCTTATCCAGGTTGTGATATATGTATTTATATACCTTCTTGGGTCTCCTTCCCTGTATCAGGCCAATATGATGAGGACGTGGTTTTGCAGAGATCTTCAATGTAAAAAAAATCATGTCTCCTTTCTCAGCATCATAGCTGAAAAAATTATGCAGAATTGGGGAGCAGAAGTTCATAACTACACTGTCAGAATTGCTACAGTTTATCTTAAGCTTCAGACTGTCACAGTAAGCCAATATTTCTTTTGAACGATAGCTGAATATTTTAACAAATATCAGGAAATAAATATTAGCTGACTTGATGTGCATGCCTCATGTTATTTATAAAACACCACATGCAGTGCTAGTACAAAGAGAGAAGTCGAGAAAAACATGGAGAGAGTGCATTACACAATTATCAATGTTTGAGATCAAATTTTCTAGGAAACATAGGCTTCACAATCATCAACCAGCCATCTGTTCCATTAATGTATACTGAAGAGTGAAAAGTAATTCTAGAGAAAATTTGTGGCATTTTGATCCTTTTCTTTTTTAAAAATGTGTTGGAGTCAAAATGTTTGGATTTCAAGAAATAAATACAATTAAAGACCACTATGTGGAACTGACAGTGTGAAGATTTGCTTTGCATGCAGAAAGTTCCAGCATGCAACTTTCTAGGGGGGAGGGGACTGGGAAAGATTCCTACCTGAAATTTTGGTAGGCCACTAACAGTCCATGCTAGTGTTTTCAAAACATCAACAAGGAACAGTTGAACTTCATGATGGGCAGGGTTAATAGTCAAGAAGCAGCTATTAAGCAGTTTGTGTTCCTGCTAAATACCAAATGGAAGTATTGATTTCACTTAATTTAGCCATTTATTTCCTCTGTAAAATTAACTTATTGTACATAGCACATACATTTCATAGAATCATAGAACTGGAAGAGACCACAACAGCCATCCAGTCCACCCCCATTCTGTCATGCAGTAACTCACAATCAAAGCATCCCTCACAGATGGCCATCCAGCCTCTGCTTAAAGACCTCCAAAGAAGGAGACTCCACTACACTTTGAGAGATTGTGTTCCACTGTCAAACAGCTCTTACTGTCAGGACGTTCCTCCTAATGTTGAGATAGAATATTTTTTCTTGTAGCTTGCATCCATTGTTCTGTGTTCTAGTACCTGGAGTAGCAGAAAACAAGTTTTCTCCATCCTCAATGTGACACCCTTTCGAACACTTAAACAGGGCTATCATATCACCTCTTAACCTTCTCTTCACCAGGCTGAACATATCCAGCTCCCTAACCATTGGATTGTCCAGGCCATATTTTAATAACTTTTTGCATGGATATCATTGGGGATCTTGTCAAAGGTCTTACTGAAATCAAGATGCTCTCAAAATCATGTACATGCTGAGAAGTAAACTAGGCCCCAAGGCTTTAATAGAAAGCCATAACTTGACCTCTTGCTTAAAAGGATGACTCCAGAGAGGCTTCCAGGGCATTCTATAAATGGGGTGCCACAGATGAGAAGGCCCTCTCCCATCTCCACCACCATTGTATTGTCTATCCTTGGTGGGACACAGAGGAGAATCCTTCCATCAGATCTCAGTCTGAAAGCAGAGATATATGGGGAGAGGTGCCTCTTCAAATATGCCTCCTGATATATTATAGCAGTATAAATCAACAATGACAACGTTTTAAGAGGAGGACATTAAGAGGAAACATATTGTCCCTATGCATCTTGGAATTCAAAAGAAGCCCACTCAAGGGTGAGAGTAAAATGTTAGAGCTGGTACACGGAAGTCACAGAAAATAACTTAGATTTTTTTAAAATCCTGATAACTAGGGGTGCATCTACACTACAGAAATAATGCAATTTGGCACTACTAACTGCTATGGCTCCACCATACAGAATCCTGAGATTTGTAGTTTTGTGAGGCATCAGCACTCTTTGGCAGAAAAGGCTAAAGACCTTGTAAAACTATAAACCCCAGGATTCAATAGGATGGAGCTAAAGCACTTCAAGTGGGGTCAAACTGCATTATTTCTACAGTGCAGATGCACTCTACGACTAGGGTTGCCTGCTCTCCTTTATTACAAGGGATGTCCCTCATTTCCAGGCCAGAAAATATGGCCCTTACTCAGGTATCCCTTATGATAAAGGATGTCCCCTACAAGGGCTGGAAAGCTTTTCCTTTTAATATAGTCTGCATAAGATCACCTCCACTCAAAACCCTCCCCTATTTCATGGTGTGGACCCTTATAAAAAGGTTTGTGCTATAATCTCCAAGACTACAAGCTAAACATGAGTCAATATTATGATGAAGCAGTAATATGACTCTAGGCTACATCAATAGGAGTATAGTGTCTAGATTGAGGGACATACTAGTACAACTCTATTCTGCTTTGGTCAGACCTCACCTGGAATATTGTGTCCAGTTCTGGGCACACAATTCAAGAGGGATATTAAATAACAGAATCCTAGGAGGGAAGAGACCTCAAGGACCATCCAGTCCAACTGCCTGACATGCCGAAAGACATAAAGAAAGCACTCCTGACAAGATGGCCACCCAGCCTTTGTTTAAAAACCTCCAAAGAGGGAGACTCCACCAGATTACAAAGCAGTGTGTACCACTGTCAAACAGCTCTTACCGTCAGGAATTTCTTCCTACTACATTGGAATCTAAGTGCCCCCTTTTTTTTTTTGGCAGAGGAGTAATCTCAGTTCTTCTAGTCTAGTTTAGGGGGCTTGGGCTTCCTTGCATCCCCTATTCCAGGACACAGAGTCCCAGGAAGAAGTGGTCAGCACAGGAAAACAGTGAGTTAGAACCTGTGATTCCTCCCATCCAAGTACTAACCAGGCCTGACCTTGCAGGAGCTTATTGCATTTAACAAAGAAGATGGCTTACCTCTTCCAGCTTGAATTCAGGATCTGGGATGCCCCCGAACATTATTATCCCTAAATCGGCACCCATCTAGTTGGGATGCCACTGCCTGGATGCATTCTGGGTCGAAGCATCACTCAGCCAGCACTTTTTCAAAGTCAGGGAGCTTCTGACTTAAAAAAAATGGCCAGCTGAATGAGGCTTCAACCCAGGATGTATTAGCTGGCAGCATCCCAGCTAGGTAGGTGATGATTTAGGTATGATAACATTTGGGGGCATCCCAGATCCTGAATTCAAGCTGGAAGAGGTAAAGTGGCTTATTTTTTATTGCTATAAGATCCTTAATTTCCAAGATCAGATGAGATCAGTTGTATTCCTGACCTTGAGATGTGGGATTACAGTGCCTCAAAACCTCAACCACTGACCATGGTTGTCTGAGGAAAATGGGCTTTCTAATCCAACAACAGCCAGAGATTCAAGATTGGGGACCACTGCTTGAAAGATCCCAAGCAATTTAAATATTCCTGAAAATGCATGGGACACATTTAAGGGAGATTTAGAGCTGAGCATATGTTTACTGGTTTGTTTCCTCAGTGTAACAACATTTACCTGTAGCTTCTCTCTTGACGGAAAATTGGCCAAGTCCCAACCATTGTTCTTGCTCTGATGTCAATTTCCTTTTCCAGCTCAGTGAAAACGTACTGAGTGATTTACACAGTAGGTTCTCTTGAAGAGAACAGCACATAAAACACCATTTTGTAAAAGAGTACATTTCCAAACAAAAAACAAAACAAACAACCTGAACGTTTCAACAATACTTTCATGCTTTCCTTTTGGTTGCCTTTTTCAAACCATGATTGACAGTTATCTGATTGGCTTAATATCAAAGCCAATGGCTCATAAAATCAGAGGGAAATTAAACACCCTTAGCTCTGGGTAAACACTCCGGGAAATTATTGCTGTATATTAGAAGCTGATTATTATTCAAGAACAAAGCCTGCATCCACCTCCTTAGGATATGCTCTCCTGGGTATTTTTCTTTTATGAGTCTTTTGTTTCCTGGAGTCCGACAAAACAATTTAGAAGTTAAAGAGATGAGAGTCAAGCTTACGTGGCTTAAGATAACCAAGGGAATTTTACATTGTGGTGAATTTCAAAGCAGACTGGCTCAAAAGAACAACTGGTTCGCCCAGGGATGAGGAAAAGTTTGCAAGGCTGGCAAGAACCCACCAGAGGACAATGCTCCAGCAAGCATTGGTGGGTGCAAGGGAATTGCTGTTGGTTAGTTCTGTGACTGATATCTGCATTTGCTAAATCATTCTGCTTGAAGAAAACAAAGCAGCAGGACAATAAAAATTAATAAAGCAGTAGGACAAGACAATGGTCTATGTTTCTACAAAAAGTATAAAAATTTATCAGGAATATTTGGAGTGGGCAAAGTGTGGTCTGTGGGCCACATGCATCATCCCAGAGCCATGTTGTGATTCTCTCTCCCTGGGCCACCAGGAGTCTAAAAAACATGTAGAATGTTTTTCTGAGGGTTGGTTTTTTTTTTTTTTTTGCCCCCTGATGTTCAAGCCACTCTCTCTCAGCCTCAGAGGATGGCAATGGCAAACCCTTTCTGAAGGAGCTTGCCAAGAAAACCCTTAGGGTCCTGTCCACAGGGCTCCTGCAGATAAAGGTCATGGCAGTGTCAGCTCCGGGGACAGGCCATCCACTTTTCTTGAGCTGTTCAATTTGAGGAAAGGGGATGGGTAAAGTATATTCAGAGGTTGCTTTGCCAGTTCTTTCCTCTGAAAAATGAGCTATAGCATCTAGTATTTGTCAGTGATCTCCATACTGACAAAGGCTGTGGTGCTTAGCAGAGATGTACCAGGTGAGTGTGGGATTGTGGCTGCAACAGGTGAAACCCAAGTGACACCAGGTGACACTACACTGAATGACACCACACACTTAATAGAGTGGTACACCCAGTGGAACTGGCACAGCTGCTGGGTAAGTGAGAAAGGGCAATGCCTCCCTTTCTTGCTTCCTCGACACCCATGGCAGTCCCTGCATGGGGCCTCTGGAGGCCACAGCACTGTGTCCTTCAGCAGCTGCCATTGCTGGGGCCAAGGATGTCTTCTGTTCAGAGTCTGGCATGGCAGTCACACCAGACCTGAACATGACATCTGCAGGCCAAATACACTCTCCCTAGCAGTGGTCTGGAGCACAGTGGGCAGCTGGTGGGGAGGAGCAGGCAAACAAGGCAGCAGGAGGGAGACCAAGACACTCTGCCCCCATCCTTGCAGCTCTTTCTGCATACATGCAGACCAACATGCATACATGAAAACCACTGCTGCTTAGTTTCCAAGATCAGACAGAATCTGATCTGGTGCTTTTAGGGTATTGGAGTAATTTAACCACTCCCTTATAAAAACACTTTTCATGTGGAATATATTCATGTTTGCAGTGTGGGTGAACCTATTTCTCTTTTTTGTGGGACAACAGGCACACATGCAAACCCCTCTCCCCAAGGCTGCTCACCCCATCCTGAATTGGTACAATCCAGCCAAATCTTTACCACTTGAGTCTTTGGAGTGTGTAAAGATATGCCATGACTGCTGCACTTCCCTGTAGTGTTGTTGCAGTTCATGCTGGCATTGTGAAAGAAGAGAAACCAATGTTTTATATTCATGATAGAAAATACATTATTAATTGTAATTAGTCCTGGATCAAACCATGCCTGTGCTGCTAAGACTGATCATGGTTCCGCAGCCCTGAACCATGAAATATTTAAGAATAAATCAAAAGTTCCTTCAGAGATTGACAGAAGGGTATTTTTTAATTTTTCAGATTTCACATTATTAAATGGAAATAGTGATGTACCTCTGAGGGTATATGTAGCTGGGGCTAATTAGCTAGAAGCCCGAAGGCATAATCAAATTCACTCTGGTCCAGTAACTAACAAATAAAGCAGGACCTACCACAGTCAGCTCCAAGGAAATGATGCTCGCTTGATATGAAAAAAATGCCATTTCATGCAAGTAAGCAATGCTTGCAGGACATTAAATGCTACATGCTTCTCTTCATATAAACATATTTCAAAAGTATGCATTTGGCATACCTTAGGAGTTTTAAGATTTTGCTTTTAACAGAAAGCTAGGCTGCTACACTCACAGGTATGGGACTAAATTTTATTGTTAGTCCTGACTAGTGTAGAGTCAGTTGGATTTCCCTATGTGTTGACTCATCATTCAGTACGATTTAATGGGTCTGCTTTCATTAGGACTAACCAACAGACAAATTAAGAATGCAGGAGATGTAGATGCAAGAATGTCTCCATACCCTCCAACATTTCACAGATGAAAGCTTGGACACGTGTTATCAAGCCACATTAGAGTGTAGTCAAGACAGCAAAAGTTCTCAGGATGCCAAATGGTCTCAAAGACTTTCTCATAGTAAGCAAATAACCGCTGAAATTACTTGTTGCTTCCTTCAATAATGAAATTAGCTTAAAAAAATCACACCCCTAATACTACTCTAATTACCATGGTTGAACCATTTTAACTACCATGCATGAATTTTCTGGAATCCTGAGACTTGCAGTTTGGTGTGGCACTAGAGCTCACTGGTAGAGAATTCACAAAACTGCAAATCCCAGGATTCAGTTGGATCCAGCCATGGCAAATTGGTATGTAAGTGGTATTAATGTTTTGTAAACTGTCTTGAGTCCCTGAATAAATAAACATAACAACAACAACAACTGCGTAGTGTGAAATATATCTCCTTCGGCTTTTGACTGGAGTGAAGAGTCAATTCAAGGCCATTGACCCTAATCTTTTAACAGAAGTACTGATTGCTATCTTGCTTCCAGTCTCTGTCCAGTGCCCTAAACAACAAAAGCATTGCCCACAAAATGGGTTCCAATTCAGTCCTCTTTTGGCTCCTCCATTGTCTGAGATGTGGCAGATAGGCACTAACAACAAGGGCTGAGATCCTAGATAGCTACTCTGGCTATGTCTACACAGGCCAAATAAAACATTTACCTAGTTTTCACACTGAGCTGTCCAAATGATGAACAGAATGAATGAAGAGAATCTAGACCTTTTCATTACCTTGAGGCTTTAATCTTCAGAAAATAAGTGGGGATTTATCCCAGTTTTGAGTGGACAATTTAGATATTTGCATGCTTGCATGGACTGAGCTACATGGTGACATTGGTGTGAGGATGTGTAAAGTAGTTCAGAAATATGTACGTTGCAGACATGGAGGGTGAAGGGAGAAAAAAGCCTGGAATGTCCCCAGCCATCTGGTCACTCATGCTGGAATTTAGCAGACTGAGCAGTATTCGAAAGGGAAAACTGTGTGTGGACAGTTCTCCTAAACTTGCATCAGTGTGTGTGGTGATTATGTAGACAATTCTATGGTTGCTGCAGATCAGAATAACTTAAAGGTAAGCTGAATTTTCCTATCAGTGTAGACATGTCCTTAGTTAAATATAATAGGTTCTCCTGCCCTAATCCCTCATGATCATGCTTTATCAGGCAGCAGCTTCTGTGAGGAATGGTTGTCAGTTCTCCTGTCAACCAAGGCTTAGTAGACTGACATTTCCACTTGGCTTTCCTCCAGCAACCTGCATTGCAACAATCAGAAGCAGGATCCCTGATGCAATTCCTCTTTGCACCTGAAATCACTGGCAGGAGGATAATGGAAATGGCAATATGCTCCATTCCAATCTCCAGGAGAACAGACCTTCATTGCTCACAGTGACTGCTTTCTGGTGAAGCAAAACTGGGCAACCTTTACAATTGTGGCAATAGTGTCACAATTGTGAATATGTAGGGACTGTGAATTCAAATCACTTATGGATGCATAACTCTAAGTTACACATCCATTGTCTTTTTGGTTGTGGCTCCCACAGTTTGGTACATGGAGGCACCATGCTATGTCTGCATGCTTTCAAGCAAGCAGTAAAAGCAGCTTTTATCCAATCAACTTCTTTTCTTTTCTTTTCTTTTCTTTTCTTTTCTTTTCAGAAAAGGTTGTTTGAGGCCTGATCTGCTGTTACTCCTGCTTTTCACTATTGTTTTTGGATTGTATTTTTAAATGTTTGTTCTGTTGTAGCTGTTTTGTTGCTGTACTATTTAAGCCAAAATTCTTCAATCATATTAAAAGAAGGTAAATTATCCTGTAAATAATCCAACAGATAAATAAGATGTAACAATAGCCATGCTTTATTTTATTTTTTTAAGTGCAATTAATTGTTTATATGCCATTATTTTCCAGATAGTTTGGCAGAACATTGTCAATTTGTACAGTTGTTTTGAGAGCAACAGTGCCCTCCATCAAGTGATCCTGGAAATTCCTGCCCAGTCTCTAAACCACAACACTTACTGAGTTTCATATGTCTTCCTTGTAAAGCAGTAAAAGCAAGGAGACATAAATATATCTGACAAAGTCATCAGGGATTAGAAAACAGAATCTGCCAATAAATATGGTAATTAGGTAATTTGAGACTTAAAGCACAGGGTTATTTGAAAATGCAATTTCAGGACGGAGGGCCCAGGCCTGAAATTTCTGCCATTAAGGAGAATTATGATAGAACTGAAACTTTTTAATGACATTTAAACATTTTTAATGTATATATATATATATATATATATATATATATTGTGAAGTTAATAACTTTTCTGTCCACTGTGAGGAAATATGCAGTGATGAAGCGACATAGGAAAGTGATGCCAATTCCAGGAGCTTGTGATCATGAGTTCAGTCAGGGCTGGCATGAGATTTTGGGAGCTTGTGGTGAAGTACAAGATGGTGGCTATTCTCTATTGCATGTAGAAAAGCCAGTTAGACTCATAGTTAATTTCAACAACTATGATGGAATAATGTCCACCAGGCAGCAGGTTAGTGCAGGCAATGGATGAGTGTTACTTCCATGTCAGTGGGGTAGTAAATCCATTTTGGGTTTTAGTTTGAGGTTTAAAGGAGCTATCCAAGGTGCTAAAGTCATTTGAGGACAGAGTTTGGAAACTGTGACACACTCTTTAAAGGTCAGACAGAGGGTGCATCTAGTTTGACATCTCTTTAAGTGTTGTAACTCCATCCCTTGGAAAGAGATTTTTAGTTTACAAGGTCTTTAGCCTTCTCTGCTAAAAGATGCTACAAAATATGTTGTGCCTCACAACAGTACAAATCCCAGTGTTTTGTAGGATGGGCCCATGGCAGTTAGCTTTAAACTACATTATTTCTACAGTGGAGATGCACCCTAAAAAAAAAATTCAATTCCCTATTGACCTGAAAGCCACAGCTACCAATGATTTCACCACTGCATGTCTTGCTGCTTCTGAAGAGCAGCTATGCAACTAGAAGTGCCTGAGTGATGTGTGCATTTTGTGAAGATTTTCACCCCTATGAAACACATCCTTTTTCGCGGAGAGTATTTGCAGCATGCTCCTTTCCCCAAAGCCCATTAAAAGTATGAATATCTGCCATCACTCTAAACTGGCTTCATGACAAAATGAGAATCAGTGGTATTGTTGGATCACTGTCTCTCCTCCAATATCACCCATAGCATAGTTGAGGCAGGGTTTGCAGAGTGCCAGCGCCCATTGATCAGTATGGATATCACTGTATGCCATCTTGCAATCTCGTGATATAGGGAAGGATGTAGACATTTTAATAAAATAAATTAATATTGTTCGCCACCACACTCAAGTAGGCCACTTTGCTCTGAGCTCAGAATGTGGTGCCCAATGGTGATCATGGGACACAGTGCCTTCTTGTGACCCCAGAGGAAGTGACTGGTGGCATCAATGGATGCACCAATCAGCTGAGCAACAAACATTTCAAACTGCTACCTGGCATGGGAATGGAGGGTTCTGGATCTTCTGGAAAGATCTGGAGCAACTGGTGATGCATTTTAATGCATTTTAGAAGGGGTGTATTATGGTTAATTGTTGTGTGGTTGTGCAAATACATTATTATTATTATTATTATTATTATTATTATTATTATTATTTATAAAGGTTTATTTATATTTATTGTGTTATTAGTGATATTGTCAGATATTTGAGCCAGCATGGTGTAGTGTTCTGAGTGCTGGATTATGACTCTGGAGATCAAGGTTTGAATTCTGGTTTAGCCACGGAAACCCACTGGGTGACCTTGGTCAAGTCACTCTCTCTCAGCCTCAGAGAATGGCAATGAAAAACCTCCTCTAAAGAAACTTGCCAAGAAAACCCCATGATAGGTTCACCTTAGGATTGTCATAAGTTGGAAATGACTTGAAAGCAACAACAACATACCCTGGTTCTGGTGCTAACCAGGCCAGACATTGTCCGGTCTGTTCACACCAAAGCCAGGGTTTGAGGATAGGAGGGAGGCCATTTTATTTCCCCCATGCAGACAAGGCCCTGACTTTCAAAATTGCTCAGTATACCACTACACCTGGATCATGACTACATGCATTCTTCTTTCCAGTAATACTGCCTTGAAAGAGGCAAGTCATCAGTAGAGTTTACTTCTCTTTCGGATTATGGGCTCTAGTCTGACTGCAACAAAGAAAACTGGAAATATACCAGACAGGGACGTATCCAGGGGGGGGGGTTTCCTTGGGGTCCAGACCCCCCCCTTCCATTAGAAAAATGAATGGTGTGTGTTGCTGCACTGCTGCACCCAAGACCCATTATAATGGTGGCACTTAGTCTGGACCCCCCCCCCCCTTCCTAAAATCCTAGCTATGTCCCTGTACCAGAACAACTTTGTAAAAGGAAGATCAGAATGGTATGTGTCACTTTCCCCACCATACTAACCACTTGGGCTATTTTCTCACATTGGCCTTGACTAATAATAACCTTGTATAATTTCGATTCTTACTTATGTTTATCTTTAAGGTATGGCTGGCACTGCCTTGGAAGAAAGGGAGGTATCAGTATCAATTATTTGTTGTGATTCATCCTTGTCCAGTTAATGTAAACACTGCAACTTAGTGATTAGAACAGCTACTGCTAATTAGCTCATTAGAATAGATAAAGTAAAAACTGGTGTGGGTGTGTGATAATGGGCTCTCCCATTATTTAGACAACTCAGCTGAAGGACATAGTCCCCTTTCCAGGTAACAAAAAGGTTAATGAGGTAATACTGTTAAATTGCATTTATTGGGATCAGTGTCATGGCGATGATGAAAGACAATTGTACAAAGAGGATGGCCACTTGGGCAGAACACAAATCATTGAGATCATTCTCAGCAGAAGGTGTAAAAAAAGCCTCAAGTGACCATGAGGCAAATGAGAAGAACAAAAAGAGACAAGAAGGCTGGGTGTCTGCCACACCTAGGGACACTTGGTTGAGGCTGGATCATGAAGTCCAGACTTCTAGCTTGTCCCAGGGGCATCCAAGATCCAAGGGCATCCAATTGTGAGTAGCATAGGACAAAACGTGTAGCTAAACGCATTAGTGTTTATATTTGTGATCTTAGCTGAACATGACCAAGACTGTTCTTGAACTTTATCACTCTAAATATGCTTGAAGAGGCTGCCCTTCATGTAAGAGATACTCTTTTACATTTTAGATTACTGCTTAGAATAAAGCTTCCTTTACAAGCTTCTACTTTTTCACATGCTTGTTTGGTCTCCTCTCCCACAAGGGTGACGGGAAGAAAACCTCTGCAGAGTCAGAGGTGGAAAGTGCATGTTGAACCCACAATAACTTCCCACTTAGCTACTAGGTCACATGGGTTAAAATCAGTGGGTGGTGGCACCTTGTCTAGATGCCCTCAAGGGGTACCATCCCACTTGCCAGAAGCAGGAAGGAACCCACAAATGCAGGACAGGGTAATTGGAAACAAATGCCACGTGTGACAGACTGAAGGAGAAGCGAAATACATAGAGAAGGGAGAGATAAGAACCCTTGCAATGTTGCTCAGTGCAGAACAGGAGCTACACAATTGGCTTGGAGTATCTCAACTGTTTCTTTCCAGGGCTCCCAACGCAAGAATGGAGATGTGGGTTTGCTCTGTAGGACTTGTTTACTTTTGGTATAGGAGTTCTATTTGTAACATCTGCTTGCTTAAGTTAATAAATTTATTAAGCCTTCCATCCGTTGGTGTGTTCATTGTCTCCGTACCAAAAAGAACATATTGCCTTTGGCAAAAGACTGGGATATTCAATAAGTCATTTCTACTGGATAGGGACATGTAAACATATGCCAGCATTACAGGAAATAGCCTTCCTATGTAGTGGAGATTGATGGGTGGAGACACCATCTAAAAACAGCAAAGAAAAAGAACAAGGCATAAATGTATAGTCCCTCTCTACTTATGAATTGCCATTTCCCTCATTAAATTGCTGGGAGTGTTTTTACTCCAGTAATTCCTAATGAACACTTCATGTCTGACTCAGAAAATAGATCTTCTGATGCTCTTAAAACTCATGGGTATCCCTTAAGCTCTGCAGGCTTTTGGCCAAACTGTATTGGGGTGGAACATGTAGCAGGAACAACTCCTCCTCAACAGATACATAAATGTTTGTATCATGATGGCTATAATAAAAACACAGTAACACTGGTCTTAATCCAATCTGGTTTTGACATGTATTTATCTGTCTGTAATAGAACTGCACAAGAATGCCGATAACCAGAAAAGGAAAGAAGCATATCACTTAAAACATACTGCAATGAGATACAACATTGATAACAAAAATAAAAAGGTGTACCACTGGTTGTTGTTAACATGTAATAAGTTACAGGGTCAGCCTGGACAATCTCTTAGATATCCCTCCCAGATAGGGTTGCCAGTTGTCCCTTATTATTTATTTCATTTCATTTAAAATTACATCGTGCCTTGTTCCCAGCAAGGCAGTCAAGGTAAGATTCTGGAAGGAGAGAGAATTTTGAGAATCAAGAGTTTAATTCTTAAATAAATAAATAAACTCTTCTTGAGGGCTTGTTGTTGTTGTGGTTGAGATGCAGTTTCTCAGAAGCCATTATTCCAAGGATATTTTTTCTTCTTTTTTCTCAGTCTAGCTAAAGGAAAGAAAGTAGCTTTACAGAATTGTCTGAATATTCTTCTTCCTTTGTTGTTGTTGTTCCAGAGGCCATCTTTCCACCTCCACCCTAGAGAATAACATTATGCCTGGAAAAATGTGGAGGATGTAAAATGGCATCAGGGCTGTCAAGTTGGCAACTGAAGCTTAAGTCATCAAGGAGCTTTTCTGCTGCCATTACTAATTGTAAATCTAATACTTGAGAAAATTTTGGAGAAGTTCTCCTCTCCCTAAAACATGGGTGGGCAACCTTGGTAGATTCAGAAGCCAATTTTCTGCCCCCATCATCTACTACACAGTGGTAGTGTTGGATCGCTGTCTCTCCTTCAATATGACCCATGGCATAGTTGAGGCAGGGCCTTCAGACTGTGAGCACCCATTGATCAGTATGGATATCATTGTACGCCACCTTGCAACCTTGTGATATAGGAAAGGATGTAGATATCTTAATAAAATAAATATTCATCACAGTGCACATATGGCTACAAATATCAACTAACTGGAGGGAAACGCAAAAATAGAAGTTACTAGGAACACACTCTTTGTGGTGGAGAAAAAAGTTAAACACTTAAGGAAGGCCCTGCAACATATTTTAAAAGTAGGATGGAGCCGTTTGGCCTTTCTTTTTTGCCCCCCCCCCCCAAAAAAAAAGTCAGTCTAAGGAGTTAAGGGACAGAAAAACAACCTGGAGGCACATGTGACCCTAAGGACAAGTCTACACTTTCCCACCTTCTGGTCCTGACAGGGGAAGGCAGAGGGGATGGACTCACCATCTGTTCTGCCCTGTACCCAGCCCTGGAGTAGGGTTGCCATTTGCCCTGGAAAACCTGAAACATCCTGGATTAAAGGGACTAAAAAATGTCCCAGCTGGCTGGGCCAGTTGAAACAGTATATCCTAGATTTCTCCTTCATTGTAAGTCAACAGGTAGGTTAAAATGTGGCAATGGCAATGAAGCAGGAAACTGGGCAAGATGACTGGCACTGGTGGAAGCCTCCTCCCACCTTGCACACTCTGGATGTGACTGCACAGGTGTAGCACCTTATCCTTCCATTCCTCTCTTCCTTTGTCAGGACCAGAAAGTGGGAAAGGAAAGGAGGCAAGCAGAAATGGCCTTGAGTTCAGTGGTGACTGTGTTGGTGGCTTGAGCCCAAGGTTAGGCCGCATGGTGGAACTTTGCTTCCAAACAGCCTTGAGAGAGTAAAAGGGAGTTGCTTGGAATCCTCCCTTTCTTCACACCAGCTGGTGGGAGAATGAGGAAAAAAAGAGCTCTTAGCTTGCTACTGAGGTTGGAACATAATGGTAGAAAAAGTGCAATGATTAATGTGTTGAATTTGCATAACTGGAATGCAAATTAATTATATGCATAATTATAATAATTTGCATAATAAGAAAATTAGGTGCCCAGATATAAGAGGCTAGAATATGAAAGCCCTCTCCTGGAGCTGCCCTGCACCTGTTTTAACAGCAATTGTTGACAATGTGAGAGTTTTGCTCTCATTTCCTACCATCACTGCCTTTCCCACTTCTCCAAGAGAGATTGTAGTCAGCTGCCATTTACCTTACCCATCCAGAATGGCAAAGATCTTTCCTGTTTGTGAGGTGCCTGCTGCCTCATAACTTTAAAGTGTGCTGCTAACAAAATGTTGTTTCAGGTAGTGGGAGTTGACTGAAAATGCTAGTGCCTCCATGGTGATCTATCCTGCCTCCGCAGAACCTCAGTCCAGCATGAATCAATGGGACACATGCAGGAAACACTCCAGTTTCCTGGACCCAGTGAAAGTTAGCAGAGCTTGGAAAGGTTACTGCTTCCAATAAGAAGTCACAGAATCCCTCAGTGGAGATGGGTACAGAAGTAACTTTTCCAAACCCTTATATTTGGTGAAACGGTTTCCCTCTACCCAGTGCATTTTTTAAGAGGACATTTGTTAGGCAGCAATAATTTTTAGCCAGTCTTTTGAAGAGAAGCTGCCAGTTTAGTTTTGAAGCATACTTGGAAAGCTTCTCTCTGTGTGTACATGCATAAATATAGTGGGACCTTGTTATACCATTGGGGTTTGGTTCCAGGATCCCCTGTAGATACCAAAAATCCCTGGATGCTCAAGTCCCTTTAAATATAATGGCAAAATGATGTCTCTTATATAAAATGGGAAATCAATGTTTGCTATTTGGAATTTATAATTGTTTTTTTAATATTTTCAATCTGTGAATGCTTGAATCTGTGGATAAAAAGGTCTATAGGTAAGAAGGGCTTTTTCACACATCAAATTAACAGGCCACATAGTCCCAGAACATTATTCTGGATGACATAAAAAACATGGCTAATGTTCTCACCACATGCTTATCTCAGAAATGTAGTGTGAGGGCTGCAATGATACAAGTATGAGGACTTATAAAACCCAAGGAAATAACTGGAAATTGAAACAATAGAGAAGGAGACAAGAGCAAGAAAACATCAGATCCTGATGGGCCTTAAGGTAACTAAAGAAAGTGCTTGCTGAAACAAAGCTGTCAAGTGACAGGCCAATGACAGGGTTAAATGCACCTCTCTTGGGAAACTAGTCTATCATCTGCCCTCACAACTGAAAAGGCTTTCACTCTCTTTCTCCTATCAACCCAACATCTGTCAATGGTGGGATGACAAGATGCCAATTTGTTCCTACCACCTGCCTGTTCTATCCATTATTTCTCTAGAAAATGTAACACCATTTCTTTCGTTAGATCAGAGTGACTGACTAACAGATAAAGTCCCTGAAGCAATTTCACCTCTAGGCCTTTGCCTAGCCACATCCCAAGTGGCCCTAACAAATTTTAATCAAGGTGTGAAGAGATAGCCCCATACAAAAATGTCACATAAATCTCTGTGTGTGGAGTTATGCATACACAGCCTTTATGTTGGATGGCAGAGGGTCACAAATAGAAGTATACCTCAATGAGCAGATGAATGCATAACTGTACATGTCACTTGCATAGTGCACAGGTACATCACTAGTGCATGAATGCATGTTTCATGTATATGCACCAAAAAAGTATGCATACCTATATGCACAATGACATTGCATGTACAATTCTAATCCACAAACCTGAATGGAATACAGATGTTCTAAATCAGACAAAAATGCCCAGCCACTTCTTTAGTAAGACACCAGCAGGATTCTAACGGAAGTGTATCTCATATTGTTTTCTTTTTTTTCCTACTTGTAATGTTTTTCAGGACTGGAAGCCAAATTTTGTTTACTTTAAGGGTTTCTTCTTTCCTGTTGAAGTTGTCCAGGTGTTTATGGATTTCAGTGGCTTCACTGTGCATTCTGACCTGATAGTTGTTGGCATGGTCCAGAATTTCAGTGTTTTCAAACAGTATTTTATGCCCAGGGTGGTTTATAATGTGTTCTGCTACTGCTGATTTTTCTAGCTGATCCAGTCTACAGTGTCTCTCGTGTTCCTTGATTCATGTTTGAACACTGCTTTTGGTGGGCCCTATGTAGACTTCTCCACAGCCGCATGGTATCTAGTAAAGATGCCAGCCACAGCTGCTGGCAAAACATCAAGAATAAGCTCTTCTAGAACAGCCTCATAGCCCCCCAAAAACCCACAAAAAAACTAAGGATGCTGGCTGTGAAAGCCTCTGACTTCACAATGGTTGTCAATAGGATATTTGCTTTCATCCCCCCTGAAAACCACACATTTTTGCATTTTTTTCCGTTTGCTGTCTCCAGTATCAAAAAGTGACTCTAAAGAAAAGTGACTTTAAAGATTGTAACCTTTTGAGGGTATTAAACTAAAGAATGTTTGGTACAAAAGGCACAACAACTCAAGCAGTTGAGGGCAAAAAGGTGCAGACAGGCCGGCAAATGAGCGAGAAATTATTCTCCTCTTCAGGATCTCTGTCTCTGGGTTCCTCCAAAAGTAGGGGATGAATCTGCACTATAGAAATAATGCAGTTTGACACCATTTTAACTGCCACAGCTCTATCCTACAGAATCTTGGGAATTGTAGTTTTGTGAGACACCAGCATTCTTGGGCAGAGAAGGCTAAAGTCTTTGTAAAACTACAATTCCCTGAATAGGATGGCACTATGGCACTTAAAGTGGTAACAAGCTGCATTATTTCTTTCAGGAATTATTTCTGTAGTGTAGAGGCACCCCAGAAGTATCAAGAGGTTTGAGTAATTTTAGTTTTGATTTTTCCTGCATATTGCCAGGTCTGCATCCAAACTCTTTCTTGAAATATCTGTGTTTCTCTCTCTCTCCTCTCCCACTGATCATGTTTCAAATCAAGACTAATGCAACCTTTCAGAAACTGATTTTCACACATTTTCACAGATCCTGGGGGACCTCAACATCCCCTTCACGGCCAACTATAGTCCATCAGGTGCGGCTCGGGAGTTCATGGATACCATGACAGCCATGGGCCTGTCTCAACTGGTCACGGGGCCTACGCATTCTGCAGGTAATACGCTCGATATGGTCTTTTGTACGGACATGGAGACTCCGTGGGCGGAAATAACTAACATCTCCGCCTTGTCATGGACGGACCATTTCCTGGTGGAGGCAAAAATCAAGGCATCCACCCAGATCCCTCCCGGGGGTGGCGGACCTATTAGGATGGTCCACCCTCGAAGGCTGATGGAACCCAAAAGGTTCCAAGAAGCCCTAGAGGGGTATATGGTTGGAAATGACGGCGATTCTGTTGATGCCCTGATTAACATCTGGGACTCTGATCTCTCCAGGGCTATACACAGTATCGCTCCCAAGCGTCCTCTCAGGCCTGCTTCCAAAAAACAGCCCTGGTATACGGAAGATCTCCGGGCAAGGAAGCGGGTGCTGCGACGTCTAGAGTGCGACTGGCGTAGACACCAGCGCTTAGCCGACAAGGCTCTCCTGGACCTTCTATTAGAGGACTACGGAGAGGCGATAGATGCAGCAAAGAATTCGTTCTTTGCTGCACATATCGCGTCCGCGGAGTCACGTCCAGCAGAGCTGTTCAGGGTAGTGAGGGAGCTTACTCAGCTCCCTCCTGCCCTGAACCCTATTTTGGAGCCATCCAAGGCCTGCTGTGACCAATTTAACAACTTCTTCGTGGATAAAACCTCTCGGATAAGGGTTGATCTTGATGCCAGCATTAGAGCAGATACCAGAGTAGAGGTCTCCAGAGCTTCCGTGGACCCGATTGTACTGGATCACTTTGAGTCTGTAAGTACCGAGGATGTGGACAAGATCCTTAGAAGTGTTAGGAAGACAACCATCTCCCTCGATCCCTGTCCCTCATGGCTAGTGGCTCGGGGGGAATGGTAGTAACTTCTCTGTTGCACCGTATTATTAACACATCATTGAGGGATGGGCAATTTCCATCTAGCTTAAAATTGGCCACAGTAAAACCATTGCTAAAAAAGCCCTCCCTCAACCCCTGTTGCACAATAACTATCGGCCAGTATCGCTATTGCCATTTCTGGGGAAGGTGATCGAGAGGGCGGTTACAATCCAACTTCAATCGATCTTGGATGAGACGGATTATCTAGACCCATTTCAAACCGGCTTTCGGGCAGGCTACGGGGTTGAGACTGCCATGGTCTCCTTGATCAATGATCTCCGTCTGGGCATGGACAGGGGTAGCATGTCCCTGTTAGTGCTCTTGGACATCTCAGCGGCTTTCAATACCATTGACCATGGTATCCTTCTGGAGCACCTGGGGGAGTTGGGAATCGGGGGCACTGTGCTCCAGTGGTTCCGTTCCTACCTCTCGGGCAGATTCCAGATGGTGCAGCTGGGGGACGTGTGCTCCGACAAGAGGGCCCTTACATCTGGTGTCCCTCAAGGAGCCATTCTGTCCCCCATGCTCTTCAACATTTACATGAAACCACTGGGAGAGATCATCCGGAGGCATAGGGCGCGGGGTTATCAGTATGCTGATGATACCCAGATAGTCTTCTCTGTGTCTCCAACTGGTGCAGTGACCAAGGATGGCATCTCTCCTCTCGATGCCTGTCTGGAGTCGGTAATGGGCTGGATGAGGGAAAACAGACTCAGTTTGAATCCAGAGAAAACGGAAGTGCTCGTGATAGGTTCTCCAGGCCCGGGGATGGTTATTTCTCCACCTGTCCTGAACAGGATCATGCTTCCCATGAAGGACTCTGTCCGCATTCTGGGGGTGCTCCTTGATTCATCGCTCCACCTTACATCTCAGGTGGATGCGACGGTCAAGAGCACCTGTTATCAACTTCGGTTGATATGCCAGCTGCGCCCCTACCTGGGCCAGGGGGACCTTGAAACAGTAGTACATGCTCTGGTAACCTCTCGATTGGATTTCTGCAATGCGCTCTACATGGGGCAACCCTTGTACCATACTCGGAAGCTGCAATTGGTGCAGAATATGGCAGCAAGATTGGTCACTGATACTTCCAGGACCAGTCATATAACACCGGTCCTCAAAGACCTTCATTGGCTGCCTATTTGCTTCCGGGCGCAATACAAGGTGTTGGTTATTACCTATAAAGCCCTAAATGGCTTGGGCCCAGGGTACTTGGAGGACTGCCTCTCTCCATACAATCCGCCCCGCACACTTAGGTCTGCCAGGAAGCAATTGCTAAGAGTCCCAGAAGCGAGATATTCCAGCACTAATCAGAGGGCCTTCTCCATCTCGGCCCCTAGGCTCTGGAACTCGCTTCCCAGCGAGCTTCGTTCGGCCACCTCACTGGACCAATTTAAAAAGGGGTTAAAAACACACCTGTTCCAGCAGGCATATCCCTAATGCTCCCGAAGTACTCCCCTCTCCCCTCTCAGCAGCACTGTAATGCTAGCTGGTGTTATTTGTATTGTATTGTGTATTTGTGATTTTATTTTGAGGTTTTACTGTGTATAATGTTGTGATGTATTTTAACATGTTGTTACCTGCCTTGATCACTGGAAAGGCAGGCTACAAATAAAAATTTATTATTATTATTTTTTATCCTTCTTCGTTATTGCATATAACTTGTATGCAGGAGTTATTGTCAAAGTACTAAAATGCCTGAGCTATATTCCACTTTTCCTTCATTTGATCTATGTTGAATCTGTCCTGTAAGCAACAGTGGTGGTCATCTTAGCTAGTTCCATTATCATACAAATAGCCAAGTGGAGGTACATTTCACTTTGCAAAATGCTGGGTTAATTGAAACTACCTTAGGAAGTAGGAATTAAAAGTCTTTAGTAATGCCAGGAGTCCCCAGAAAATGCTTTGTGATGAATAAAAATGCTATGCGATCTCCAAAATACAATCATTTTGTACAGCAAGGGTAGGCAACCTTTTTGAGCCAGGGGCCAGGTTGCTGTCCCTCAGACAACTGGGGGGGCCGAAGCTGGGGGGAGCTTCCACCCTCCGGGGGCGGGGCCGCATGCCGGGAGTGGAGCTTCCACCCTCTGGGGGCAGAGCCGCATGCCGGGGGCGGAGCTTCTTCACTCCAGGGTGGGGCTTTCTCTGCTCCCTTTCACGACCTCCAGCTGTCTGAGAGACAGCTAGAAGTGGGGGGGGGATTGGGAGAGGGGGTGACAGGCGCGCGCCTGCTCCTCCTGCCCTTTGTTGGCCCCCAGCTGCCTCTCAGAGACAGCTGGGGATCAGTAAGGGCCCGTGAGAGGCAGGAGCAACAGGCGCACGGCCCCTGCTCCTTTCCTCGGGGCTTTGCCAGGCCTGAGGTGTCGTCCGAAGGACACCTCAGGGCTGCCGAAGCTCCGCGGGGAGGAGAAGGCATGTGCCCGCCCTCTCCTCCTCAGCCCCTTCCTTCGGCCGAACAGGCTCCAAGGGGCCCGTTTGGCCAAAGGGGAGGGAGGCTGAAGGAAAGGGCTTGGGGACCCGTCCCAGGCCATTCCCTTCAGCCGAAACCACTATCATTGTTAAAGCAGACCTTTTAGAATTAAAAGCACTGAAAATACACAGAAATGCACTTTGGAAAGTCACACTGTCTCACCTTCATAAAGAGTGGGTGCATGTCTCAGAAACTGACTGATATCATCATCATCATCATCATCATCATCATCACCACCACCACCACCACCACCACCACCACTATCATTGTTAAAGCAGACCTTTTAGTATTAAATGCACCGAAAATACACAGAAATGCACTTTGGAAAGTCACACTGTCTCACCTTCATAAAGAGTCTTCTTCTTCCTCCTCCTCCTCCTCCTCCTTCTTCCTCCTTCTGCTTCTTCCTTCCTCCCTCCTCCTCCTCCTCCTTCCCCTTCCTTCCTTCCTTCCTTACTTCCTCCCTCCTCCTCCTGCTCCTTCCTTCCTCCCTCCTCCTCCTTCTTCCTCCCCCTTCCTTCCTTCCTCCCTCCTCCTCTTCCTCCTCCTCCTCTTCCTCTGCGGGAAGGGCAGCCGCGGGTAGGACGGGAAGGAGGAGGAGGACCCCTGCCCCTTCCTTCTCTCCCCGCGGCTGCTTGGCGCCGTGGAAAGGGCAGGGGGACCCCCGCCCCTTCCTTCTCTCCCCGCGGCTGCTTTTTTAAAATAAAATTTAAAATTTATTGTTTTTCAATAAAAATTGTATTTTTTACAATTTTCTTTTTTTAAAAAATCACATTTTACCATTTTTTCACTTTAACCACATGAAACTAGATATATGAAAACACATTTGTTCTGTTCATATTATAATTTAAAGGTATAATTTTAATTTTGCTAGTTGCTATGTCACAACTATTACCATTACATCAAGTAACATATGAGAATTATGATGAGTAACATTAGTCAAAAAAACATTATTAAGGATTCTGTATGGTGTAGTATAAAAGGATGTCAATGGAGTTAGGGGGATGACACCATGAGTTACTACACAGGGTGACAATAACCCTAATGACGCCACTGGTTATATACAGCCTCGGCTACCATACTGATAGAAATGCAAATAAAGTCAAATAAAATAAAATAAAATAGACACAAGTTAGTGGAAACTGTATGACTGAGGCCTCCTCCTCTTTTGCTTCCTCCTGGAGACCCCGCACCAATAAATAATGAGGCATTTTGTACCACTGATATTTGTTGTTGTTGTGTACCTTTAAATCATTTCTGACTTATGGTGACCCTAAGGCAAACATATCATAAGGTTTTCTTGGCATGTTTCTTCAGAGGAGGTTTGCCATTGCCATCCTCTGAAACTTAAAGAGTATGCCTTGCCCAAGGTAACCCAGTGGGTTTCCATCTCTGAGCCAGTATTCGAACCCTGCTCTCTCAATATCCTACTCTAAAACTGAAACCAGCACACCATGCTGGCTCTTGATACCACAGATATAGGGAGTACTAATCAGTGGCTCATTCATACATAAAGTTAACTTCTTGCCACTAGTAAATTTAAAATGATTTAAAATGAATGTCTTTAGTCATCAAAATAGCTTGTTAAGCCTCATTGGGGATGGGATAACTAACTAGCACATAATTAGCTAAACTTATTTAATTATTTTCCAACTCTAACAAGTGGATGTCTTCAATCAATAAATCAACTTGTTAAGCTTCATTGAGAGAAGGCAGTAATTAATTAACATATAACAAGTTAATGGTAACTATTTTCCCTCAAGCTCTAACAATGAGCCTTTTCACAAAACACAGCCATAGCATCTGTGATTCCATTTGACTGCTGTGCAAAATCTTATGGGATTTTGGAAGCAACAATTCTCTGTGTGCAGCCATGAAAGGATGTAGACAATCCATCACACAAAGAATGGTTGATAAAACTATATGACTTTGCAGGAATGGACAAACTGGCAGATTTGTTTAAAGGAGAATCTGTTATAACTTTACTAAAGAATGGGAACTGATAACATTGGGGGGTAATGCCAATTTTAGGATTTGAAGGTTAGTAGATTGAATACCTAGAATTTGATGGTATATATTTGTTTAGAGAATGTTAAAGAATTTAACAACTACGACCATCATTCAGTAAGTTGGAAGTCAGATCCCTTTTTTCACTTTTGTTCCTTGTGGTATTATCATTATGCATAGTACGTTAATGTTATTGTTAATGTATGTATCGTGTAGTGTGTGGATGTAGCAGTAATTTTTCCCATTTGTATTGTTTTGTCATATCCAAAGTTATACTGTATTTCAATAAAAAGAAATTCTGAGATTTGAGGTTTAGGGAGAAGTATTTAGAATTCTCAGCCAAATAGGTCTAATGTTTCACCAAAGTGTAAATCCCAGGATTCCACAGGATATTATCATGGCAGTTAAGTGGATTCATAGATGCTATGACTGTGTAATGTGAAAGAGCCCTGCATCTTTAATGAACAAAATTAACCTGTTAAGCCGCCCTGGGGTACCTAATCAGCACATACTAATTATATTTAATTAATTATTTGCAGCCTCTGCATAGAGCTCTTCCATCTTCTGTTACCCGGATGTCTATAGGCATACATCAATATGTACGGAGGGTGGTGCAGTGTTGTGCAATGGTTTGAGTGGTGAATTGGGACTTGGAAGATCTCCCATTAAGTCATAAAACTCACTGGGTGACCTTCACTTAATCACTCTCTCTGCCTGTTAATCACTCTCTTTTCACAGAATTCTTGAGAGGATGAAAGGAAGAGGAGAATCATGTAAACCAGACTGAGCTTGCTGCAGGAAAGGCAGGATATCAGTGTAACTAATATAAGAATACATGTGTATTTATGCTACATTCACATATTAGTCAGATATGGGGATTGACAGGGATGTAACCACTATGTATGTCATGCCTAAAGATGTAGCTCATGGGAGAGGCCATGACCCCATAGCCTCATTCATGTGTTATTTTAATATATGTGAGAACAAAATGGCAGACCTTGGTGGCTAGATCTGTTAAGGTCCCATCTAGAATGATGTTCCTGAAAGCCTGTAGTCCATCCTTGTGTGAGATGTTGGTATAGAGGGATTCTACATCCCTAGCAGCTAATATGATGTTCCCTGGGGGATCGTGGATGTGGAATCCACTTTGTTCTCATGCACATTTATTTAACCTTTTGATCTGGGGCCTTTAGGGTATTTCGGCCCTTCAAATTCCATACAGATTGGGAGGGTTCAGATTCCTGATGTGATTAGGATTTCAGAACAGGAAAGGTAAAGATAAAGAAAGTGAGAGAGTAAGAGATTTAAATTTTCCTTGCTAATATTCACATGACAGAAAACTGCAACTACAAGTATTTGTGTCTTTAAAGTTTTAAATAATTCAAATATAACATCTTAATTTTCATTTTACCAAATTATTTTTTTAAATATTCATCATAAGTACACTTACCACCTGATCATTATTTCTAGTGTTAGATGCTAATAGGGGGTGAGATCATGCAGCCTCCCAGAAGTTGTTGGACTGTAGTTCCCAGCAGCCCTAGCCAGTGGTAAGGACTACAAGGAGCTGGCGGGCCTCATGGATCCTCATGATTTGGACACATGCTTCCTCATGTGTGCAAAAGGAAATGCTTCATAGGGAAGCAGAAGAAAATTTGAGGTGGGACTGCCACATATGTTCACTCGGGAATCTTATACCACCATGGAGTAGGCTGAAAACTTGTGTTCAGTGTGATTCAGCTCACATCTTTTTCCACTGTCACTCTAGCTGTCTACTCTAGCATTTCATTGCTGTCACACTTCAGAGTGATCATGTCAATCATCCAGCTCATCTACTTTCTGTATAGATGTTAAAGATGGCAGCCCAAGATTCAGCACTAATAGGGCTGAAAACCCAAGGATATAAACCAAGGCTTTTAAGAGTTCAATTCTCAAAGCTCTTTCCCTAGATGGGCAAACCCATCACTTTTGGTTTTACGTTTTTGAAATCTCAAGTTTTTTCCATTTTGAAAATGAAGAAATTTAGGGATTTTACAAATTCTTATCAAAAATAAAATGAAATGACCAGGGTGCATTTGCTCTGTCCAGATGCAACCGAGTTATCAGATACACATCACACTTCAGATTAATATTTGCATTGGGGAAGTTTTCTCAAAAATTACTTTTGGAAGGGTGATTGAATAATTATGAGCTTAAGAAGAACCATTGAACCATGTCACCTAGTACTATTTAGCTCTTCCTTTCCAAACAGAACTTCACAGTAGCACATTACTTTTTGACATCACAGATCTTCACATTACATTTTGACATCGCAGTGCATTCAACACAAAGGTCTGAAGAGGCCTTTGTAATGGCATTTGGCAGGATATAATTAGATTTCACATTAGGACTCCTGGAGGTCAATGCACAAAGATTTAACTTTCTTCCATATATTCATTTGGGACATTTGAGGATGTGGCTTATGTTCATGGTCCCCTGATCCCAGTTTTAGCCTTCCATGTATGTACAGAATTAGCCACACTCAGGGCTTTTGTAACAATGAAGTGGTGAGGAGAAGAATTAAGTGATATTGGCTTGAGCTCATCAGTGGAAAGGCAAGACAGAAATGCAACTACTAAAGAATGCATGAGCCTATCCAGAAAAGGAGAGCATAGACCCTCACTCCATCCTGAGACTCCTGGAGGGTGCAGTACACAAGCAGTACCACCATCTTCCTTGTCCAGCAAGCCAACTGTCCCATGTGCTATTATAGAAGTAGACCAGCAGAGGAAGATGTAGGTCCCCTTGCTGACTCAGAGGCTTCATCTCACCAGGGAAACTAGTAATGTGGCACCTTGACCTATGTACCCAAACTCCTGCTCCAAGCTCTATGGCTACATAAGAGAACCACGTTTGGGGTAACTGGGTTCACATAATCTCCAGGGGTGTATTGGAGTGGCAGTTTACAGGGTCAAAGTGTTGACCCTTTTGCTTGTCATCTGCCAATCCCCTCAGGCTTTCCTGTTCTCTCAGAGTTTAAATCTAAATCACAGAGTAGCTGCGCGGTTAGTGATCTTTCTATATATATATATATATATATATATATATATATATATATATATATATAT
>NC_056525.1:236263337-236316155 GCF_019175285.1 Sceloporus undulatus
CTGTCTCATTCTTTCTTCTTACATATTGTTATATATAGTGTATTACAGATTCCTCAAGAGCCAGCATGGCATAGTGGTTTGAGCATTCGACTACAACTCTGGAGAACAGGATTTGAATCCCTGCTTAGCTATGAAAACCCACTGGGTGACCTTAGGCAAGTCACACTCTTTCATCTGCAGAGGGAAGCAAAAAAACAAAAACTGAACACATCTTGTCAAGAAAATCAATCCCATGATAGCATCACCATACATTTGAAATGACTTGAAGGCACACACAAAAATGAACAAAGAGACCCCTTCCTTGAAGATATTTAAACAACCATGTAGTAGCCAGGGCTAGGGGTAGACTTTTTATATAACTATATATAACTCTCACACTCTCTAACTACATATTGTTATATATTTTGTTGTGTGCCTTCAAGTCATTTGTGACTTAAGGCAACCCTAAGAATATCCTGTCACAGAGTTTTCTAGAGCTGAGAGTGTGTGACTTGCCCAAGGTGTTTCCAGTGTGTTTCCATGGCTGAACAATTGAACCCTGATCTCCAGAGTCATAGTCCAATACTCAAATCACTACACCATGCTGGCTCTGTTATACATACTGAATTATAAAGACCTTTTTTTGAGATATTTAAATAGAGAGTGAATAACTATCTCTCAGGAAAGGTTTAGGTGTGTATTCCTGGAACAGGGAGGTTTGGACTATATGGCCTTTGTTGTCACTTTCAACTCTATGGTTCTGATTCTATATTATTCTTAGCTATTCTGTTGTAATGGAAAGCATCATTATACCCTGATGGGGACATGGCTATGGAAAATTTTCACAATGAACACATGAACATCAGAATCTACCACTGCTAACAGGAAAATCTGTATAGCCCTTCTAAAGTGAACATAGGCCAGAGCACGATAATTGTCCTTGTATGGATGTATTGTTCTACCCTAGCCACATCTTTCAGCCCTTGAGCAATGAGATGTCTGTGTGCCGGACAGTGGTCCAGTGCTATAAAGCTAAACAGTTAACAGTGAACCACCTCTCCAGAAGCCTAGAGATAAGCCACACAGGCCAGTAACTCATGATTTATTCTTCAAGTCATCTTGGCTTAGTTTTGCTCAGTAAACCTTGGCTGCATAGAGGTTTACCATCAATGTAGTCAATATAGTCTTGCTAGAGATGCCTTTTAAAACCTTTCCCCCCCCCCCCCCCGCATTGTTTTGCAAAGGAAAGATCGGGTCTGTTTGTGTGTTCACTTAATAGCTAGAGGTCACCTTTGGACCTTATATATTAAGCATCACTTTTTCATTTGCTGGGTGCTTAGCGACAGAGCAAACCAAAATGGAAAGAGTGCAAAGAGGAAAGGGAGACCTTGTGTTTTCTGTCTCTGCTTCCTCTGATCCAAAATTCAGGTACAAAACATTTTGTATGATTAACACACCAACATCCTGTGCTGCCATAATGGTCAGTGAGAGCATGTAAATCCTACTTTGGCTTGTCCTCACACAATAAATACAGTGGTACCCCGGGATACGAAATGACCGCGTTACGAAATTTCCGGGATACGAAAAAATTAGATAGGAAAAACCTGTTCCGGGTTACGGGTTTTTTTTTCGGCTTACGAAAAATTTTTTGGTGCTTTTCGGCGCTTTTTCGCACGAAATCGCGGCTTTCCAGCGCTAGCGGCTATGGCTTTTTCGGGTTGCGAAATCTTTCGGGTTACGAACGGCGCCGCGGAACGAATTAAATTCGTAACCCGGGGTACCACTGTAGTAGAATGTAAAATACAAAGAAAACAAAACAAGCAAACCAAAATACCCACTTTAACACTAAAAAGCAATGGTCCCCCCCCCATGTCAGAGAGATCTGTGCTTTTCCATGACTGGTTTTTGTACACTTCTGTACAATGTGTAAAACTGACCAAAATAGTAGCATCGAATGGGTTGTCCGTGTCCTTGAAGTGGAACAAGTTATGCTTTGTGAGCTTGTTCTACATGTGTGCTTAGCTTCACAAAGGGGAATGCAATGATTTTGGGGATCAAAATGTCAAAATGTGTAAAACAAAACAGCTAAAAGTCTAAAAGGTTTGGTAACTCCATCTCTCTCTGGAGGCAGTGGCATCACTAGGGGTATGGGAGGAATTCAGACCATACCAGGTGACACCCTAAAGGGGGATGACACCGCTGCTCCTCAAACATCTGCATTTGGCCAGCAATGGGCTGTGGCATTTGCTAGTATCTCTTTAAAATGCTGAAGAGATGGCATGTGTAGGGTGAGGCTCAGTGAGAGGACAAAGGAGAAACTCCAGTTTAAAAAAAAAATAAATTCAAATTTCCAAATTTAATATTTTTTTATTTTTTTTAATTAAAAATTTCTTTAAAAACATCACTTCTTACTGAATTTTCACTTTAACCACATGTAATTATGTACAGTCACGCCTCCTAACTTGTGGATCTGAGATCTGCGCCCTTGAATATCTGCGGAGGGGTGACCTCCACTATTTTCAATGGCCTGCGTGCATGGGCCGCACATACAGGGGTTGCTCCATTCAAGCCTATGGGGCTTGAATATGCATGAGCCTCCATTTCTGTGGGATGGCGGTGGTGGTGGTGCAGAGCAGATCCACCACAAAAATGGAGGACCAACTGTATATGTACATACATTTTTGGTGCATATGATATTGTTATAGAGATCACCTGACTGTTTCCTCTATAACTTTAATAACCTTTATACCAGTACGTTCCAGACAACAGGGCTTAGGAAAGAAGAAAGTTGCACATATTTTTGTGTATATCCCAGGTCTATAAAAACCTGAGAATATCATGGCTTACTAACCAAGGTTTGATTTCTTTTTCAATGAGAAATCACTGGACACATAAAATATTTTACAAAATGGATCAGACATAGGAACAAAAACATGGCTACCTTGTCATGCCTGACATATCTTTCAGAAGCAAGAAATGCAGAAATAATTTTCATGCAATAAGCGAAGCAGGGAATTGAAGGTTTTGCCTTATACGGAGGTGACCTCTGACTCTTACCACAGACAAAATTGACAAGACCATTTAATGAAGAGGTAGAAGATGCAGAAATGCAAATTATTCTTACCCAGCCTTTGCATCATGGATTCAGAGTTCTGAGGTTTTGCAAGTGTGCTGGGAGATAAGCAGCAATCATCAGTTTATGGCTGCACTCCAAAGAGAAAGACTGTCTGGGTACAAGATGCTAAATGGCTGAGGTCAGCATCAAGTTGGCTTCTTGAGTATCAGCCAGGCAGTTAATCCCATCAGAAAGCAGACCTCTCTTTTGAACTCAAAACATGGTGACAGTATTGCTCTCGGACCCAGGTGGGCGGTTGGTTCAGCTACATGGATCTCACTAGAAAGTTATTATGCAGGAGGGAGAAAAATACTTCTGCTAATTTGCTTGTTTCACCCAATTAATACCACCTCAGTACAATTTTCATGGATCTTGCAGCTGTCAACATAAAGTTGGAGCACATGTACTTATCTTGAAATATCTTCAGATACAAAGACTCAAACCAGAAAAGTAAAAGCAATTTTGACAGTCATACACATCACAGCAGCTGGAAACTACCTATATTACTCATGCTGCTTCATATAAAGTTTGGTATAAATGATAACCCTTAATGACCCCTAGATGAACTCTAGTAGCCTGTCTGCCATTACCAGCAAGGCATGAAGACATGTACACCACCCCTAAGGGGCACCCTCATTGTCACTCTAGATAGTCTAGGGAGTTGCAAAAGGGGATTATCACATAGTAAAGAAGAGCAAATGTTTGCCTTCCATGAGGCTCTTACTCCCTCCCCGGGTCTGTTGTCAGAGCAGCTTAAGACCACTAAGACAATCAGACAGGGACATCCAGGTGAAAAGAAAGTAATTAAACACTTTTGCCTGAGGCAAGATTTTGCCCTATAAAAAGCCCTGACTTTTGCTAGTCGGTGCGCCATTTGTAAGGTCTCCATATTCCAAGTCAGCCAGACCTCTGCTTTGGATGCCGGCATTTCTGTTCAAACCCACACTGCGGAGCAGAATTGTCCCATCACCATGCATCCTATTCGATTCCCGGAGGGAGTCTACATTCTGGTATGTATCACCCTAGTGAAGCCTGAAATCCTATTCCACGCTAATCTCTGATTTTCCTGAGCCTTGTATGAGTGTGTGTGTGTAAGCGCATTGAATGTGTTTTCCACTATTTCAATAAATTGAACATCTAGTTATTATATCTGTCTCAGCTCCATTTATTGGAATTTCCTGGTCTTCTCCGTATACACAACAGGAGGAGATTCTGCAGGGCCATCGTAGTAGGCCCCCTCTTGCAATATTGAGCTAATAACAATAATAATAAAATTCCCCTAATCAGACCCTTAGCTACACCTATACCTCAGTTATTATCTTTTCATTATTAATTATAATCACCATGATCTTTTCAAACTCAGGCTGGTATCCTGCTGGTGATTTGTAGCAACAGAAGTGCCACTTATACTGGTGTAAGTCCTTTTTCAATCAAGACTTCAGACTTTATCACACCAGCTTGCTGTCCTACCACAATTGTGCTAGTGTAAGAATGGAAGCATACTGGTTTGGTATAATTTCTTCTCGCACTTTCCCCCATGATAATCCATGATCACATGATCTGTTGTCTGCACTGCCAAATGCGTGTTGGCAGCCACGATAGCTGTTCCCCCCTCCAGAAGCAAGGGATTAATGTATACACATTTATAAAGCAGCCCTGCACTTTGGGAGCGAGGAAGCAATTTATTGCAACTGCCAACCACTCCCAAAGCCAACTGTTGTGTGAATATGCACACAGCAGCCAGTTTCAGGAAAGCGCTGGCAGCCACAATCAGTGTTCTTCCCTTCTCAAAACATGGAGATGCTGTCTGCACATTCACACAACTGCCCTGCACTTCAGGGGGAGAGACCCAGTGTCTGCAGCTGCCAACCTCCTCCCAAAGCTGTGCGAATGTGTGCACGGCAGCCAGCTTCAGGAAGGTGTTGACAATTGCAGTTGCTGCAAGAGGGTGAGTGGATGAGGAGCTGAATCACACACCACATGGTTGCTGAGAAGCAGAACTGCAGCGGAAGAGACTTATCACATAAAGGCACTTGTGTGGAATAGCAGTGAGGATGTGAGTCTATTGATGGGTTTTGCCCATCAATGAAAAGGTGCACTATAGTAAGAAATGCAATGCAAGGCAAGTAGCAGGACACAGTGTCTTGCAATAAATACCAGGCAAAGACACTTTTATCTTGTGTGCTACATTTTTATCTTTTAAAAGATTATTTTAAATTATTGTTGTTTTAACATGATCACCTTTAAAATAAAGTCCTGTGTTGCAAGGAAGACAGGATATACGTTAATTATTTAAGAAAATATAAAATAAATACATAAAAACATTGAATAAGAGCAATTGAAAACCTTTTGAAATCTAGACTGCTAATCTCTGCTCTATAAAATGTGGAGAGTAACTGCCAAAAGTACTATAAACTAGACTAGGCAATAATGGAAGTTGTAGTCAACTAACATTTGGAGCTCACTAACATTTCTCTTACTTGTACACTGAACATATCCTGTATAAAGCTGGGTTAGATTTAGAGGAGAGAGGTGAGAAAATTAGATGAAGTAACATCAACAATTTAAGATATACAGATGATACCATACTACTAGCAGAAAACAGTAAAGACTGAACAAATGTTGAAGAAAGTCAACGGTAAAAGTGCAATGATGGGGTTACAGTTGAACATTAAGGAAACAAAGATAATGAATACAGATGATTGATATAACTTTCAAGTAGATGATGAAGACACTGAAGTAGCTAAACATTTTCCATTTTGTTTTAGTCATAAACGAGAATGGGGACTAATAGTAAAGAAAATAGAAAAAGTCTCTTCCGAGCCCCCCCCCCCCCCCCCCGCTTTTCACTAGAAAAGATAATAATGCTGGGTGAGTTAGAAGGTATTAGGAAAAGAGGGAGATTGTATTCCAGATGGATGGACTCAATCAAGGAAGCCATGGTTCTGAGTCTGCAAGACCTTATTTTTCTTTATTTTTTCTGTGACTTTGTATTTGAAATTTTCCTTGTTGTTACCCGCCTTGATCCTCAAACGGGAGAGACGGGATACAAATAAATATTTTATTATTGTTGTTGTTACCTGAGTTGGATTGTTGAGGATAAGGTGACTTATCCTTTTATTCATAGGGTTGTCATAAGTTGGAGTCAACTTGACATCAGTTAACAACAACAAACATATGGAGAGAGCCATATTCCCCAACTGTATGTAATTACACCCCCTGTATCTGATGCAGATGATGGCCCTGTGCATCTTATAAGCTTATAGTTCTATATTGTAGAACTGGCCCTGTACCAACGGGCCACAAGCACTGTGTCAGCGCCAAAATTAGAGTTGCAGAGTGCACGGCAAGCGCACTCTCCGCAACACTAATACGTATGGACGGCACGATCTTTAGGAGGCACCATCCATACATGACATGCATGCATGATGCAAGCGTGGCATTGCATCCACACCTCTGGTTGCCGCGCTTGCGTCATGAGCACATTACAGTGCACCAATGGCACAATGATGAAGTCCTCCCCATGTGCCGAAAAGAACCTGCTTTTAGTGGGTTCTTTTCAGAGCAAAGGGAGCCGCACGGTTTGGATGCTGCGGGCTCCCTCCGGAGGGAGAATGTGGCAGTCTGTACTGCACCACTGTTAATTTTTGGTTCAAGCTATATAAATGATGAGAGCCAGGTTGGTGTAGTGGTTTGAGTGTTGGAGTATGACTCTGGAGACCAGAGTTCAAATCCTGGCTCCACCATGAAACCCATTGGGTTATCTTGGGCAAGTCACACTCTCTCAGCCTCAGGGCATGGCAATGGAAAACCTCCTCTGAACAAATCTTGCCAAGAAAACCTCATGACAAGGTTGCCATAAGTTGGAAGCAATTTTCAGGCAATCAACAACAACAACAACAACAATCTGCACCAATTCTTTAATGTTTTTGGGTCATGTGTTTTATCCGGGGTAAGACTGTTAGGTCACCTAGACCTTTATGATTTTTGTTCAGCAACTGAAGAAGATATTTTGAAATATGACTGTCACTGTTCAAAGATCTTTTAGTTCCTTAATCAGTCAATCAAATCTGCATAAAGTTGCTTTTTCCAAAACCTGTGGCATACTTTCTTTGTTTTTGGATGATGACTGGATCTTAGAAGAGGCTTTTTCAATCCTGCAGTGACAGTGATGCCTCTTTTAAGATGCTACTTTTCGCCCACAGATTTTTTATTTGTATTAAAAATAACTTTTTTAAAAAGTCTGCTTGCCAGTGAAACAGGGTGCTTTCTTAGTTAATCAGAAAAATTTTAAATCAATACATCCAATTGATCAATAAACTAAATGTAATTCCTGCAAATTATTGGTTTGGTCCAATGGGTGGGGAAACCTTAAAGATATTCTTATTTGATGAGTTCAAAAAGTGAGAATAGCTAGTGAGGAGAAAAGCTACATTTGCTAGGGATAAAGATTAGGCCTGTTCACCTTAAATGAAGTAGCAGGATTTCAACTGTGAATTTAGGAGGAGAAAAAAGGGTAAAGTTTTTATAGGTCCAAAACACACTGCGGAAATAATCCAGTTTGAGACCACTTTAACTGCTCTGGCTCAATGCTAGGGAATTCTGGGAACTGTAGTTTTGTGAGACATTTAGCCTTCACTATCAGAGATCTCTGGTGCCACAATAAACCACAATTCCCAGGATTCCCTAGCACGGAGTCAGGACAATTAAAGCAGTCTCAAAGCAGATTATTTCTGCAGTGTGTTTTGGGTCACAGTGGACTTTCTCTTATGTTATTTTGGGCTTTATTTCATAAAAATGTTGCAATATCTCTCAGCAGCCCATGCAAAAAAAGGCCTGCGTCAAGTCCTGCACTTGAACCTCATTGGATACATTGATTTTTTGGGGGCACTGTGTATGTTTCAAACTTACTATAGTTTGTTACATAGTTGTTAAATAGATACATTGGGACTTAACTGATGCTTGTATTTGCAATATTCAATTATAGTTGGCCCCATAGAACCCAGAAAGAGGTACATAAGTATTGCAGCTCTTTTGTTTTGTTGTGTTTTCACTTCAGAAAGGTGGTTCAATTTATCTGTAAACCAGCAGTAAGAGTAGAGTTGCTACTCCCACCAGGAGCCTTAAAACTTTAAGGGCTTCTTTAGTATTCACTAGCTCGCTATCTGGAAGGGCAGGACGTGCTTTAGAAAGGTCATGCCACAAATATGCCTGCGTATTCTCCCAGCCCCTACTTGGGTGTTCAATAATGCAACAGGATTTTGATAATGATACAGTTTTATGGCCTCTCTAATCCCAATGGAACCCAAATAGCCACTCTGCCCCAAACTGGTATTCGCTATAAAGGATGAGCCAGGGATGCAAAGCCCAGAAAACATAGCAGTTATACTAACACCCATCATATCTAACTTGTTATGGCATAGTGGAGCATCAGAAGTAAATAAACAAGAGGGGGGGAATCTGTAATATGAGACTCTGTGTTTATAGGTTGGTCTGTTTTTCTATTCCATACTGGTTGGCCTTTAAAGACAGGAGAGGATGGATTGGAAGCAACAGTCTATATCTGGCAGATATCTATATTCAGCACACCAGCCCTCCCCATCTCCATTTTCCTTCCTGCTAAGAATGGAATCAAAAAAATATTTCCTGTCATCCTGCCCTCCTCCAATATTTTACTTGCTGATTTTGATGGTGACTATTCTCTGAATATTATCTGGATGTGCACTTATACTATGAATATTCTCTGACTATTTGATAGACAGCATCCTTGACATTCAAAAGATTTTACATCAGGCCACAGTTATGTACTTGCAACAGCCAGTATCTAACAGTTTATCTGCAACAGAATTTAATAATTTGATACTTTAATCATGTATTAATTCAACCACTGTTGAGTTTTTCGATCTGAATTTTGCTAGCAAATTTAAATGTACTGTTAGTGACTTTTGTCATTTCCCTTTTGGAAATTTGCTGAATCCCACCTCTTACCTTTGTGCAGATTAACAGCAGAGACACACATCCACAAGGAAAAATCACAGATGAGTCTCAATTTATATTACTGTATTTTCTGGCATATAAGATGACTGGGCGTATAAGACGACCCCCAACATTTCCAGTTAAAATATAGAGTTTGGGATATACTCGCCATATAAGATTACCCCTCTTCCAATGCACACCAAATAAAAATCTAAAAAACATCAGATTTTATTTCAATATGGTAATTTTCATTCAAATGCTTATGACATGCTGGTACTTAGCAGGAAAAGAGCCCTCCTCCCAACCACCATCTTGAGGGGAGAGAAGTAGGCAAGAAACAACAGGCCTCTGCCTGCCAAGAAGAAGAGCCCTACTCCCGACCACCATCTTGAGGGGAGAGAAGCAGAGTCATGATGTGTTATGTATTGTTAATCTGATATTGGAAACTGCTTTGATCGTCCATGGAAAAGCAGTATACAAATAAAGATTATTATTATTATTATTATTATTATTATTATTATTATTATTACTTGTTGTATACAAAGCCTGCTTGGATTGGTCTGCTCTCCCTGCCTGTCCAGCCCTCCCTGTCCTCCTTATTAGAGCGGTAGCGCAAACACTGCTCTTTTTTCCATATCCCAGGTGCCCCAGACGGCTGCAGCTTGCTCCACCCTTCACTTACACCTTCCCAGTGAGGCGCCCTCTCACCTTGTCATCGGGACTCCATTAAGTCACTTCTTTCCACGAATCCTGATGAGTGGATTTTCTTCTACCGTACTTGTACAGCATTTATCTAGCCTGGAAAAGGCAAGCTTATTTATTTTGATATTTTGAGTAAAATTGCTATGATTTTGGCTACATCAGCTCTGTTGGAACACATTCCCCAGTCTCCAATGGTTCCTCATGGAGACAGCTCCCCACATTTACATCAGTCTCAGTTTACATAGCAAGTCCAGGAACACAACTATGACATAAACAGAGATCTGCTTGTATGCCATAATATCTGGCAATAACAGTTGTATAACAGAAGTGGCATCTCACAGAAAAGCAAAAATTTCACTAAGTGAAAAACTCTTAAAACAGTTGCCCCTCTTTATCCACGGATTCCTTATCCATGGATTCAACCATCAACAGCTTGAAAATTATATATATATCCCAAATAGCCAACCTTGATTTTACTAGGTCACTGTATTTAATGGGACGTGTGCATCCACATATTTTACTATCCACAGAGGGTCCTGGAATTAAAGCCCAGCGGATACCAAGGGGCTGTTGTAGTTTATGTTGAGATAGTCCCTCCCGATTCTTATTCTGCTGTATTCTATTGCCCTCGCCTAAAAAAATTTATGTGTTTCCTCCTGCTTCTTTGGATGAACTCTCTACACTTCTGAACTCTTCCAAACCTGCAACTTGTTCTCTTGATCCAATTCCTACTCATCTTCTAATTTCTATAGCTCCCTCTTTTCTGCCCTCGCTTCTCCATATCTTCAATCTCTCTCTCTCTACAGGCTCCTTCCCTTCGGACTTAAAACATGCTCTCATTTCCCCAATTCTTCCTGTTCAGAGAAGCGTTCCCAGGCATTGCATGACTATCGTTTGCTATTTGATGTTCTTTTTGTTGCCTGTTTTACTGAACCATTTCCTGTATTGCTATGTATTTTATATGTATCATCCTATTATTTCTTAGATTGTACGCCACAGGTAGGCTTACTCTTATATATTTATTGTTTTATGTACAGTGATGTGCAAATCTACAGCACTAAATAAATAAATAAATAAATAAATAATATGTTGTGAATATACAACGGTTGCATGTACTGGCTGCATATACAATATTTTACATGTGCTATGTTGCTACGATAAATATCATTATTCCCCCACCGCTTTCTCAACAGTTCTAAGTAGCCATTTCACATATCTCCTGTTTCCACCAGACTGCCACTTAGATGGCACCATCTTTCAGCATTACCATTGTTAGCAGCTCCTCAGTTGTGTCCTGCAAAATGGCCCAGACTGAAACAGCCTAGTCCAGATATGTTGTTCCTCCACTAAAGAAGTTGACACAGATGTTCACAATGAAGCTGTCTCATTACTGGAGCAAACAAACAAATGGTTTTTAAAAAGAAAAGGGAAAATAGCTTTGGTTTTCATGTTTATCCTGAAACTATATAAATGTAATATAGTAAGGAACAGCCATGTCCAAGATGTGAAAAAAGGATTACTAAGGAAAAACAAGAGGATCCTAGCAGATGGTTGTAATCTATTGGTTTCATATCAACTATGTTCTGTTTTGTCATTTCCTGTTCTTGGAACCTTATAAACCCTCTCTCTTCCTCCAGCATGGCCTGAAGTTAATGAAAAGGAGAGGGAAAGACTCAATTAAGCATGAATTAATTTCCAAACTGAAGATTTGGCCAAAACTAAAACTAAAGGCCAAAACTAAAAAAGAGTGAATTTCAACACGCATAAATGTAAAGTAGTACATCTAGTCAGAAAAATGAAATGCACAAATATATGATGGCTAACACATGGCTTGAAACTGAAAGCATGTGATAAGGATAAAAGGGTCTCATTAGACCAGTGGTTCTCAACCTTTGGTCCTCCAGGTATTTTGGACCTCCGCTACCAGAATCCCTGATCATTGGGCAAGCTGAGTGGGTTTTTTTGGGAACTGAAGTCCAAAACATTTGGAGGACCAAAGATTGAGTACCACAGCATTAGACCATGAACTATATATGGATCAACAGTGTGATGCCTCAGCCAAAAAAAGCCAAGTCAATTCTGGGTTGCATCAATAGGAATATAGTGTCCAGATCAAGAGAAGTAGTGGTGTCACTCTTTTCTGGTTTAGTCAGACCTCACCTGGAATACTATTTCCAGTGTTGAGCACTACAGTTCAAGAAGGATATCAACAAGCTGGAATATGTTCAGAAAAGGGTGAACATATATATATATATATATATATATATATATATATATATATATATGGAAACCAAGCCTTAAGAGGAACGACTCAGAGGGATGGATATGTTTAGCTTCGAGAAGAGAAAATTGAGAGGTGACATGATAGCTATCTTTAAATATTTGAAAGGATGTCATGGAGAAGATGGAACTTGTTTTCTTCTGCTCCAAAGACTAGAACATGAACCAATGAATTCAAATTACAAGAAAAGAGATTCCACTTAAACCATTAGAAATAACATTTTACTGTATGAGTTGTGCAATGGAATAGTCTGCCTTACAGGGTGATGGTCTCTCTTTCTTTAAAAACAAAGGTTGAATGGGGGCCTTTCGGGGTGTTTTAGCTGGGTAATCCTGCATGGCAGGGGTTGAACTAGTTGGGTCTTGTAGTCCTTTCCTTTCCAACTCTAAGATTCTATTATTCTATGTCTATCAGTAACAGAGTGGAAATATACATCATCTATACAAATATTTTATATGGATTCTGTATTTCATAGTAGCTCCCTACAAAATACTATTACACTTTTCTTCAAAGTATTTCCCCACGTATTCATAAGGAAGGATGTTTTCCTCTGCTCTAGATACTGCATTGCAAGGTAGGAGCTGTTGTTTTATCTAAATGAGCATAAATAAGGGAACAGCTAAGGCCTGATGTACCATGAAACTTATCCAGTGGTTTGAGCTTAAGTTTCACCAGTGTGCAGAGGTTACTCAGCTCTACCTTTCATTTCCCTCATTCTTGGTATGCTATGGGTCTCTTGAACCAAAATCTGGAGACAATTTGGGAATACAGCCAAGCATCAACTTGCGACAATTTCCAGGCAAACAGATGTTATGGACAAGGAAGCCTGCATGGGGACCATCTCAAAATCTCATTTTATCCACTCATGGTTTTAGGCAAAGAAAAAAATTTTGCCCCAGAAGTTTCCCCACACAGGGCTGGGAAATGCTCCTGTCTAAAACTGTGGAGAGATGCTGCCATTCAGTGAAAACAATATTGAACTAGCCAAAGGTTTTAGTGCTCTGACTCAGTATATGGGCTCTTTCTGCACAGGGACCATCTCACCCTTCTGAGAAACACCACTGGCCTTGAGTCATGAGACATTCCAAAAGTTTTTCGTCAACAGGAACCCCCAGTTCACTGGCCATTTTACTCTGAAGGCCATTCTGTTACAGTTAAAAAGAGGCATGAAATTTGTTCAGTTATGCTCATATCATCAAAACACTAGTCTTCACTAGTATTGGTGAAATGTTCTGGGACTGTAACAGCAATCAATCTGGCACTATCTTAGGGTGCATCTAGACAGTAGCAATAACAAAGTTTGTCACCACTTTAATTACCATGGCTTCATCCTAGAGAATTCTGGGATTTGTAGTTTTTTGAATCACTAGCATTTTTTGCAGGGAAGGCTAAAGGCCTTCTAAAACTACAAATCCAAAGATTTCATAGCTTGAAAGGCTTTAAGAGCTACAGCACTTAAAGCTGCATCAAACTACATTATTTCTAGTGTAGATGCACTCCTAAATAGAGCCCCTCTAGATATTATTTGCTGTGGAAGAAAACCTCCTCTTTTCAATCATGGAAGCTTCCCCTCTTTTCTCCTAGCATAATCTGATTAGGTTCAGGGCTACCATTTAGTTTTTGAAAAAGTCATAATGCAAGTACTAACTGTATGGAAAAGCATCTTGACTACTTTCAACACAAAAGCTATACAGACAATTCAGAGACAGTCCAGGTAAAATGCATATCTTGACATCTTTAAAATTCAAGAGAGTCACATGATTCTAGTTTGAACAAAGACCTAGTAACATGCTCACCTGAAACTGCATACTGTAAGTCAGACTAGTAAACTGCTTTTGTCCACTTCATTCTCATGGGAATAGCCTGGAGTGAGATAAGGTAGCGCAGTCAGCATTATCTTCCTCTGGTGGCACACTTCCAGCACATGACGACACACTGGCCTCTGACTTATCTGGCTCTGCAGCTTCTCAGAGTACAATGGAGACAGTCAGAAATGTGATACACAAGTCACCTTTCCTCTCCTACACTACCAGCACACCTTGGTATGCAGGGAATGACGACGATAATGTTCCCAGAGAAAGGCTTTGAACTGCATGCCAGGATAATATCTCAACAGATCACTCCTCTGGTGATCAACCATTTTACTGAAGAACTCTTTTTCTTCAGTACTCAATCAACTTCAATAAAAAGGAATTTCTCCTAAAATCTGTTAACTATTGCAAGAGACATGCACACCTTGCATCTAAAATAAAAGATAATCCTGCTCTAAGCAAGAGAAAATTAATTTGGGAACTGGTATAAGTTGTGCAAACTGAAAGAGAATGACATAACTTTTGCTTGTTTTGCATACTGTTTATAATCTTGTGCTATTATTTATTTTGGCTATGCTTTCAAGAAGCCAGGATAATGGCCTGTGCAAGACACTGAAACATTATCTATAACCACTTGAAAACTATTTAACAGGTTTCTGAGATTTCAGTAGGCATTATGCACATGCGCAGTCATCAGGACAAGAAGCTTTAAAAAACAACAACATAGAGAAGCAGAGTATTGATCATATAAGGCTTTTGTATGTGTGCTGAAATAGAACTGCAGCATTTATACATGTGCCATTTGGGTGTAGTGGTTTGAATGATGGACTATGACTCTGGAGACCATGGTATGATTCCCAGCATGGCCATTAAACCCGTTGGGTGTCCTTGGGCAAGCCACATGCTCTCAGCTTCAAAAGAAGGCAATGGCAAGCCTCCTCTGAACAAATCTTGCCAATAAAACTCCATAATATGGTTTCTGTAAGCCGGAAACGACTAGAAGGCACACAACACCACCAAGAATTGGGACACAATCCTCCACAACCCTTTTTTCCCTTGGTCAAATTCTGTCAAAATTAACAAGAGCACAGCAGTTTCAATTTGCTCCAACACAGCTGGTGCAGCACAATTTCTTAAGATATGGTGAATGTAAACAGGAGGCAGCATATTCCTATGAGTTCTGGTAGGGTCTGTCTTTATTTTTCGGTTACGCAATTCTCCATAGAAACAACTGCAGTAGCAACAATATGGAAGGTTATGAGTTAGTGTTAATAATTCTATTTATCCCTTAGGTGATGTTTCTTAGTGTAGTTTCCCAGTTTCTTCCTTCACACTTTCCTGCAGAAAAAGTTATATAACAAGACATTGTTTTCATTTGCCGTGCTTTATTTGAATTTGAACTTCAATTTTATTGAAGTGAAGACCCCTCCCTATTTATAGGCCCAGTGGAACCCCCTATCTTCTAAATAAAAGATGTGAAAAACTGACCTGGTTTTATTTATTTATTTATTGGATTTACATCCTGCTTTATTACTTATATTCCACCTTATTATTTTAACACATACTTATGTTGCTACGTTGTAGCTAAACTATGGCGAGTTACAGACCACCCTCAAGCGGCTGTTCTCCCGCCACCACCATTCGCTGCGGAGGGAAGCCCCAGCGGCCAGACCGTGAGGCTTCCTGGTGCAGCGAAAAAGGAGCGCCGAAATGGCGCTCCTTTTCAAAACGCGGAAGTGGTGTCGCGATGGCCGAAACGCGCCCTCGCGGTGTTACTTCTGCCGCGACACATCTGGACGCTATGCGTCCAAGATGTCAAAATGGTGGCGCCCATGTGGATGGGCGCCGCCATTTACGACACACTCTGTGCGTGTTGGGGCCGGTTAGGAAGGGGCAACTCTTCCTAACCCTAACATGCCCCTTCCTAACCCTAGCACACACGGAGCGCGTCATAAGTGGCGGTTTGTAACCCGCCTATGTGTCTTTATTTGTTGAATAGAAGGAGTGCAGTAACTCAGTGGTAGAGATTATGCTTTACTTATATAAGGTATACATGAAACATAAAAGAATTTTGTGTTTAGAGTCGGGCCGCATCTCCAAAATAGCACATTTTGGATAAGGTGAGATTCAATCTGTATTGGATTCCTTTATATCTGCTAATGGTAAATCAGACTATCAGGGCTATCTCTTTGAATTCGATTAGGTAAATTGGCCAAAAAAATATACACATTCCAAATTTCAAATCCTGGAGAGGTGCTGCCTGTCAGTATGCAGGAAATACTGAGCTAGACAGTTCTACAGTCCGATCAGTACTGAATCATAACATTATAATTTCCCTTTAGCTACTCTGATTCCATTTTATGAAATCCTGGGATAAGCAGTATACAGAGGGAACTCCCTATGGCATAGTGGTTTGAGTGTTGGACTATGACTCTGGAAATCAGGGTGCGATTCCCAGTTTAGCCATGAAACCAACTGGGTAACACGCTCTCAGCCTTGGGGAAAGGCAATGATAAACCTCCTCTGAAAAAATCTTGCCAAGAAAACCCCATTACAGGATCGCCTTAGGATCACCATAAGTCAGAAACAACTTGAAGGCACACAGTAACAACAATAACAATTTAGAATTTCCTGGCATAGCGCTCCTCTTGTGCCTCACCAAACTACAGACCCCAGAACACCATAGGCTGGAACCATGTTAAATTAGAATAGTGCTATTATTCTATACCGTGAATGAGTCCCAAGTAAAAGGTGCACATGCATGCACGTGTGCACACACACATACTTGTGTAAAACCCCAAAGTTTCATTTCCATGGTCTGACTAAAAGAAAAAGCAGTTTCCCCATTTTATTTCCATGGCAGGGGGTTGGACTGGATGGCCCTTGCGGTCTCTTCCAATTCTATGATTCTATGATTCCAGAGTAGAAGTAGTTGGGAGCATGCCAAAACAAGGCTGCTTTGAAAATTACTTGTGGGAAAAATGAAATGTTACCCATGTTGAAGCCATTCATAACCAAGCAGTAGCAGGATGATATTCTGAATCCTGGTTTGGCCCCACTCACATGTTCTTCTTTCACTGTCAACTTTATAGACTCTGCAGTGTGGAGTATGAGAAAGAAAAGGGCAAAGACAAGGGTGGGAATACTATCCTCTCATTCCATGCTCTGTCTGACCTAAAGGCAATGAGTTGTGGGTTAGAAGTGAGTTCAGGAACATATGAGGCTTTGTCAAGGTTATTGTCTTAGCACATTAAAAGGAGGTTGGAAGACCAGGAAGAAAATCTGCACCTACCTGTTCCATTTCCTCCAGTAAACAGTAGACTGAGTCGGTAATCAGCTGAGAGCAAGAAACAAAGACATACAGATTGCCTGCTTAGTACACATTTCCCTGTTATTTTGTTTTGCTTTTGAGCCATGTGGCAAAAAAAGAAGGAATAATACTATTTTCCTTCCCATTGTCCAGTTTTACCGTTTTTAACAATTAGCTATATCCCTGTGGGCAGAGAGTAAAAAAAAAATCAACAATCCTATTTGGAGACTGTTCTGAGAGGCATCATAAATGGAAATACACTTAAAACTGGATATGATTCCCCATCCCAACATCAGTTGACAATTTCTTAAAGGTTTAATCATTAAAAGTCCAACAGGCAACAAAAAACATATTGGTTATTTTCTGGGAAAAAGATGAGCTGCAAAGAAAGAGGGATTTCTGACCAGTAGTGGAGATTCCTGGATGCCATTTAGCTCAGGAATCAGGCTGTGCCAAGTCATCTGCAGAGAAACCTGTCAGGTGTCCTCTGTTGGAGGGGTGGGAGTGGAATGGGCCAACATGGTCCTGTTTTAAAGGCAAATTATGTCCTTGCATTGATCTTACTTCCAATAAAGGGTAAGTAGAAAAGCAGAAAAGACACAGCTGGCATCCTGTAAATGACATAAACTGGCATAAATTAACCTTTTGCCTGTTTGTAGTCATGGCAGAATTTGGCATTCCTCTCTGCAGCTACCAAAGGCCTCCTTAGGACCCATTGCAGAGCCACTGAAGTGCCTCCCCATGGCCATTCCATGCCTGTGGAGAGCTGGGGGGATTGCAGAAGCATCTGGATATGTCCTTGCAGGGAAACAAAATGATTACATCCGCTGCTGAGACCTCCAGAGAATCCCAGCGGATTTCAGATGATGCCATTGCTTCACATGTGGCTGCTGTGATCTTCCTCTGTACAATGCATGGAATGGCCAAGTGGGAGATTTCAGAAGCTCTACAGAAGCTCTGTGGGTTGGTTAACTGACTCAGCACAGCATAGTTCCACATGCAGAACTACTGAGCTACGCTGAGCCATGCAAGATTGCAGCCACAGATTCCATATGCTCTTGTGTATTCTTTGCCCACCAACAGAACAAGACAGGGAGCATCATACCAGATTCCAATATTGTGACATATGTCATCTCACAATTGCCAAAATCAGTAGTACAGTGGGCCCTTGATATCTGCTGGGGTTTAGTTCCAGGACCATCCCATGGATATCAAAATCCGTGAATGCTCAAGTCCCATGAAATACAATGGCATAGTAAAATGGCACCCCTTATATAAAATGGCAAAATTAAAGTTTGTTTATATATATATTCATTCAAGCCATGGATGGCTGAATCCATGGATAAAGACTAAGGAGGGCCTACTGTATGTGGTAACAGCATTGTGGAAGTCCCTAGGTTACTAGTCTGCTATGAAGCTCCTTAAATTTAGCATCACCACTTTCATTTGGGACACTTCTGGCCTTGATAATCAAATATTATCTTGCATAACTGGAGGAAAAATTGTGCCTGCTGTCTGCCCAAGTAGCCAGCCTCCACCACTAAAGGAACATGTTGCTTGCCAAGGTCTTCATTTGCTCTTCAGCCTACCACTGTTTTTCAGTAACAAGAGTAAAGCTTCAAGTACATCAGATCATGAACAGTAACTTGTAAACCATTGATAAGCGTGCTTTTACCTGTGCCAGTGTGTCTGAGCTCATGTGCATATGGCTGAGGAGAGGTTTCAATACTCCTTTATAAACAAATCATTGTAGATGACCATGGTAAGCTATTGCCTCACCAGTGCTAACAATGCAAAACTATTTGTTCAGCCTTGTATTTGATAATGCTACTGGTAGCTATAAACAGTCAGTTATTCAGCACAGGTAAGTGTAGGATGAGAGCCAGTGTAACATCACTGGGTGACTTTGGGCAAGTCACTACTCTCAGCCTTAGGGGAAGGCAATGACAACCCCCTCTGAAGAAATCCTGCCCTCAAAAATCCATGATAGGTTCACCTTAAGGTCGCTCTATGTTTGAAACGACATGAAGGTACACCTCACACCTTTGGCCAGTGGGCATAAGGGCAGTACTCAGAGTACACTCAGTGTGTAGATAAGCAGAGGTTACTGAAGGAATGCAGTGGCAGCTAGTGGCTTTTATGTCTGTGGGGTTTTCAATCTATTCCATGATAGTAATTCTTGTGGATTTACAGGATTGCATTTGTTGTTATGAATCTAGAGTGCAATTTTTTTATGTATAGGAGGTATAATGTTCAAAAGTTGAATAGGCTCAGTTGTGGCCTTTCAATTTTTTTTCAGGGGGGGCTCTGTGAAGTAACAGTTTTGTTTTATTTTTGGGATATATAGTTCAGATCGGCCATGAAACCCACTGTGTGACCCTGGGCAAATCACATTCTCTCAGCCTCAGAGGAAGGCAATGGCAAACCTCCTTTGAACAAATCTTGATAGGTTTGCCAAAAGTCACAAATGACTTGAAGGCACACAACACACATACACATACACACACACACACAGTTTAGAGGACCTGTGAGCAGCTTCTTTGCCACAGACTGGTTGCTTTTATTTTTTAAGTATGCAAAGGGATCTTTTAGTACCTTTCAGACTAACTGAGCACAAGAAATGGTAGCATTAGCTTTCGTAGACTGCACTGCATCTGAGGAAGCAAACCAAGTCTACAAAAACTTATGCTACAATTTCTTGTGCTCCATTAGTTTGGAGGATGCTACAAGATCCCTTTGCATATTGATTTTCCAGATTAATACAACTACGTCTCTATGATTTCATGGCTGACTGGAGATTTGAATCTTGGTCTCCCAGAGTCCAATGCTCAACACTGCACCATACTGGCTCTCCCGAACATTGAGCTACTACTTTTTATTTAGAAGGTCCATCAGATTAACCTGGAAAGGAATAAAATGGGAAGAGTATGCTTTGAGCTTCTTACTGATTCTTTTTGAAGATTTTTGGGCAGTGAGGTGCCTCAATAGTTACCTAATCCATGTGTTCTGCACATCCACATTAAGAAAATCACTCAATTTCCAAATTTATATAAAATGAACAAGTGGAGGAAAAGACTCATAGGAAAAGCATTTAAAAGATATTACAAATCTTTTATTTCTTCTTAATAACTAGGCAATACCCTTCATTTTGAAGGAAAGTAGTACAATCAGGAATCTTTACTTTTTTCCCCATGGAAAGAACTGACATTTGAGCAAACAATTTTTGATATTCACTTAGGAAAGATAGCTTAGAACAATGGTTCCCAAACTTTATGCCATGGGAGAATGGAAAAATTCAAGTTGGGTGCATCCACATTGCCCATAGTGGATGGATTAAATCCTGGAGGTCTTGATCTGGCACAGGATCCAGACAATGCATCAGTGTTTAGGCAACATCATTCAAGGAAAGAAACGTGATACCAAGACTGCTTAACTCAGCTCACATTATATTCTAGAAGTATTCCCATTGCCCAGAAAGACACTCTTATTCCTGTGTCCTGCAAGGGAAAAGCCAGAGACAAAAGTACTGGGAGACAATGTTGTGAAACAGATGGCCCAAAAAGGCTGGATTGGGGCCACTGCAGAGCAGCACGCCATGGTGCTGCAGCAATCCCACACCATGCCCCCAACCTGACACTTTCCCAGCACAAAAACAAATGGCAGAAAACTGCTCCTTTTTGCACCAGGAAAAAGGTGCTTTTGCTGCCGCCACGGCAGCTTTTTGGAGCTCCAGCAGCGTGCAGAGTCTAAATGCCATGCCACAGGAGCACCAAAAAACTGCTGCTGTGTGGTTAGTGAGGTGGCTTCATGGCATGTTCCCAATGTTTTGCGGGCATGTGTCATGCATATGCCACATCCCCAGACCACTGGGAAGACATTGCATTTTGCCGGTCTGTTTTCCCCCAATATTAGGTTTTCTAAGACTACCTGGTGTTCTGGAAGATCATTGGGAAAATATTTTTTTTTCAAAGTGACATGCCCTTCTATTTTTAACGCCCCAAAAGGAACCCAACAAACCTGTGCCCCACAGATCAAAACTTTGGGAAACAATTATTCACAAAATATATCACTCATGGATATAAAAAAGAACTATTGCTATTATACATTTTAGGAAACATAATGGTATCTTGCTGTATTAAAAGGGAAAATAAAACTTGGAATAGTTAGAAGAATCTAGCCTGAAGTCAAGATAGTTTTCTTTTCAATTTGCATTCACAAAGCGACAGCTGTGCATTAAAAAGCATACTCATTCACTGAAATGTAGTTAGACCTCCAGCTTTGATTCATAAAAGTGATAGACTGGACGCTAACAACTGTAGAGAGAAATATAGGACTGGAACAGCTGCCCTTTCTGAAGACAGATTGAGGCCACAGAAAACACACACCACAGCCCCGAGCTGCCTTGAAGCCAGCCGAAAAAGAGCAGCAAAGATCCACTCCTTTTTCAGCTGGCAAAAAGCCGGTTTTTCTGGCCCCACCGAAGCCCAAAGCCTGCTTCATGACAGTCCAGCAGCATGTGATTGGAAATGTTCACAGTATCATGAAGCTGCCCACATGTAAACGATCAGGGTGGCTTCCGGACATGTGGTGTCAAAATGGCATGTCCTGAAGCCGCCTGAACAACAGCGTAAAAGGGACGTCTGTTCGGCCATTTAGAAAAATGATTCAGCTGTGTATGTAATACACACCAATCTCTTCTACCTGGAATAACTCAGTTCTGTATTGTCTGTACTTTTTTTGTTGTTGTTGTTGTTAAAAAGTACTAGTTTTCTTTCAGAAATATTTGTTCCTACATGGTTCTTCCTGAAAGAAATCATTATAGTTAATTGTTCAAGAGCACACATATCAAACCAATTGATAACCCTCCATCACTTCAGGGAAAGCTTTTGTACTGCAGGGTTGAGGGAGAGAGGGGTTTTTTTTAGTATTTCACAGACAAAGTGCAAAATCTGAAATGCTCCAAAAAGGAAACCCATTATCTGCTTTATAATTAGGAGACTTCAAATTCATAACTGATTTTTTTAAAAGGTCATGATTTGTCAACACAAAGTAGTGCTATATAAATTCATCACCAATATCAATTACTTTAGATGAACCATCTCATCACTTCTCAGATTGGCAGATATTTTACTCTAAGTGCTAGAGAGGAAAACAGATAAATAATGTGGCCTTGAATTCAGAAGCATTACCTCTGACAACACATATAAGCAGTGTGTGTGTGTGTGTTATATTGGCCCACTCTGATGCTTTCATTACAGCATCCTTGTTGAAGCAAGCTCTCAATAGGAAGTATTAGCTCTTTGCCTAAAGGACAAGACTTTCTCTTTAAGAGCAGCATAACTCAACTCTACAAGTTTGGCCAAGCAGTGATCTCTCCAAGCTGTGGGCTCACATAAAGTAGCTACCCATATTGCAATAAAACCATCTAGAATGTCAACCCCTTCCACCCACCCTGTATACTCAGAGCAGATCTGCTGGGCTCATGCTGTTAACGTTGGCTCATCAGTGACTGGCATGCTACTCATACCTCCTGCAGGCCATATGTTCAGAGTCCATGTGAAAGAGTCAGATATTTATAGAGGTCCTCCATGGAAAGGGAGATCCTAATAGGCCCACACATCCAAAAATGCAGCTATGTCAAGGTTTGGCCAGTGGGTACATGAGCATTATTCCAAACTCACAACATCCTACAACCTCTTCACATATGTTCTTAACAGTCAAAGGAGTTCACCTAAGTTCCCAGACTCCCTACAATATCAAGATTACTATTATGAAAAGGACTCTTGGAGAAATGAGTCCTATCGTCTTTGTTATCTCTACATCCTGCAGCTATTCGAGGCACAATGTGCTTCTCTGGAGTTCTGAAGGCACAGTGTTTTTCTTTGGACTAAGGCCGTTTGCTTTTCATGCTACATTCCTTGTACACTCAGTGTCAATGCCAGTAGTGGGTAATGTGTGCCACTGATTTTCCTCCTCTGTCTTTCACATTAGCTGGAAAAGGCACAGAACAAGCCACACATGAAAAACCAAGGAATTTGTCAGCATAATTTCTTCGCCATTATACTAATTTAGAAAGCATAATAGACAAATGGTTGGAATATTGATATCACTCAGAGCTTGTCTATATTAACAGCATGCCTATTGGAATGTAGTTAACTACATGTGTAGAAATTCATGCCTCAACTTCTCCCACACAAATAGCATAGAAAAAGTACAATACCTGTCTAACAAATGGTAATACCATTTGCATTAAAAACAAAAACAAAACCAGCCTAATGAGACTGGATTGGACTGGCTTTCTTATTTGCTCATCTTGTCACAGCAGACTTATGCTAGTGATGTGTCAAAAGCACACAGACCCTGAGTCAAATAAAAAGCATGACTTGTTTCAAACAAGGGTGCATACACACTAGCAATCTCATTTCCCGTGATCTACTCACACATTCTAGGCAGCATTTAAAGCTAGGGACTGTCATCCATTTTTAAAAGTGTGACCTTTTAAAACTCAAGCCTGGTTTTACTTAGTGTACATGCAAATGGATATTCCCCAATCACTTATGAGTCATGCCATTAGTGCTACTCAGAGACAAGTGATGTGACAAGGAAGGCATGGGCTAAAAGTTTCAAGCATTTAGAGCCTTACTCCAGAAAAAATATTATTGGTATGAAAAGGACAGCTCAAGTTTAAGGACTTGCCAAACTTAAATTAATGCAGGAGGTGGGGAATCTTTGGCACTCCAGGTGTTGTGTTCTTTAAAGAAAGAAAATTGTTAGACTTCACTCAGCACAGCCATAGATAATGGAAAGGTGGGAATTACTGTCCAAAAACATTTGGTTGACCAAATGTTCCTTGTCCTTGAACTAAAGCATCCTAATCAGCAACAATGAATAGAAAGAAGAGAGAAAGTTTTTTTAGCACCCCCCTTCATATATTTAGATTTTGCCCATGCTGAGGAAGACCCCTTTTAACAAAAGCAAATAAAAAGATGTTACTACAGAGTCCATAGGGGGAGGGGGAATTAATTTTTTTAATATAGACAGCTGGCTTTATGTAGCAGTCTGGAGTGTTTTGATGCTGTGGCCCTGAGCAGCCCGTAGAATGAAAGATTGCTGGGGAATCACATGTCACATCAGGACATAACAAAAATTTTGTTTCCAACACTTACATTTCCTATAAAAATCTGCCTACATGTGGGTATCTTACATGCAAAGAAAATATTGACAGAAGGCATTTGAGTGCTCAGGATATTTGCACTGGGAGTTGAAAGAAGGTTCCAACAATACTCTCTAAGGGGTGTGTGGAATTGCTACAGCTACCCAGCTTCTTTTGACCTAGCCAGCATTGTGTGACCAATTACAACAGCATGAAGCTTTTGTTGGAGATCATGACAATTCCCTGGTGATAGCTCTGAAAATATTACATCAGCAAAATTTCTGAGTCACTCTGTCAGAGAAATCCCAGTTTGCCTGGAATTAACTTGTAGCACTGGCTTTGTTTGTGTTGACAGGGTGTGCATTCATACTACTCCTTTTATGCTGCACCAACATATTAGTTAAGAAATACATTTGGTTTGCACCTGACAGCAGTGAGTTAAGTACTTGCTTTTATCAGTAAAACAGATCATGGGTTTAAAAAAAAGGTGGGAAAATATTTTTCTTGTTCTTCTGTAAATCATTGCCAGAGTTCCAGACACATAGGGAAAATATATTTCACAGTTAATTTACAGCTTAGTACCTTGTAGATACATAGTTTCATAATGTTTGACATCTATAGTTTTTACATTAGATTTATGACCTAGAAAATACTTTTAGATCACCAATGACAAAAATAAAAATTGATTTGGAGGCTATACTTTTTGTGCGAAAAATAATACAACTTTCAAAAAATGTAAATATTCTCATGATGGACTTTCTTTTAAAAATACTTGTATGAAAATATCATTTTACAGCCACCTGTTACATAGCGAAATAAATTTTTGTTCTATACAAAATTCAGGTTCAGCATCATTACTCAGTAAATATTGATTCTAGAGATCAGAAACATCTGCTGGATCAAGGAAGAGGTTTCTTGTACCATATAGTCCAAAAGGAGAGTTTTTGCAGATAAAGCTTCCTCTCTTTATCACAACAATGCTGTGATGAGTGAAGCTGCGTCAGTCAAAATTCTCCCTTCTAGAAAATGTCAGGAAATTATTCTGAAGACAAAGATTAACATTTAGTGGCAAACATGAGTGTATGAGTGTTATCTACACTGCAGCTACAGCGGTTTGATACCATTTTAACCATCATGGCTCTACCTGATGTGAACTAAGGGGCTAATTCACACTATACAATTATAGTGCTATATTCCACTTTAATTGCCCTGGTAACAGCCTATGAAATCCTGGGATTTGCAGTTCAAGAAGGGATATAAGAGTTCTCAGACAGAGAGCATTAGGGCCTCACTAAACTACCAGCCCCAGAATTTTAAAGTGGAATCCAGTGATATAATTGTGTGGTGTGAATGGGACCCTGCTGCAGTATATTGAGGTCTCTGTTGCAGAGTTCTAATGCTGATATTCAACAATGACACTATAGCTGTTTAGCAGAGAACTCTAACAATCTGTGCAAACTACAAATGCCAGGAAAGTAGTATCAAACTGCTCTAAGCATGTAGTACAAGTGTATTCTTTGCCTAGAATCATTATAGTGCATACTACATTGTGTATTGGTCTAAAATGGATGTGGATACATTTTCTCTATGCTCACACAGTGAGTCAGCAATGGCAAGTGATATAGTAACCAGGCTTTTCCTCCTGTCTCATGTGCTAGTGATATATCCCACTTTCTCTCACTGCAACTATGTGTTCAACCTTTTTCCTCTGGGCACCACTGCTGACTCCTTGACTTCCATGAGTGCAGTCACCCAAGGGGATCCTAGCATATAGGTTCAGGCTTCTTTTTCCATTAGGGAAGGTGCAAAGGGGAGAAACCTGAAGAAGAGGAGTACATGGGGGCTTGATTATTCTCTGTGTTGCTTTTCTCCTACAACCTTTCTTCCATTACTTTGCAGTACCACATGGGAAAAACATTCACCTATGAACCCCAAGAGAACCAGAAAAAGAATACACTTGCATACACATACACAAATTGTTCCCACTGCCTCTCCCGCTTAAATCTGTACCCAATTAGTTTTTACCTTTGCAAATAAATACAAGTTCCTACATAAGCATGTGCCACCCTGAGTTTTCACTGAGTCATAAATCTTTTATTAGAGCATCCCAAACCATTATTTCACAAAGGGGAAATAAAGAGAAGAGACCCCCACTGGTTTCTGGATTTCTCCATTCTGTTTGGGCACAAATTATAGGAAGCTACTGAAATGCTACTCACAACCAGCTCCCATTTATTCCCATGAGATACATGGAAGAGAAAGGCTCGACTGCAATTTCCCTCTTCACACAGCACAGAGACAAAGCTTGTAGTTCACATACTTTAATGAAACTACTGACACAGTCTGTGTGCTGAGAGAACCTTAGACATGTTCAAATTTCATTAAAGCAAAACAAAACAATAGTAAGCGGCTGGTAAGTAAGTAATACTGCTGGAAGCAAATTATGCAAAATGTATATTGTATGGTTCTTTCAGCCAAACCCATGTTTACTAGCATACGGCTCCTTCTGTTAGATGTTCTTGCAATCTTAAAACTGAAAAGCCCAGCAGCAGTAGTACATCTCAGGTTCTGTCCTTAAACCTACCCCCTGCCTAAAAGTAATATAGGTAAAGAATGGCTTAATCCAAGTTCCTGATGTAAATCCTGACTTGGCTTTGATGTTCAACAATTAGATGAGAACTGGAAGTTCATGGACTTTAGAAGACAGCAAAGCAAAGCAGCAAAAGTTTTCTTGGATTGTATTACTTCCAGGCTACAGGTGAGAGAGAAAAACAAAGTCACATGCCTAAGTGCCCCATGGGTATCTATGGTACTGATGCTGTATACATAAGAAAATTAATACAGGGCTCATATTATACTTCTCCCTGGCATGACTTTTTTTTTATGTACTGTGTTTTTTCCCCTTTGTGGGGATATTTTTGTAGAGATGAAATCATGTGACCATCCATCTTCCACCTATAGCCTTAAGTGGAATAGACTTGGACAGGATTTAACACTTCATACTGCTGAATGTACAGACTGGTCCTTAAACTACAATCTGGAAGTAGCCATCTGTTTTCATTAACACCACTAACCTCAGTCTGACTGCTTCAAAAAGAGAAGTTTGAGGGTTGCTGTTACTATCTTTGGGGATAACAGACTATGCTGATTAAAGATTATGACTTAAGTGGCTTCTGAATCAGTGCAAATAGAACTGAACTATAACCACCTACTTGAAGAATGGATTAAAAGAGGCAAGGGGAAACATCTCATCAGCATTTTTCATATGCTACAGGTTCCACTTAAGAATCACAACAAATAGAATAATAACTGGAACTCATTTGTTTCAGACAAGTCACATTCCCTAAGTATCTTACACTCTGGAGTAGTTTTGTTGACTTCCACAGGAATACACCAGAGTACACTGCAGCCACCTGCTTCACTTAAACCAAGGCTCATGGATGAAAAAGAATCCTGCAACGCAGAAGTGGTAGAGTTTTCTGCATCAAGCAGTGAAATAAACAACACTGCAGGCAATAGGAGATGGAGAAAACATAGCTGAATGAATATATTTTTAATATGCTGCTTAATTATTCTGAACACCTTTGCTTCCAAATACTAATTTCCTCTACTTAATTCTAACCCGAGGTTCATATGAGAAAACAACTATTTCTTTATTGTTCAAAGTGTGAGGAAGTTAACAGTCTTTTCAGGTGAAGAGAAAACATATACACAGTCACACTAACATTTCTATTAACTGGAATCTAGAAAAAGAGACTCAACAGGCAGCCAGAAAGCAATCCATCACAAATGGCTCATATCTAAGCCTCACTGAAATGAAAGGGTATCACGGAACCATGGTCTACCCAATTGTACTACCAGCAGTCATGTACAAATAAACACTAGGAAGGAAGTCTTGCATCCCTCTCATTCCACTGCTGTGAGCTGTTGACAAGACTAGTCAAACAGCTTCTAATCAAATCTACTGCCAAAAGGAGAACAATTGCTCCCTCTTTCTTTCTCCAAAAATATCGCTTGACAAGAAGAAAGGTTTCAAGGGGAATCTACTTGTCACAGGTGAAGACAAAATTTCCCTATCTTGAAAATAACCCAACTGCTTCACACAAAAGTCACCCTCATTCCATTTTCTATCCTCTATTCAACATTTTTCGTACAGTCTGAAGCACCTACAACGCAATACAAAATAATGCCTAAAGATCTTCTGAAGTAACTTTCCTGGGACACTGAAATCAATAATTTCACAATTAAACCAAAACCACGATGCAAAGCCGAGGGAGAAAATATGTCCCTTCTAAATTAACCAACACTCTGATCCTCAGACCAGTCAAACCAGGATGCATCTGCATTACAAAAAAGTTTCACTTTTGTGGAAACGCAAAAATTTTGGTTCTATGCAAAGACTAAAAGATCTTTAAAAAGAGCAGTCATTTGCTAGCATTCTTTGGAGATACAAAGCTATTAAGCTGATTTAGAATGAATTCACATTTTGCAGTAACTTAAGATGTGCCCAAACAGTACTTGGATTTGAAGTAAATCAATATGGCAGTAACCAATGGTGTTAATGTGGGTCCAACTCTCTATCACCTCCCAGTGCCCCCAGTTTAAATAGCTCCCAATTTCCCAACAAAATATAGTGAAGCTAATGGGTATGGCTCAACTTAGCTCCACAGTAACCAGGTGAAACTATGCCAATTATTTAAATCGCACTTGAAGGAAAGTTGAAACCACTTCTTGTGAACATGGCTGAACAAGAAGTGGGAGTTCATTCTGGCTAATACTGTAGTTTGCAACCTTTCTTCTGCTTAAATTTTTTTTTGATCCCGAGCAAAAAACAGAGATGGAGCTCCAACAGCATTCCTGTGCTTTCAGAGAAGCCACAGAAAGGAAACCCTTCCATATTTCCCCAAGTTGTTTCACGTTATTAAAAACAGCCAGCACAAACAGGCCAACCCAGTTACACAACATTAACAGTGTTTTAGCCATTAAATCCTTGGAGGGCTTGTTGAGGGGAAATCAGGAAGGTCCCCATAGAGGTCACAGCCAATAAACTTAAGTAAATAGATTCCAGAAATGCCAATGAATATTAGGTGGTAAAAAGAAGGTGGGGAGGGCAGAACAGCAAAGGGGGAACTTCCCAGCTAGGAAATTTAATTATGTAGTTGAGAGCTGCTAGGACTCATCTAATTTAGAACAGTGGAAGCTAGGGGAGAGGAAGAGGGTCTGGGAGGGGAGAACTATGCATAAACAGAGAGTTATGAAGAGCTCCCTGAGTTTTAACCCTCAACAATTAAAGTTGCTGGTTGTACTGAGCACTGAAGGGGTTAAGTGCTAAAGTGCTGATACTTAATCAGCTTTCCCCCTTCACTTCACATGTGATTGGAGTGAAGCTGCACTGAAGCAGCCCAAAGGGCTTATAACAGCTCAATTTCGCCGCCTTCAGTTTTAATCCCCATCACCCAGGCTAAGCAGCCCAGTTGTGCAAAAGCTGCTGCTATTCCGCCACAGTCTGGGCACCTGCCTCATTATCATCGTCATCATCTTCTGCCTCTGCTGCCTGCAGATGGCTGGACAGTTCTTGGATGACAGCAGCCTTCCCTATCTGGTCATTCCTTCTCTTCTCCATAATAAGATCCTCCAGGCTCTGGAACTCCAGGGTGTGGCTGCGTTTCACTCCCAGCCGGATCTGCAACCGGTAGGGTTGCTTGCCTATGCGCAGCTCACCACCAATTTTGAACTCACGCTTGCCATAACGACACCAGGCTGCAAAACACTCAGAGTTCCTCCAACTGAGATCCTGGTCCTTGCAACCCACTTGATCCAGGGCATTCTGCACCACGGTGGCTGGACTGAGTGGTTTGTAATGATACAGTTGGTTTGCAATGCGTCCCCTCCGGCCCTGGCTGGCATCTGTCAGAAAGCTGTTCACTATTTCCAACCTCTGTAAATGGACCACCTGGAAATCCCCTACGTACACCACCCAGTGGGGATACTGGGACTGGCACACAAACTCCACCAGATCACCAGGTTTGCACTTGTTCAACAGATTTTCTGGAGTATAAGTGGCTAGATGGCCACTTCCATCCACCTCATCATTGCCAGAAAAGCTTTTCTGATAAATGCACTCATCGCGATAATAAATGGAACACTCCACTTCATGCAACTGAGGGTCATATGGTTGTGATGAGGGATGCTCTCTGCTAAGGTCCGACACCACTGAGTCCTGCTGTGGCTCCACATCATCATCATCATTGGAGAATATGTAGGAGACACCAATCCTGGGACCATCATCTTTGTCCATGCCTGTCGGGTCAGTTGTGGGAACCTCCTTGTAGCTTAAATGGGTCAGCTTCTCCACTTGATTCCCCATGCCTGCTGAAGTAGAACCAATGCAAACTTTAGTACAAATATGAATAAAATGCTTGAAAGCATTTCGGAGAACTTCTCAAAACATTTCTTAGATTTCACCAGTTTGCAGTCCTCTCCCTCCTTTGCAATCCATCTCCCCCTCACTTAACTACGTATAAGGATGGTAAAGCAATGTGAGAGAACAGTGGCCATTTATCTTAGTAAATCAACTGTTACCTGCATTCTAGCCTCTAGTACATATAGATGTCCAAAAGTGAGTAAACGCCTGAAGTGTCTTGGGAGGAAATGAATCATTAAGGACTACTCTGTGCATTCACAGATTGGTGTGCAATTTTACTCTAACATTTTTTTTTTTAACAGAAGGTCACCACTGGAGACTTCAGTTCTAGGTGGAGGTATCTTTGGGAAGGTTTGAAATCCATCAGTTACTCCACACCACCATTCAAAGGTGGCACCAGAAGCTTGGGGGAATAGACACTACCACTAGAGAAAAGGCTGGCATAGAAAGGGTTAAGCAACCCCTTCCTCCACACTGGATCCCCACAATTACGTTCCATTAAATAAATGCACACATAATGACAGTTATGTAGCTTTTACCAAGAGGGTGAAGTAAACTGTCCAGGATTCTAAGTCACCACAGTGTAGTACCAACAGGTTGTTATCTCTGATGGTAGAGTTCACAGATAGTTCAGCTGAGAAATGCAAGCTGAAAGCATATAATACTTTCCTGGGAGTAATTCACATTGAATACAAAAGGAGTTAAGTCTAAGTAAACATGCACATTATTGCATTCACAGTCATCTATAATCTAGCCAATTCATTAACTTTACTTAGTACTTGTCTACTACATACAATTCAAAGTACCTCTCATAGAGTTTCTATCTGACTTTTAAAAAAGACACCCTCCCAAGATACATCAGTAACATCACCCCCATTTTGCAGAATAGAACTGAAGAGAAGAGATGGTGGGTGAGAGTTACCTAGTGAAATCCTGGCAGAGGTTAAGAGCTGATCCAAGGCATTCTTAATTCATAATTCTGTATCTCTATACCTTAACTGCTCCACTAGACAGTATGTGAGCAAGGGGTTGCCTCAAATACCCCCATCTGCTATGAATTTGCTACACACACTGAGGTCCAAATCTGCAGGAATAATCCAGTTTGAGACAGCTTTAACTGCCCTGGCTCAGTGCTAAGGAATCCTGGAAACTGTAGTTGATTGTGGCACCAGAGCTCTCTGACAGGGAAGGCTAAATGTCTCCCAAAATTCCCAGAATTCCCAAGCATTGGGTCAGGGCAATAAAAGAAATCTCTTAATTGAATTATTTCTGGAGTATGTTTTGGACCTTAGATGACAACTATTCATGAATTTCTGAAGAGCTGTCTTATAAGAACAGGGACCATTTGAGCCCATCTAAAACAATATAATCTACTCTGAACAGCAGTACAGTCAGCCCTCCATATCCATGGATTATTTAATCCTCTGATTCACGCATCTATGGCTTGAAAATATTTTTAAAAATATATAAATTCCAGAAAGCAAACCTGGATTTTACAATTTTATATAAGGGGCATCATTTTACTATGCCACTGTATTTAATGGGATTTGTGCATCCACATATTTTGGTATCCATGGGGGATCCTGAAACCAAATTCCAGCAGATACCAAGGGCCCACTGTAATTCTGGGGGATCTTTTCCAGCTCTGCTTTTAGGGATTCTATAACTAAAAGCATAAAAGCTTGAAACAGGGATCTTACAAATGCAAAGCATGTGCTACATCTGTGGTGTGTGGGTGGCAGGCTAGATACACCCCTCACCTCAGTTCGCCTCCCCATACCCTTGATCTGGAAATGTATCTGCAGAAAAGGATAAAAGTGCAAACATTCCCAATAAGGCTCAGGCAAGTCTGAGTTCCAGGCAGGTGGAGGGAGTGGGGAGGAAAGGCTAGAGAGAAAAACCAGATGAACGAATTATAGTAGAACAATGTATCCAGAATTATGTTGGTTTCAGGGCCAAAATAGACATTATGTTAAATCAACACGTGAAAGGGGAAGGGATGCAAAATCCTTTCCTTTCCTGTTGAGATTTTGCCAGAAAACAGCAACCAAAAAGCAAGGGGAAACACTTTGTCTAAAGCAGTGCTTCTCAATTATTTTCTGTCATGCCCCTCTTAGGAAGAAAACATTTCGCGCCCCCCGCGCGACTGTAAATAGTATCATTTGTCTATAAAATTGTTATAAGTACACCTCTGCATAACAGAGCCTCGCGCCCCCCCTGGGGGGCCCGCCCCACTATTTGAGAAAGGCTGGTCTAAAGCAAGTATTTCCTCCAGTGGGGGTGCCCCCACCCCACTACAAATCTGTATGTCCTCCCCCTACGAAAGTCACAAGGAAAGCCTCCCCACCAAGAAAATAATGGACACTCCAAAGTTGTACTAAGAGGATCTTTCCCCCACCAGTGCCAACATCACCCTCATCCCAGAAGCTAATACAAATGTTAGAAAAAGGGTTTTCTTCAAGACCTTTCTGGGAGAGTTACTGCAATCCCCATCGCAATCAATTCTGACCAGTAAAGCCAACACTCAGTTGCTCAAAAAGAAAGACCCTTATATGTTAAAAGCAATTAAGGCCAGTTCTAGTTTAGCCCCCATTTAATTAACTGGCCACAGAGGGGGATACCATGGGAAGGAGTAAAGTGAGGAGGAATAAAAGAGTTATTGCAGCCAGAAACAGGGGGTGATATGATCCAAACCAGGCGAGGAATGTTCAACAGACAGCAGACCAAAGCACTTAACAGAGAAGAAGAAGAAATCACTACAGTGAAGACCACGTGGGCAGATGCTAGCAAACAGAGAGCGGCTAAGATGCTGAGAGCCTTTCCCACCTGTTGTAAACAAGTGAGTTCAGAGATTCAACAACAGGAAGCTGAAACAGGAAGGACTAGGCAACAGGTCACAGCTTGGAAAGTACTACAGTACTTTATCACCTACCAGAGGCTGAAATTGTGCAAAACAGCATACATACTCACTGACAGGAAAGAATACTGTCTCCTTCACTGACCTAAAACCAGTCACCTGTATGTGTCGGTAAATATGGTGCTTTATAGAATGACTTGAGGGAAGTGCCAGCCAGCCAACACCCAAAACATCAAACAAAGAAACTGAACTTAGGAAGAAGGCAAAAAGAGAGGCTAAGGGAAGACTGAAGGACAAGTAACAAGTGGAAAGGGTACGGTTCTCTTTTTTGCTCTTTTTAAAAAAGAAAGAAAGAAAGAAAGAAAGAAAGAAAGAAAGATGGGATTCTGACCAACAGGACAATACCAGAGATAACTGAACATGTTTCACAACCCAACAGGAAAACCCTTTGCTCCTAATTTCCCATCAAAGCCGCAGGTACAAAATCCAGGAAAAGTACCCTAGAGCTGGTGTAAAACAAAGGCTCGGTCTCGCGGGGGGGGGGGGGGGGGGGGGAGGTTTTTTATTCTGCCAGTGGCTCCTGAGAGCCTTCTAATATAATGGGTCTAAGGCCAGGTGGAATACTGTGGCAGATCTCGTGGGCTTTTTTCTGGGCATCTAGGGGAAAGATAGCCCGCCCAAAATACAAAAACAAAGATAAATAAATCTAGCAATGGCCAGAAGACCACTTCTGGTTTGGAAAAACTGGCTTTTAAAAAGATGTTAAGCAGTGTGTAGGAAGCAGGTGGAAATCTAAAGGGTGAATTTCCACTTGGGAAGGCCTCCAGGGGAAAAAAATGACCATCTGTTTCTGGCCAATAAAATGTTACCAAAAAAGGCTACAGAGGTCCTGGGCCACAAACACTGCCTCAGGGCCCACATCCACCTTTCAGCCTATGCTTTGCCCACCCCTCCTCTAGGTAGAGTCAGTCAGCCTTGCACTGGACATGTGCACCATGCTCTTCAAGTGTTCAGGCATCCAGTGATGTGGGGAATATTGTAAACCATGAACTCCAAAGTCATCTGGAGAAGAGAGACAACCCAGCTAGGTGCACAGTCAAAACCAAGAAAACACAGAGTCAGATGAATAAAAATTTACATGGGGGGGGGGGGGGGGCAAGTTCCCTTGAGCACAAAGGGTCCTCCTTTTGAGTAAATATGCTTCAGATCCTGCAGCAAATGGGCCACATCACGCAGCTCAGGATGGCTCCATCATTCCAGGTAGGAAGGCTAACCTGAACGGAAGGGATCCAAAGAAGGGGGAGAGACAAAACATTCCTCCTTCAGTGTTTTTGATCACTGGAGGGTCTCCAAATGGGGCAGCTGCTCACCTCTTCTCTAGTAAAAGCATTGGAAGAGTCCTACTGGATCATAGCATGCTTTTCATTCCCTCTTTCCAACTGTGGCCAGTGTAGAATGGACAAACATGGCGTGAAAACAGTAGTAAAAGTTATCACAATAATAAAGACTGGCATTAGATGCTGCTCAGATACATTGCTGTCTTACTGCCCCTTCCAACAACCCTCCGGAGTAGGCCCTTCTGACTACTATCCTGTAATTGCTGCACAAATGAGAGGAAGAAGCTGGAGGAGTGGTTCACCTAAGAGCCCTCTGGATCCTATGGACTCTTGGGAAGGGTAAAGTGCAGATTCTATAAACCTACGTGGAGATAAAAGTGCAAATTAATATGCTGGGAGTCAGTGCCAGGGAGTTCAAGGCAGAGCCTCCCAAAGCCTTATTCTGCTCTTCACTTTACTTAATCAAACTGAGGAAGGGGGCTGTGGCAGCATTGCTGAAGCCTCTCTTTTATCTGAATCAATAAGAAACCAAGTGTTCAATTTAGATTTGCATTTTTGCAGCTTATTATTGTTGTTGTTTTTTCAGTTGTTCACCTGTAGTATTGCATGTGGGTGGAAAATGAGAAACTAGACTCCTTCAGCGTGAATTATGACTCTGGAGACCAGGGTTCGAGTCCTGGCTGGGCCACAGAAACCCACTGGGTGACCTTAGGAGAGTCACACTCTCTCAGCCTCAGAGGATGGCAAGGGCAAACCCCCTCTGAACACATCTGGCCGACCCCTCAATAGGTTCACCTTTTGTAAGGTGTGTGGATGTGCAAGTCAGTAGCATCAGCCATTTCCTATTTGCGGGGCATCAACAAGGTCCTTTTCGTATTGACTGCCAGCGTTTCCAGTGGAGGCAGAATGGCCAGAGGTCCTCCCCACAAAGGAGGCCAAGGCAGGGCAAAAAGCAGGCCATGGCAAAATGGGAAGCCAAACACCCTGATAGAAGCATGCCCTCCTCCTCCTCCCAATGGAGGCCACGCTGGAATTTCCCCGGGAGAAGGAAGTTGCAATGGAGGACAAGACCCGCAAAAGGAGGACGCCTGGTCGCCTGAGGACACTTTCTACGACAACTGCTCCGGGGGGGGGGGGGGGGGGGGGTCCCTCTTCTGGTTCCTTCCCCCAAATGAAGAAAAATGCCCCCCAAGGTTTCTCCCCGGAAAAGGGATCAGAGGAGCCCTGCCATGCCTCCCCTTCTCTCTTTCTCCCCTTTCTTTCTTTCTTCTCCTTCTTCCTCCCCTCCTTTTCTTCTATTCCTATTTCTTCTTCTTCCTCTCCTGCTCTTCTCTCTTTCCTCCTCCTCTTCCTTCCCCTACTCCTCTCCCTCTTCTTCTTCCTCCCTTCTCCTTCTTCCTCCTCCTCCACTTCTTTTCCTTCCTCTCTTCCCCTCCCTCCCTCTTCTTCTTCTTCTTTTACCTCTTCTTCCTGGGCGAGTGAAGGTGGCGAGGAGGGACGGACCAAGCTCCCGATGCTGCTGCTGCCGCGAAGTCCTCCTGAGGCGAGCGAGGGGCGGCCGGGCTCCTTCTGCAGCTCCTGCCCAGCAGCCCAGCCCTCCCTCAGCCCGGGCGCAGGTGCCTCATGGCTCCCGGCCTTTCTCCGTCCGGCGGCGGCAGCAACAAGCCAGAGAGGCCCCGAGAGGCTGCCCAGGAGGGGAGCGGGGAGCTCGGGGGAAGCTGCGGCTCAAAGCAAACCAAGCCCAGCCTGCCCTGCCTTAGTCAGAGCCAGAGCCCCAGGCTGCTCAGCCAGGCTCCAAGCGGCGGGAATGGAGGACGCGTCCTGGAAAAGGAGGACGGGGAGAAGAGAGCCGCCGCCGCCGGCGTCCTCTGCCTTTCCGCCGGGAGCTCAGCGCCGGGCATTTCAAGCAGGCGCCCGCTCTTCCTCTGCCGCTTCTTGGGCTTCTTCTTGTCCTCCTCTTCTGGGCTTTTGGAAGGGGAAGCGGGGAGGGAGGGAGGGAGCGGGGCCCGCGGGCTCCGCCTCCGCCACGCGCTGCCTGCCTTCTCCTCCTCTTCTTCTTCCTGCTTCGCAGAAGGCAGCGCCGCTGGCCGCCAGCTGAGGGCGCCCGAGGGGTTTGGGGACAGAAAGGGAACCGGCGGAGGAGCCCCAGTGCCACCAGCCCCAGCCCCTTTGCTGTCCTCCTCCTTCTCCTCCTCCTCTTTCCCAGCAGGTGGAGTTTATTAATAATAATGATGATGATGATGATAATAATAATAAAACTTTATTTATATCCCGCCTCTCCGGGTGGATCAAGGCGCCTTACGATATGAATATAAATACACAATAAAAAAGATCAAATACAGAATAAACGCACCCTCCCTCCCAACCCAAGACCTTAAAATTCCCAATACACAAGGCAAAGAATAAAACGATAAAAACACGTCACCAAAGGACAGGAAGCCAACGGCATCCTAGATGGGGGCCACAGTAACGGGGGCCAAGTGAGGGCCCAGGCAGACAGGCCAAAATAAACCTGCTTTGGGTCACTTGGGAGGGATGCTGTTTAAATGACACTCACATCTGAAGAGGCCAGAAGCTGCGCCAAAGCTGTGTTCCAGTCCTTAGGAGTGGAGCCTGGCTTTAGCGCAGCTTCCAACCTCCTAGGACACATGCATCATTTAACCAGCATTCATCCAAAGTGACCCAAAGCAGCCTTATTTTGGCCTGTCTGCTCAAGCCCTGAGTTAATCAGGGGAGACTTGTCAGAAGAGATCCATCTTTTGACAGCCTTTTTAAAGCAGTCAAGATTGGGGATGTTCTGGATCTCTTCCAACAGGCCATTCCATAGTTTAGGAGCAGCAGATGAGAAGAAGGACCTCTAGGTAGCCACAGCCAGTCTGGTCTTTATTGGTTGCAGTAAGTTCTTCCCAGAGGTCCTGAGTGCACCGGGCGGATTGTACAGAAGAAGGTGATCCCACAAATAGGTTGGACCCAAGCCATCAAGGGCTTATTATTATTATTATTATTATTATTATTACCCTGCCTTCCTCCCAGTACAGGTGGGGTGGGTAACCAATACATATAGCCAATAAGTCAATAGTTAGAAGGCCTGGACATGAAATAAGAACAAAGGACTGTTTTTGAGATAGAGAACTGAGCAGGTTAAAGCAACATCTTCATGGTATCTCTGGCGCCTGAATGTCTATGTAATATGGCCACGTTCTGGAAGAGTTTATTCCTGATGTTTTGCCAGTTGTGGCTGGCATCTTCTTAAAATTCTCAAAAGGAGAGCTGTTAAGATTAAAGTCCATATGGACCTCTGACACCTGCATTGGAAGCACTGCTCTGTAGTTCTAAACATATTTGGCACTCTGCACATGCCCATGGGTAACCTTGAACACTGTCGAATTCCTTATGCATTTCAATATGCACAAGCATACTATCCAGAGGAAGACTATCTCTGATAAGTGCTGAGCTCCAGCTGGCTCAGTCCATGTAGTATGGTGTAATGGTTGGAGTTAGAGACTTGGAAGATACAGATTTAATCCACAAATGAGATGAGAAATTCCCTGGGTGACCATTGGCCAGTCAGCTTCTTTCTCTATTTGACCTGCCTTCTAGGATTATTTTGAGAATCCCCACTTGAGGAAACGTGGGACGTAATTTTATCTGACAAATAAATACACTTTTCTCCATTGTGATGAGAAATAAACTGGATATGCCTTAAATGTTTTCTCCAGGTTAACATGGGGAATCTCATCAAGCATATCAACCTATGGTGAATTCATCAAGCAACCATCATATAAAACTGGCTAAGTGATTTGCCCTTAAATGTTTGGACACATGAGGTTGCAGCAGAGATTTAATTCTTCTCTAACTTTAGCAAAACCAAGAAATTTGGCATATTTTCTTCTTAAGAAAGTTTGCACCCATTTCAAAGTCTTTTCACAGTCCAGGGCATGTAATAAGCAGAATTCAGGCTTGGCTTTTTTATGCAAGTAGAACATTTAAAAAGCCAACATGAAAATCAGAAACAAAACCCCTCCTTTGCAAAAGAGTGTGAATTTTGGGTAAAATAAATCCCAAACTGCAAAAATTCTTGTCAGCCCAGGATTTCCCCCATCAGCTTTTGCCAGCTCTCATGAAACACATTATTTCCCCATTTTCCAATATTCTTTCTATTCGTAGCTTGCCAATATTATTTGCTACCTTGGTTCCTACAAACTCACCTTTTAACTTTTGTAATGTTTTTAACCCATGCTGTTAAAAATGTTGTTAGCTTTCTTCATTCTCATTATTGGGAGCAAGTTGTGATGTAAATAAATAACAACTGAATAGGGCTGCCAGCTGTAACTTGGAGATAGTACCAATCCTTACAAGCAGCAACAGAATAGGGTGTGCTTCCTATTTTCCCATCAGCAACTTGTTTCTAAAGAGCCAGTGGTTTTGTCTTGGACTACAATCAGAATTCCCATCCCTGCTCAGCCATGAAAAGCCACTGAATGACTTTGGGCAATGTCGCCTTTCTCAGCTCAGAGGAAGGGAAAGGCAAAGCCCCCTCTGAACAAATCTTGCCAAGAAAACCCCATGGTAGGGTTGCCTTAGGGTCACCATAAGTTGGAAATGACCTGAAGGCACAGAAGAACAAGAACAAATTCCCACCACATTCAAATATCTCAGGGGACAATTCTGTGCGGAAACACATGTTGGGTTTATTGCATAAAGAAATGGGTTTTGCACAGAAAACATGGGATATTTGTGTGTCATTTGTTGTTGTTTTTGCATGATTTTATCCATTTGGAACTTTCCAAAGCACCAACAGATTCTCCAGGTTAACAATTCACAAAAATAACCACCAAGTTTTATTCTTGGCTAGGAATCATGTGGCTATCTAGATATTTTTAGACTGCAACTCCCAGCATCCTCACCAGCGTCTTTGCTGGCTAAAGCAAATGAGTCTTGTAATTCAGTGTCTCCCACACTGATCTATAAATAGGGTACAGTGCTCCCTCGGGTTACGAAATTAATTCGTTCCGCCGCCGCTTTCGTAACCCGAAAAGCATTCGCAAGCCGAAATGCCATAGGCGCTAATGGGGAAAAGCCGCGATTTCGTGCGAAAAAGCGCCGAAAAGCACCAAAATTTTTTTCGTAACCCGAAATAACCTTCGTAACCCGGAACAGTTTTTTTTAATGGATTTTTTTCGTATCCCGGAAATTTCGTAACCCGCGCATTTCGTATCCCGAGGTACCACTGTATTCAAAAGGTTCTCTCTCTTTTCCCCCCTCTCCCTCTTTAACACAATGACCTTGTTGTTGGTTTGGTAATACTTCCCTGTTTGGCTTTGCTTTTCATGTCAGAGTTCAAATTTAACTTCTGAAGATTATTTCCAATATCTGTTTTATTGATCCTGAGTCTAAGGTAGTTAATTTCTTTGTATTTTGTAAATTCAAATGAAAAGAAAGTGGGGCCAGAACTCATTCACTTAGAGTCTCTAGTTTCGCCCAATTACATGAATACTCATTGCATTCAAACTGGCTCCCCATTGCCCAAAAATAGCATGCCATTGCCCACATTTGCATGTGGCAGTCTATCATGCAATAACATGAAACCACATGATTGCGTTCGGACTGGCTTCCCATTGCCCAAATTTGTGTGTAGTGGGTTATCACGCAATAGCGTTAAACCCCATGATTGCCTTCAGATTGCCATCAGACTATACTTCCAATTCCTCTTGTCTGATAAACTCCTATGTTTGATTTCAGTATGCAGTAAAGGCTTACCTCCAGCCTAGTAATAAACCGCAAGACTCATCCTATCCTGCTTCAGAGTTGGGAAAAGAGATAGAGCAATGTCTGGAGAGGGCTCCTGTACCTTTAATGGTTATATAGAAGAGGACATTTCAGCAGGTGTTATTGGTTGCCTGGTTGTATGACAAGCAACATCTGATGAAATTCTCTCTACTACACAACCATTAATGGTACATGCGCCCTCTCCACCCTTCATTATGGCAGCTATGTCTTCTGCTATGGCCCTCCAATCTGTGATCCAGAAATTCAGACTGCAAATCTTAAATGCATTTACCTGGGAATAAGCATCATTAAGTTTAGTAGGATTTACTTAAGAGTAGACAGACACAGGTGTCTGCTGTAATACCCCATTAAACTTATATGTGATTTATTTCTTAGACAAACATAGAAGTGTAGCATGATGATAATGATTTGTATCTGGGAACAAAGTAAAACGACATGCAGAATTTCAGATGAAGTCATAGAGTGAAAAAAGGAGATAGATTTACAGCTAAATTTTTTCATCTTCCGTTAAAACAAAGTGGGCAACTTGACAGGCTGCAACCCTTCCAACCCCACTCAAATTCACTTTTTAAGAAAAAGTCAACACAAATCATACCCTCAGAAACTTGAGTGGGCGTAATCTGAAATTTAAAGGTAACCCATTTGTAATTCCCTTGTTTTAACCTCCAGGGCAATTTTTTAAACCCAGAACTAACTTGGAGGCAGCCCTATAGCACTGACTTAGAAGCAAATAGGACCTATTGAGTTTTCACTTCCAGGATAAAGGTGATAAGTACATCCAGGGAGGACTTAAGCCATACTGAGGGCTAAGAGAATTGCATGCAGCCTCCAACCCACACTTTTCCCATCCTTACTCTGTCAACATTCTCTAACTGTTCCAATTTGGCACGACAACTCTAGTTTATTTTCTGTTCTTCCGCTTTCTGATATGCTTTTGAAATGTCCCTGTTTTTTCTCTCTTCCTCCTACTTTACCTCTTCATCCTAAACTGAGTTAAAAGTACACACGCCATTTGCACTCAAGTAACTCATGAGAGAGGAGAGGAAAGGGAATCTTACTTTTCCCAGTAGGCTCAGGCAAAAGCAATTGTCTGGTGCCCCTTCTAGCTTTGGAGCAGGAGGGCATCCTGTGCTGTGTGACTCCAACTTGCTTTTTGAGGTAAGCAAAAAGAATAAACACACCTTGTAAAAACCAGGGAGAAACTTCTACTAAAGAGAGCTGTTCCTTGAAGAGCTCCCCTTTGAATTACAGCACCCATAGAACTATGCACACATGTCCCAGTTTTCCTCTGTGAAATTTTGGAGGGCATAAGTCAAGTCACCACAAAGATTCTACAACAGAGAAGCCACAAAGGTGCTGCAATAAGGAAAATGTCATGGGATGAATGTGTGCTGGATGTACACAAATACTTACAATTACATCCCCTCCAACTGTCCCAATTTGGCAGGGACAGTCCCAATTAATCCTCTGTCATTCTACCTTTCCAGCTGCTTTTAAAATCTCCCAGTTTCTCTCTCTTTCCACTTCCCCACTTTGTCCTTGTTGTTTGTTGTTGTGTGCCTTCAAGTCGTTTCCAACTTATGTCACAGGGTTTTCTTGGCAAGTTTCTTCGGGAGAGGTGGGGTTGCCATTGTCATCCTCTGAGACTGCGAGAGTGTGACTTGGCTGAGACAGGATTCAGACTCTGGTCTCCAGAGCCATAGTCCAGTGCTCAAATCTCTATACCATGCTGGCTCATAACCTAACTTCAGTTGTTGCAAACTGAGTTCAAAATGCAAAGGTACTCTGCACTCAGCAGAAGAGAGATTGAAAATCTAACCTTCCTCGTGGTGAAAGCAAACTGCTGCAGTATTTTGTAATTGGTGTGTTCTTCATTAATATTAACTTTTGCCATCTTGACTGCACTAAGATATTGCTTGGCCCTGCCTGCACAGATTTCCATCTGTGCAGTGTCGGAGAGTATGCCATCAGAATACAATGGGGAGATGGAATACATCAACTCTCAGGAGTTTGGGAAATGTGGTTTTAATGGCATAGCCATCCTTTCAGACAGCATAATTTGGCAATCTTGATTCCTTACACCAGAGCTAAAATCAACTTTAGACACAAGATTGTGGTGATGTCAGCAGGCAGGGGAAAAGATCAAAAAACACAGTAAAGATCTAGGAAGGCTGGCTAGATAGATAGTGATTGAACAGAATATATATAGACTTGATTGCTATGAGGAGCTTATCAAAAGGGACTTGATGTTCTCCTCTATCACAGGATGGAGGATGTACCTCCTCCTCCTTACATCTGGATTATCTCAAAAATAATGGTTCATTAAATGAACCCAGATGTGCCTCTTTCTATTTTTGTTTTATTACAAAGCTTCCATCCCCACACCTTTATTTTATAAGATGCCTTCTCTCTTATCAGCTGCCTCCCCCTATCCTTTTGAACGTTGCTGTTGTCTGGAGCTTTTGAGCAAGAACCAAATGAGACAACAGATTCCTTCTCTGATGGTCTTAATCATCAACTGAAGTGTTCTTTCCCATTCAAAATTAGAAATAAATCTTTAGGGGAAAAATTACTTTTAAAAAAGAGTGGGGAGAACAGTGTTAATTTTGGTGAAGCTGCTCAATCAGATTATTTGTCCAGTTAAACTGGTAGTATCTGCTTTGCCTGGCAACAATTTCCTAGGGCCTTGAGTAGAGAAAAGCCTTTAAAACCTCCTGCTACCTGATTCTTCTCTCTTATTAAAAATAAAATAAAATAAAATAAAGGGATTGAATGTGGAGCCTTCACCTTGCAAAGTGTGTGCTCACTACTAAGCTACAGCACCATCCCAGCAGTACCTCCCATCATCCTTCACCACAAGTGATTTTAGCCAGAGTTGATGGGAGCTGCAGCAGTTGGAAGAAAAGGGCTGCTTCTCCATGCAGAATTAATGCAGTTCGACACTGTTTTAACTGCCCTGGGTCAATGCAATGGAATGCTGGGATTTGTAGTTTCGTGAGATATTTAGCTTCTGTGAGAGAGGCCTGGTGCCACAACAAACTACAAATCCCAGGGTTCTATAGAGTGGGACCTTGACAATTAAAGTGGTGTCAGACTGCATCAGTTCTCTAGTGTGGCAGCGGAAGTAACTTTATACCTTGTTTCTCCCTTCCAAACTGGGACTCAGGAAAAGAATGACAATCACCCAGCCTTCCAGATGTGCTTGGACTGCAGCTCCCAATATTCTTCATGATTTTCTGTGCCAGCTTGAACTACATCTGGATGTTTCTATGATTCCCACACGTGCTCTTTTCAGTCCTACTTGGAGATAATGGTGACAAATCCTGGGGCCTTCAGTCTTCAAAGTATATGCTCCAATGTGAGATAGGGTTCCTCTTACAAGTATCTGTAGCTTTTATAGGAACTGCTGGGAGTTGTTTTCTGTGAAGCATTTGCAATCTAGTGTTATTGCAGATGACTAGCTAAAATATAATTCCTATCATCCTCAACCACTATGTCCTTGTGCAAGTACTGTCCTGTTGCATCTGAAAATGCTTCCAGATTTCAAAACATGTAGGTGATAGCTTGTCCAGAGCATTGATGTAATTTCAAATCAAATCTGATTTAGGGCAACCCTATCTGGAGCTTTTCTTGAAAAGACCTTACCTAAAAGAGGTTTGTCTTTCTCTTCAGCTGAGAAAGTGTGACATGTTCAAGGTCACCTAATGGGTTTCCATGGCTGAGCAGGAATTCAGACCCTGGTCTCCTGAAGTCAGCGTCCAATATTCAAATCATGCTGTCCCAGACACTGATCTGTTAAACTGCACGTTCATGAAGAAATAATCCTTGTTCATAAGGCTGTTAATTTAAACAGCTATTGCAATGAATATTCAAATCATTACTTTTTGATTACTCCAAGTCCTTATTATTTCTTAGCACTAATATTAAGTGTAAGTGGGTTGGGATGTGAATGTTCTCTTCTACTTATCTTAAACTAGCAGAAACAGCTCCTGTGCTGCTCAGCCTCAGAGCATTGCAGGACCTTGACAGTTAATTCTCTCATGACTTTCTTACATAGCAAAGGGCAAAAAACAACTGCCTATTTTGTTGTGCAGGGGTGGGAGCTGGGTTACAAATCTCAGCAATGCAAAGGGATAATGTAGCACCTAGAATCATAGAATCATAGAGTTTGACGAGAGCACAAGGACCATCCAGTCCAACCCCCTGCCATGCAGAAACTCTCAGTCAAAGCATCCCTGACAGATGGTCATCCAGCCTCTGTTTAAAGACCTCCAAGGAAGGAGACTCCACCACTCTCCAAGGAAGCTTGCTCCCTCCTCTATATGGCATCTTTTCAAATATTTAAACAGGGCGATCATATCACCTCTTAACATTCTCTTCTCTTCTCCACAAAACATCACCAGCAACCGAAGGCATTCCTCATAAGGCATGGTTTCAAGATCCTTCACCATTTTAGTCGCCCTCCTTTGGACATGCTCCAGTTTCTCAATGTCCCTTTTGAATTGTGGTGCCCATAACTGGACACAGTATTCCAGGTGAGGCATGACTGAAGGAGAATATAGTGGCACTATTACTGCCCTTGATCTAGACACTATACTTCTATTGATGCAGCCTAAAATTGCACTGGTCTTTTTAGCTGCCGCATCACACTGTTGACTCATGTTCAGTTTGTGGTCTACTTGGACTCCTAGATCCCTGTCACACGTAGTTTCATTCAGCCAGGTGTCCCCCATCCTATATCTATGCATTTTGTTTTTCCGCCCTAAGTGCAGTACCTTACATTTCTCCTTGTTGAAATTCATTTTGTTAGTTTTGGCCCAGCTTTCTAATCTATTAAGGTCATTTTGAATTTTGATCCTATCCTCTGGGATATTAGCTACTCTCCCTAGTTTAGTGTCATCTGCAAATTTGATAAGTATGCTCCCAATTCTGTCATCCAAGTCATTGATAAAGATGTTGAGTAGCACTGGTCCCAGGAGAGAGCCTTGTGGGACCCCACTGGTCACTTCTCTTCAGGATGAAGCCATTATTGAGTACCCTTTGGGTTCGGCTGGTCAACTAGTTACTAATCCATGTAACAGTTACTTTGTCTAGTCCACTTTTCACTAGCTTGTTTGCAAAAATGTCATGGAGAACCTTGTCAAAGGCCTTACTGAAATCAAGATACAGTGGTACCCCGGGTTACGAAATTAATTCGTTCCACGGTTAATTTCGTAACCCGAAATACCTTCGTAAGCCGAATTCCCATAGGCGCTAATGGAAAAATAGCTCTCTGCTGCCCTCCGGTGGCGGAAAATAGCGCCGCGGTTTTTTCGTAACCCGAAGAAACCTTCGTAAGCCGAAGCAATAAATCCCTATGGGATTTTTTCGTATCCCGAAAAATTCGTAACCCGGCGCATTCGTATCCCGGGGTACCACTGTATACTATATCAGAGGGTTGAGCAAGGGATCTGTAATTTGGAAAGCATAAACCTCCTGCTGGGCTCCCTTTGGGTGCTCAGGTTCATTCAGCTGGAGCTCCCTCAAGGGCAGGAAACTCTGATAGGTGAGTCCATTAGGTCTAAAGGACTGGAAATAGAGGTAGGCTTGAAAGAGTTCCAGGTAGCACTCAATCAGCTCCTGACTATGCTGACATTTAAATTTGACCTTGGAGTGTTAGGCGGGATACAAACCGCCGCTTTGTGGTGGTCTGCCGCTGCCGCCGGTTAGTCGGCGGGGGAGCCGGATCCTCCACACGGCGCGGCTCCCCTGCGGACTGAAAAAGAAGCTCCAAAATGGAGCTTCTTTTGGAGTCGCGTTTGCGATGTAGCGAGGCGCCAGGGGCGCACTCGCTACGTCACAAAGGACGCGACGCGTACGGACACTCAGCGTCCGATACGCAAAGATGGCGCTGGCCATGTAGAAGGGCCGGCGCCATCTTGTACGGACGAAGTCCGTATTAGGCCCAGGGGCGTCTAGAAGAGACGCCCCTTTTTTAAAATAGGACGTCCTCTGGACGTCCCAAATGCCGGTTTGTAACCGGCCTTTGATAACTTTCCCCAGGTTCCACACCACCATCTTCCTTCTCCCCTTCTTGAGGAGGCCTAGGAATTGCTGGTCAAAGTTTTCCTTCTCGTTTTCCTGGTCGATCAGGTTTTTCCCCGGAATATACTGGAATATTTTGTCCGAGCTCACATCCCTCTCCTGTCCCAGTTCAAAACCATAAAAGCCAGCTAGTTTTTTCTTACTCTCTTGTTCTTTCCTGAGCAAGGGCTTCCTAGAGAAGGAATATCTGAACCTCCCAGGTGCTTGGGGAACACAAGCTATGTTCCCCATGTTGCTGGTGGAGAGAGTGACTCCTCTAATCCAGTAACGGCTGGGGAGAAAACAGAAGCCAACAGGAAAGGAAGGAAGGAGGAGAGCACAGACAAGGGAGGGTGTGAAGCCAGAGGAGGTGTGCTTGTGTGCTGCTGAAGTCTCTCTCTATGGCGGGTTACAGACCGCCCATTTGGGGTGGGCTGTACCCGCCCCTTTCCCCGGTGTATCGGGGCCTCAGGTGCCAGAATGGCAGCCGCTGAGGCCCCGATCCGCTGCTTTTCAGGCTGCGGGGAGGCAGCACAACACTGCTTCCCCGCAGCCTGAAAAGGGGTGTCCTTGGGGCTTCAAGCCCCAAGGACACCCCGCGGCGGTGGGGAGAAGGAGAAAGGGGCCGCTTGGCCCCTTTCTCCCTTGCTTTGCTGGGCGCAGCCGTGTGAAGGCTGCACCCAGCGATGCAAAGCGGCGCCGCAAACCAGGAAGGAGCTCCGAAACGGAACTCCTTCCTGGTCCGCGGAAAAGGCGCACTAAGCGCCCTGGCGCGGACCGACAACGTCACGTCCGCGCCGCCCCATATAGAGGCGGCGCAGTCGTGGTGTCGTCATGGTGGCCCCCATGTAGAAGGGGAGCTGCCATTTTGTACGGACTCAGTCCGTACTAGGGTTAGGGGGGTGCGGAAGCACCGCACCTTCCTAACCCTAGTATGGACTGACTCCGTACTTTCATGGCGGTGTGTAACCCACCTGAGTGTGTGTTTCAGTTCTACCCATCTAGTGATATACCACATTGGCCTTTGTTATGTTGTGCTGGCATTTCATCCAGATATACTATATCTACGGCATTGCCTTCATCTATCAAGCTGGTAATTTTTATCAGAAAAAGAGATCAAATTTGTCTGGCATGACTTGTTTCTCTGAAATCCATGTCGACTTTTTGTGATTATGGAATTGCCTTCTAGATGTTCACAGACTTTTTTTAATGATCTGCTCTAGAATCTTTCCTGGTATTGATGTCAGACTAACTGGATGATAATTGTTGGGATCCTCTTTTTTTCCCTTTTTGAAGATGGGGATGTTTGCCCTCCTCCAGTCTGCTGTGACTTCTCCTGTTCTCCTGGAGTTCTCAAAGATTATTGCCAATGGCTCCGATATTACATTTCCCAGTTCTTTTAGTATTCTTGGATGTAGTTCATCCGGTCCTGGAGACTTATATACATTTATATATTCCTGTACGATCTCTTTACTTATTCTGTGCTGAAATTTTCCTATTCTGTCCTCTGTTCCATTATCCTCAGCTTGAGTACCCTTTTCCTTTTCTGAGAAGGCTGAGACAAAAAAGGTGTTGAGTAATTCTGCCTTTTCTCTGTCCTCTGTTAGCATTTTGCCAACTTCTCCTTGCAGTGGCTCTACCATTTCTTTCTTCTTCCTTTTGTTGCAGACATATCCAAAAAAGCACTTTTTATTATTCTTAACCTCTCTAGTAAGCCTGAGTTCATTCTGTGCTTTAACTTTTCGGGCTTTACCCCTACAAAGTCTAGCTATTTGTTTGGATTCCCCTTTGGTGATTTCCTAATTTTTCCATTTCTTATACATGTTCCGTTTAAAACTTAGCTCAGTTGAAAGTTCCTTAGTCATCCTTCCTGGTTTCTTGAGACCTCCCATTTTTCTTCCTCATTGGAACTGTTTTAATTTGTGCTTGCAGTATCTCCCTTTTGAGAAACTCCCATCCGTCTTGAACTCCCTTCTCTTTTAGTATTCCTGACCATGGGATTACTCCCAATATTGCTCTAAATTTATTGAAATCAGCTCTCCTAAAGTCTGGAATGCATGTCTGACTATGCCTGGCTTCTCCTTTCCATTGTATAACAAACTCCAGGAGAACATGGTCACTTCCACCTAAGGATCCCACCACTTGCACTCCATTAACTAGGTCATCCCTGTTGGTTAGGATCAGATCCAAAATAGCTGATCCCCTTGTTGCCTCTTCCACCTTTTGGACAATGAAACTGTCTCCAAGGCAAGTGAGGAATTTGCTAGACCAGGGGTAGGCAACCTGCGGCCCGCGGGCCGGATGCGGCCCGGCAAGGCCTTGGGACCGGCCCCATCCTGGTCCTGCCGCCGATTGCCACCGGGGCCTTTGGGGGGCAATTGTCTATAGAAGCCTCAGAAACATGTATTTATATTAACATTTTTTAAAAAAATCAGCCAATTTTTTCGCGTGTCCTCCATTTTTTTTAAAAAAAGTGTCTTCTATTTGAAAATTTTGTCCTACATTTGTCCTGGTTTATTTATATATTTAATTTTTTAAAAAAATATTTAATTATTTATTTTTTGGCTTCGGCCCCCCCAGTTGTCTGAGGGACAGCAACCCGGCCCCCGGCTCAAAAAGGTTGCCTACCCCTGTGCTAGACCTTGAGGATTTGGCTGAGCTTGACTTCCAGCAAATATCAGGATAGCTGAAGTCAGATATCACTACTACATCTCTCCTTTCTGAGTGTGTGGTCATCTGTTCTAGAAAGACAGCATCCAGTCCCTCAGTCTAACTTGGAGGTCTGTAGTAGATTCCCACAATAACATCCCTGTTGTTTCCTTCCCCTTTAATCTTTATCCAGATGCTCTCCACCTGGCTTCCAGGATTGAGACTAACCAAACAGTTAGTTAGACCTTTTAGAATAACCAAACAAAATAAGTTTAGCATAAGCTTTTTATAGATCTGGTCTGCTTCCTCTGATGCATAGAGTGAACTGGTGCCCAGGAAGGACATTTATAGTCAGACAGTATGAATAGCCATAGAAATGCAAACCTTGTGGCTATGGGATGAGGTGACAAGTTCAGTTTTAAGTATGGTCATTGAAGAACAGAGGCAGGAGAAAAGATGTTGCTTAAGGCCAGAGTGAGTAGATAACCACGTGAATAATGGAGGGAGTTTTGAAATATAGTATGTGCCAGCTGGGAACCAGAAAGGAGATATGATGAACTGGTTAAGAGCATCCTTGTAACCAGTTTTTTATGTGTAGTGGGCCAGGAAGCTGTTATGTAAAGAGATCTTGTAGCATCTCTGAGACTAACTGAAAGAAAGACATTGGCAGCATGAGCTTTCATAGTTAGCAGCATGAGCTTTTGTCTATGAAAACTCATGCTGCCAATTTCTTTCTTTCAGATAGGAGATTAGCAATAAAAGTGGGATAAAAATGGGATAAAAATGCATTTATTTTAAAAACTTTTTTTAATCACATTCACCCATGACTGGACAAATTCTGTGGCTTTTCAAGAATAGGATTTCCCCGTTCTTGAAAAAATGCAAGATAAGCCTGGCTGGCATCTGGATTGTAAACAGGATGCATTCACTCATCCCATGTGAATGCAATAAAACCCTTTTGAAAAAATAAATGCTCCTTTATCCCATGGGGATAAGGCACATTAAAAGAGAGTGAACTAATCTCCTTTGTCTCAAAGGTGCTACAAGATCTCTTTACATACTGATTTTACAGACTAACACAGCTATGTCTTTGAATTCTACCAGGAAGCCATTGTCTCTGTTCAACTCATTCTTGGTGGATTGGATTTTGTGGATATATTCTAATTCAACTGTTTCTCTTTCCAATCTTATAATGTCTTTCTCTCAGTCAGTCTCAGAGATACAAAATCCCTTTGCATACTGATATTACAGACTAACATGACTGTGTCTCTGAAGTCTCAGCAGTGCATTGGCCAGCATAGCCAGTGGCAAGGAATGCTAGGAGTTGCTGTCTGTCAATGTCTTCTTGTTGGATCCATAGGCCAGCAACTTTCCAATTGTTCTTGTACTGCAGTCTGCAGCTCCCAGCAGGCACAGTCTGCATAGCTAATGGTGATGAATGTTAGAATTTGTAGCCCAACAATCTCTGGAGGCCCTCCTGATTCTCTATCCTAGCCTAGAGTGACTTGTCATTCTGTTAATTAGTAATGGGACAAATCCCTTTTGGAAAGTACCAAGTTCTGGAGATAACCACTGCAATGTTTTGTATGTCAGAGCCTCCAGGCACACTGCATGGCCTGAGAATGCTGAAAGGAGAATGATCTGGAACACATAACTGGATGGGAATTCTATGGCATTAATGGAGAACACATGGTCCATCAGAAGTTTTGGATTGGAACTCCCATAATCCCTTACCACTGCCTATATTTGGATGGGAGTGATGGGAGCTATAGGCCTGATGGAAGACAGACCTGTGGAATTTCACTTGCCAAAGGAGGAAGGTTCTTGGCCCACTCCTGGGCAGAATGAAGCCTTGGCAGAGAAAGGTACAGTGGGCCCTTAGTATCTGCTGGGGTTTGGTTCCAGGACACCCCATGGATACCAAAATCCGTGGATGCTCACGTCCCATTATTTACAGTGGCACAGTAAAATGGTGCCCCTTGTATAAAATGGCAAAATCAAGGTTTGCTTTTGGGAATTTGTACTTTATTTGAATATTTTCAAGCTGTGGTTGGTCAGGGTGAGCAGATGTCATAACCATAAAGGAGGACAAGGCACCATAGAATGTATGACATTTAAGAAAAAGGTAGGGCATTACAAAAATAAAAACCAAAAACACTCATGCAAATATCAAATCATGCTGCTTAGTCATGCTCATAGAGGACATTTTAGAATTCCTCCTGGACAGAAGGTTGAAATGTAGGACATGTCCTGGAAAAAGAGGACATCTGGTCACCCTATGGATTGTTGAATCCATGGGTAACAAATCTGTGGACACAGAGGGCCAATTGTATTTAGTAACAACAAGAAAATACTTGTTGATTTGGGTTTTTGTTTTTGTTTTTACAGGACTATAGAAAGAGCCAATGCAGTGTGGAGTTTTAAGCATTAGATCAGGATTCTGAAAGACCATGGTTCGAGTCCCCACTCAGCTGTGGAAATCTGCTGGATGATGTTGGGCAAGTCCAATTCTTTTTTCCAGTTTAAGACGAAGCCAATAATAAACTTACTCAGATTAATTCTTGTCAAGAAAATCCTAGGATAAGGTCATTATTGCTCAATGCTAACTTGAAGGGACATAACCCCAAATAGATAGATAGATAGATAGATAGGGGGTGTGTGTGGCATACCTGTCTAAAAATTTAAACATATTTTCCCTATATAGATGTTTACTGCTGTATTGATTTTTATCTTGTGAACACTTTAAGAAGTCTTCCCCTAAAAATTAGCCTTAAAATAGTTTAAATCAATAAAAATGTGGTGCCAGTCATAAAGTCTCAGGCATGACTGAGCCAAAACAAAGGGCAACACATAAATATTCAAATGCCTTCCCTGGATGGATAATAATAATAATAATAAATAAAAATGTTATTTGTATACCGCCCTTCCAAAGATCAGGGCGGTGAACAGCATATAATAACAACAATACAATATGACATAAAACATACATTAAAATATACAGCTCACTACCATTAAAAATAATACTAAAACCCCCCATTAGCCAGCCACCATTGCTGTCAAGGAGGGAGGACTAACTAGGACTTTATTCGGGGAATGTTACCTGAAATAGGAAGGTTTTTAAGTCCTTCCTAAACTGGGCCAGGGAGGTGGCTGAGCGGAGCTCTATGGACAGCGTATTCCAGAGGGCCGGGGCGATGATGGAATATGACCTCCTCGTTGTTGAGGTAAGTCTAGCCCCTGGAACCCTCAATAGTTGCTGCCCAGAGGTTCTGAGGGTGCGAGGCAGAATGTATGGAGAGAGGTGGTCCTCTAGGTATCCTGGGCCCAAGCCATGTAGGGCTTTATAGGTTATTACCAACACCTTGTATTGT
>NC_056525.1:236321155-236321367 GCF_019175285.1 Sceloporus undulatus
GGTATCCATGAATTCCCGAGCCGCACCGGATGGAACATAGTTGGTCATGAGGGGGTTGTTGAAGTCACCCAGGACAAGTAGCCTGGGTGTCTCCAGCATCAGCTCCGCAACCAACTGTGTCAGCTTGTTAAGGGAGTCCGCTAATGCACGGGGTGGCCGATACACCAGCAGAATCCCTAGACTGACCCTAAAGGCTAGGGACAGTCTAGGGA
>NC_056525.1:236321467-236344375 GCF_019175285.1 Sceloporus undulatus
CTGGGCTGGTCCTTCACCGAGAACCCGACAGGGAGGGCCTGTGCCCACACAGCATTCCCCTCAGGCCCAAGCCAGCTCTCGGTAATGCAAGCCAGGTCACACTTGCTGGCCTCCAATAGATTGTAAACTATGTGGGACTTATTGTTAATTGACCTGGCATTGCACAGGAGCAGCGATAGGGTTTGTGGCATGGTTGGAGTGACCCTCAGGACTCTTTGGTTGGGAGGGGGACAGGAAGGAGAGATAGATATGACGCATCGATCTCGCCTTCCTCTGTAATGCACGTCCCTTCTCCCACCGCCATACCTCCCCTTGCCCCACACTACCTCAATGGGAGCTCCGCTCAAGCCGATATTACCCTCCTCCTCCCCAGCCAAGGCATTCCCCGCATCCATGCCCCCCTCCCCTTCCCAAACAATTAAAAGAGCAGAGGTCAGTCACTTCAGACATCCTCTGCTCTAAAGCTGACATAGACACCGTCTCTCTTGAACAAACTCCAGTGTGCTGGCTTAGCTTCTTTCTTCCACTGGGTTTTAGACTTCTGCTTTTCAGGCACATTACTATCAGTGTTGTCAACTTCTGGGGAATTCCCTGGAAATGGGAATTTAATCTCTTTCCGTGTGATTTCCGTGTTTTCAAAATTAGCTTACGGGATTTTCAGGGGATTAAATTTCAGCGCCCTGGGCCTTGTAGTCCCCCTGCATGCCACTCCCTGGGCCCAGGCGCACTAGTGGGACTATACTTCCCAGGGTGTGCTGAGGTCAATCTGCAGGCACAGTGGTATCGCCCCCTCCAGCTGCCTCTTTGTTGTTGTTTGTTGCTGGGTGGTGTGAGTGTGTGACACATGTTGTGGTAGTCTCCATAGAAGAGGAGGAGGACAACTGAGTCTGAGGGGAGCATTTATTCGCCCAGTCTTTTTCCTTTTTAAAGAAGGGTGGGTTGGTGGGAGATCCCTGAGAAGAGGGGTTTTTTGTGTTTCTGGGGGAAAGAGCCACAGAAGGGAGGAGACACGCCATTGCCTCTCCCCCCCCCCCACACACACACAAGGCCAGGATTGATAATAGTAATAGTAATAATGATGGTGGTGGTGATGATGATGATGATGGTAATGATAGGTTAGAGTGGCTAGGCATTGTCCTCTTCTTCCAGGAAAAGTCCTCCATTGCCCCTCTTCCTTCCCAGACCAGGATGATTAACAACAACAACAATGATGATGATGATCGGTCAGGGTGGCCAGGCATCCTCCTCCTTTTCCAGGACAAGTCCTCCATTGTCTCCCTTTCCCCAGGCTAGGATATTTAACAATAACAATGATGGTGATGAAAAAGTGAGATGGCAGAGGGTTAACTGGGACTGTTCCCACCAAACGGTAATTTTGAGAGTTGAAATAAGTTACAATTATTTTTTATTCAATTATATTTACCTTTATTTGCAAAAGATCCACCTTATTAACTTTATGGGGACTTTCCAGGGATTTATTATTATTATTAACCTTTATTTATAAAGCGCTGTAAATTTACACAGCGCTGTACATACAATCTTTTTAATTGAACAGTTCCCTGCCCTCAGGCTTACAATCTAAAAAGACACAACACAAAAGGAGAAGGGAAAGGTGGTGGGGAAGAAGCCTCTCTAGTAGGATAATACATATAAAATACATAGCAATACAGGAAATTATTCAATAAAACAGACAACAAAAGAACAACAAAAAGCAAGTGACAATTATGCAATGCCTGGGAACGCTTCACTGAACAGGATGATCGTTTTGTAGCTGGTTAAAGAAGAGATGGCTCTTGTTTGCGGGGGAAGAAGGTTCCAGGAGTGAGGGGCAGCGAGTGAGAAGGGGCGAATCCGAGAAGGGGCAGAGGAAATCCTGGGCTGGGACAGCAGACCTTGACTACCAGAACGGAGGGCCCTCCTGTGTTGGCATCCCTTCACTGACTCCCCCTCCCTTTCCGCATTCAGTATAAGCTCCTGCTGTCGACATTTAAAGCCCTCCATGGGCTGGTCCCTCCTTACTTATCAGACCTTATTTCTCCTCACCTTCCCACTAGGGCCCTCCGGAGGGATACCAGCCCCTCCTCCTCGACCCTCAGGGCAGCTGGAATGGGTGAAGGAGAGACCACCAAAAGAAAGGGCAGTGGAGGTAGCAGTATCATGGGCTGGGAGCCAGGTTTCTGTGAGAGCAAGGAGATTAAAGGATTTGGAGAGAAAAAGGTCATGAATTGCTGCTGCTTTAGGGGCAGCAGAGCAGCAGTTCCAGAGGGAACAGAGAAAGGGAAGCAGGGAGACAGGAAGAGGCCGAATGGGGATCAGGTTAGGAGAAATGTGTGGAGCCATGGGAGGGAGAGGATTCATTGCTCAGTGATCAATGGGAGCAGGTGAGACAATGGCAGAAACAGGAAAGAAAAAAGAAAACCTGTAGCTGGCTCTCTCTTTCTGAGGTGTTAAAGCAGCTAGAGAAACTATTGCCTTAATATTCTGGGTAATATATGGGAATTCCAGGGATTTTGGTAAAACATTCCAGGGAATATCTTTGAAGCTTGTTGGCAACATTAATTACTATAGGGTGTGTCTCTATAAGGGCAGGTTGTTGTTACAGCATCATCATCATTGCTGTTGAATATTCCTCAGGTTCCTCTGAGCTTGCCATCCAATCGGACCACAAATACAGGTGTATTATGTAAAAAAAATGCATAGTGCAACTATGTATAACTATTTATATGCACAGGTGATAGAAACACTGGTTGGCAGCTTTTAAAAACAAAAAACAAAAACAAAAAAAACAAATAGCTTCATTTATATACTGCTTCATATTGAACTAACAGCATCTAAGCCTGAATCAAGCTGGAGCTCTTTTGCTGGTATTGAACACGCAACCTTATGGATTTGAGTGAATGGTTGCAGTACAGGCATTTAACCACTGCCCCACCAGGGCTCCATGTCAGTGGAGCAGTGAATCCATGTTATACAGTTTGCTTTTCATATCCACACTGGATTCGTTCCCTGCGGATACCAAAATCTGTGGATGTTCAATCCCATTAAATGAAATGACATAGTGAAACCATGTCCCTTATATAAAATGGCAAAAATAATGCTTGTTTTTGGATTTATATTATTTTTGAATATTTTCAGGCTGTGGATGGTTGAATCTGTGGATGAAAAAAAATCCATGGATACATAGAGCCAAATGTATTAGCATTTGTATTAAGTAGAATGCAGCATGCCTCAGTACAACAGGATAAAATATAAAACAGGATAAAATATGCTGGATACTCTGGTGAAGTCAAAATACAAAACTTATTTTACTTGACCCAGTTGTTGCAAAGAAATCTGTCTAAATAGGAAAGTAGATAGTAAAAAAAAATTACCTATACTTCAGTAAAAGAGACCCTAATGCTGACTCTTATGCGTGTATCATCCTGAGGCAGACAACCTTCTTGGATGGATGCTTCTCAGAGACAAAGGGTTGTAAATACTAACACTGACTTTTAAGAGAGAAAGACAAGACTGACAACATTTCTAAAGGAAAAGACAGAAATTTAGAAAAGGATTGGGAATTGCTAGAATTATATGTGATAGGAAGAAGAAACCCCACGGTTAGGTAAGAAAAGAAAGTTGGCAGCAGAAGAAAAATAGATAGGAGAGTGTATTAAACATTAAGTTCAAATGAGTAGAGTTTCACATTAAATAATCAAGGCAAAGCAAGAGCCAAAGATGGTATCAGGAATAACCAACACTGGAAAGGGAGGAGGTCATATTTTAATGTTTTATGTTCTGAGTTTGGATGTAAATAGGAAGAACAGCCTGCTTGGGAATAGCAGGAGAGAGCGGATAGGAACAGAATCATTCTCACTTCCAACACGTGACTGCCCACATATTGGAACTGCCTTGGGAGGAACTTATCACATGTGCATTAACAATGGAAAAGCAGCATGCTTGGGGGGGGGGATTGATGGGTTTTGCCTGACAATGAAAAGGAGCGCTCCCGGAGTGGATGGACTACAGAACAGCTACTGGACAGACACAGTATCGTGTGACAAGGTATAGGCACCAATGCTACTATCCTGTTCTAATTCCACTTTTCATCCCTCATGTGATAAAGACCTTCTTCATGGAAACCACAGTGATTGCATTCCTTCATAGATTCATGATAAAACTCTGCAATTGGCCTTCAGGGAAGAAGGGGCAGGAGCAGATGGATCTTCTTCAATTCTACGCGCTTGTTAGATGGAAACAATCATGCTGCTAAGCAAGAAGGCCAATGGCCCGCTTGATAGCACAGTGAGAATGGAGTTATCAAGTCTAGGGTGGATAATGATGTGTGTGCTCATAATAATGATTCAAATACCCATTAGAACTGACAGCTGTACATGTATGCCCCATCCGGGGACAGATGTTATTTTGCCCTGATGAAGCACATTGATTCCATTTGGGCAAAGGGGACAGGGAAAGCACACAAGATGATATAATTGATTCCTGTTTCAGTTCCAGTTCCCCCGCCCCTGGGCTGTCTGCCAGACAGAAGTCTAACATGAAAGCTTCAGTTGCTGCAGGGCATCCTCCTAGCCATTTTCAGTTTATCTTCCTTCACAGTCTGGTTGCAGCCCCGTATGGAGATGTGATGTTGCACTGCTTCAACACTTGATGCATCAGACTTAATATGACTGCCTATGGATAGCCTGGTGGAAAGGAGATTGCTGCTAATTAGAGCTGAGCTGAAACCGTCCATGATAAGCAGTAGAGAAATGGACTTGCTATTGCTATATGATTTCTTTTGTGACATTTTTAGAAATGTTTTTGGTGGGAAGAGAGGCTCCGCTTTTAGAGAGTGGGTTTCTGGCATGGTCCTCACTCCAAGGGCCCCTTCACATACAGCAGTTATAGCACTATGATTCCACTGTAACTTCCGTGGTTCTCTCCTATGGAATCCTGGGATGTGCAGTATAGAACGGGATAGTATAAATTCTCAGCCAGAGAGTTCTAGTGTCTCACCAAACTACAAATCCTAGAAAGCAGTGTTATGACTGTCTAGTATGAAAGGGCCCCTGGTCTCTGTATTCATGCTTAATGATGGCATCACACTGTCAAACCCAATTGGCTTCATAATCATATATTGTCCATATTGGGGTGGGAGTGGGGACTGCAATATATATAGCTAATCCAGGAAGAAGGAGGAGAAGACACAGCAGCGACGAAAACAAAATGGTGACAAAGCCACTGCCCAAGAAATGAAGATTGCAAATGGGGGAAAAAACAAAAGTGAAAACAGTATATTCACAGACAAAGAGGATTTCAAGATAGTGGAAACAATAACCTGATTTTCCTTACTTACCACTGCCCCTCCCTACACTCTCCCCTGATTTCCCCCCTTTCTTATATTTCAAATGGGGGAGGCAAGGGTATGTGCAGAACATTATTCAATCCAAAAGGAGTCTGATATATACAGGAGTCTGATACATACAGAAGAAAGAGTCCCATTGGTTTTCAATATTTATGAACTGACTTTAATCCAAAGTAAATGATTTATTGTTCAAAGTATGTCTTCCATATTTGTTTTCATGTGGATTGATATAGCTTGACTTTTAATAGCTGTTTTCACTGAGCTACTGTTTAGAGAGTTGGAAGGCAGCCCCTGAAAGTCTTTGCTATATTGTCTGTCTTTGATAGGGATTGATCAAAGTTTAGTGTCTTTTGGTTGAGCCCCCTGTGATCAGCACAGTCTACCTGATAAGATGTCTTGGCTATTGACTCTCAACCCCAATGGAATCCTTTTGGTTGTCTGGTACATTTATTGACCACATGCGTTTTCTCTGTTTAGTGAATGGTTCATTTGAGATGTGGGGAATATGAGGAGAATTCCCACCCTTTTGTCTGTTGGAAAACTTTAAGCAGTTTTCTTTGTTCTCTCGTCGCTGGAGGCAAGACTGCGATGCCATCCTTTCTCCCTAGCACCCCCTATCTGATCCAGATTACTGTTTTCCTGGGCTACACTCCTCCCACGCTCAGAGGGCCTTTTCCCTAGAGTCTGAGATAGTGTTAAGAGTTTTTGCTCCTTGGCCACCTTGTGCTGTAAATGTCGCCGATGGTGCCGTACAGTGCCTCCTACAGGCTTGACTCCAACACAAGAGTAAAAGTCACATTTTCTCAGCCCAAAAGCCAGTTATAAATTCTCATTTCTTTTCTTTTTTACATTCTATTTTTGCTATCAGCTCTATGCATTTCGATGCTGAACCTTGTTTTACATTTCACCTTTTAACTATCAGAGTTGTGGTCCCTGTGTTTGGAAGCTTTTGAAGGTTGTTCCCTACACAGTACTGTTATGACCAGCATGTCCAATGATCCAACTCACTTCATGGTCCATTTTGTTTTGGGTTTTGATTTCGAGCTTTATTTTTTCCGCCACACCACTGCCCCAAATAGTAGTTGTTGCTTTTGATTCTCCAGGAACAGATGAGATTCCAGTCAAACTGCTGCAATCCAAACTGACAGAGTCAACTCTAGTGCTAACCAACATATGTCAACAGATACGGAAAACAAAACAATGGCCAACAGATTGGCCATAAAAAAGGAGACACAAGGGACTGCAGCAACCATAGTCCCATAGCACTTATCTCCCATGCAAACAAAATCATGCTCAAAATTCTGCAACATAGGCTCCATTCATACATGGAGAGAGAAATCTCAGAAGTCCAAGCAGGGTTCAGGAAAGAAAGGGGCACTATGGACCACATTGCAAACATACGCTGGCTAATGGAGCGCACCAAGGAATTACAAAAGAAAATCAGCATGTGCTCTATAGCAAAGCTTTTGACTACATAGATCATGACAGGCTATGAAACACACTTAAAGACATGGGAGTGCCGACACATCTGATAGTCCTGATGAGGAATCTGTACTCAAGACAAGAGGCTACTGTCACAACAGAACACGGAGAAACAGAATGGTTCCCAATTGGCAAAGGAGTCACACAAGGCTGCATTTTATCACCCTACTTGTTCAACTTATATGCAGAACATATTGTAAGAAAAGCAGGCTTGGACAAAGAAGAAGATGGAGTGAAAATAGAAGGAAGGAATATCAACAATCTAAGATATGCAGATGACACCATAATGCTAGCAGAAAACCTCCCAGACCTGGAATAACTACTAAGATAGATCAAGGAATAATGGCAATCTTGACAAATTCAACCTAGACAATGAAAAAATAGAAGTAGTAATAGAATTCTCATACCTGGGATCAAATATTGATAGAGATGGGGACCGCAGCCAGGAAATTAGAAGAAGATTAAGAATTAGGAGAGCAGCTATGAAAGAACTAGAAAAGATTCTAAAATGCAAAGATATGCAACTCATCATAAAAGTTAGAATCATACAAGCCATCGTTTTCTCTATTAACATGTATGGGTGAGAGCTGGACAGTGAAGAAAGCAGATAGGAAGAAAATAAATGCATAACCTGACACAATGTAACATCCAGATTTTTAAAGTGGGATTGTATAGTTATAGTTATTATAGGCTTGGTACATACCTGACTTGATGTTCGGAGCAGTGGTGGCTTTTTTTCCTCTGCAGGGAATCTGCAGCCTCCAAACCACGTGGCTTCCCTGCAGAGGAAAAAGAACCCGCTAAAAGTGGGTTCTTTTAAAGCCGCAGGGGTGGTGTAAGGAGTGCCCCACTGGCGCACTCGTTATGTAAGCGCCATGCAGCACTTACGTAACAATGGCAGCACCAGTGTACACAGGGTGCCGCCATTGTTACGGCACCACGCCGTATGAGGGTTAGGGACCGTGAGGTTGCTGCTCAGTCCCTTAACCCTAGTATGGCATCAGCGTGGCGCTTTAGCACCGTCTGTACTGCGCCATACATTTGAGAAATGAGCAAGCAGAGAGTTACATTTTAAGGACTGTACCCACAAAAAATGTTTTTAGAAAATAACTTCACAATCTCTGGCCCCAATAAGAATGAGCAGGCAGTGCTTTTTAAGCTGAATATTGGGGCTGACCATCCATACTTATCCCATACGTATTATCCCTACTTACCTCTCTGGGAAAGGAAGCCTCTCTTATATCTCTCCAGTTATGATTGAGCCAAAGCAATGTTTTCCAGCAACATTTTCTGGCAGTGTGAATATGTTTTCATTTTTTCAGTGGTTTTTGCAGTGCAGATTGAAGGGGGGAAAAGAGCCCCTTCATTTGCATTGGGCTTTGGCCTTTTACTTTTGGATTTCAGTTGCCATCTTTTATTCTCAGCAAAGGCATCAAGGCACTGGATTTGACTGACTATGTAATGCCATTTCAGTAATATAAGGAAGCAGACCAAGTCTGCAAAAGCTTATGCTACAATGTACGTTGCACATTTAGTCTCAAAAGTGCTATAAGATTCCTTTATATGTATGATATGCGATTGGTTTAGATGCGGGGGGGGGGGGGTGTAGTGTTCCTGGGGCCAGTTTTTCTGTCCCTGGCATACTTAGGGGGCTGCACTGACTGTCAAAATTTCCAGCTTAAAAATAAAATAATTGAAGTGGCTGGGAGTCCATGCTAGGTTTCGAAAAACAGAATTTAAATCAGTATTAAAGAGTGGAAGAGAATCTTGCAACCTGTTTAAGGCAATTTTATGTCCTGCTTTTATGTCCTGAAAAGAAGAATTTTGCAGAATCCGGAGGGCCATAGAACAGCCCACTGCACTGCACTGCACCTGGTCCACCACTACTCTATGTACTTTTTTTATTGCTAAATAAGTTGGTGGGTGGTCACCTAGATAAGGTGGTCACCTAGATCATAAAATCATAGAGTTGGAAGAGACCACAAGGGACATCCAGTCCAACCCCTTGCCATGCAGGAACTCTCAGTCAAAGCATACCCGATACAGTGGTGCCTCGGGTTATGAAATTAATTCGTTCCGCGGCTAATTTCGTAACCCGAAAAACCTTCGTAAGCCGAATTGCCATAGGCGCTAATGGGGAAAAAAGCCGCGGCTCTGCCGCGGCTCCATTTAAAACAGCGCTGGAGTTTTTTCGTAACCCGAAAAAACTTTCGTAACCCGAAACAATAAATCCCTATGGGATTTTTTCGTATCCCGAAAAATTCGTAACCTGGGTAATTCGTATCCCGAGGTACCACTGTACCTGATCATAACCACCATAGAATCTTACTGGCATCTGGAAAAGGCAGTGTTGACTTTTGTGGTGGTGGAGGGCACTGGAAGATGTTTGTATGCACACATTCACAGGCTGACATTCCATGTCCCTCTTTCCTATGGACTTCACTTTATAGAAGTGCAGGTGGAGAATCAGAATGAAGGGAAAACAAAGGCTATTTGATTATGCAAATATGTGCATGCACTGTGGGAATCCCCTTCCCAAAATTCTGCAGCTGCTGTCATTGTGTGACCTGACATAAACTGATACGGCAAACACATGCACCCAGTAGAAACACTCCCTTGCACTGATGTGGCTACATAATGGGAGCCCTCTGTGGCTTTCCAAAGTGATTCCTGTTTGAATTAAAACAGGTGTATGTGGCTGTAAAGGGATCAAACTGAGGCAGAGATACTATGCAATGTAGCTGCAGCCCACATGTAGATTGTGCCTTAGCCTCCATTGATCACACTGGCTTGAGGAGTCTATGAGTTATATTCCAAACAAATAACTTTTGCAAGTACTGAGGGGAAGGCAGCCTGAAAGAATTTGGAACAATCACCAACAGTTGGAGCCATTGATTCTTTTCTACAGAATGGGAAGCTTGACAATCCCAACTGTGATTTTGGCTTCTTAATATTCCCAACAGTATAGCTCTAGCTCTTATCACAAAGAAAGCTTTGAAATATTGAGTTCTTAGGATTTAGCTTGTCCTTCATGAGGTTTGCTTGGAATGTTCCCCCACTTCACCACTTGTTTAAACTTTCTGACTGGAATGCTCCAAACCCCACAGTTGCTAAGATTAAGGCTTTGTTTTGTTTGTTTCACAGCTTTTTGGATTACATACTAGGTAAGGCTCCCATCTTTGGCTGTGGCTCATGCAATTGCCAAATGGAGCAAAGGTACTGTAACCGGTGCTTAAAGAGGGATTAGGAGCCACGTGCATCTATAAAACAATGGATGATTTTTATTAGCATTTAACATTCTAAAGCCTTCTTTGCTAAACTTTAAAAACAAAAAACAACAGCAACCCAAAAGCTTGATAGTGGAGACAAGAATTTGTTATTCTCATTTATCAAGGTACACCATGATTCTCTGCATGATTATTTGGATAAAGTAAATGCTTTGAAGTCCAAAGGCCCCAGGGTTTAAAATGTGCAGTCTCAGATTAAAAGAACGAGGTAGAAGAGGATGAAAGCCAGCATGGCATTAGTGTTTTGAGTGTTGGATTAGTACTCCAGGAGACCAGGGTTGAATCCTTGCTTGACCATGAAACCCCCCTGGCTGACCATGGACAACTCTCAGCCTCAGAAGAAGGCAATGTCAAAATCACTCTGAATTATCTTGCCAAGAAACCTCCACCATAGAGATGTAATAAACTGGAAATAACTTGAAGGCTCATAGCAGCAACTAAAGGAGATGTGAACAGCGTTGCCAAGGTTTTGGGATTTTATGACCAAAATCTCAGATACAGGGATGAACCCTTTTGCTGTCATTGAAGGCAGGTCCTGGTGATGTTACAGCTGATGTTGTTTTAATTCTTTGTAAAAAAAAAAAAAGTGTGTGTGTGTGTGTATGTGTATGTTTTAAGACTACCATACCACTATGGATACACCTGATATCATTTGATTTTGGAAGCAAAGTAGGGCTAGGCCTGGTTAATATTGGGGTTCATACATGAATGAAACACCCACAGAAATAGGGACTAGGACTAGGACAGAATCATACCTGAACAAGCTCTGCCACTCAGAGTAGACCTCATTAGGTGGGTGAAGGGTCTGACTCAGTATTGGGTAGCTTCCTGTGCTCCTGTGCTTTTTATTTAATGTTCTCAAATGTGTTGCTCTTTTCCTATTTGTTATTGTTAGCCACCCTGGAAATATGTGCATCATAGGTCAAAATATACAGTGGTAAACTGAGACATATAAAATCATTATATAACATTGTATAGTTTGACCTATGGTGCACATATTTCCAGGGTGGCTAATGGTAACAAACAGGAAAGGGGCAACACATTTGAATGTGCCTTCTAACAGGATTGGGATGCTGGTGAATGGAGAATCTTAACATCCTTTTCCATCTGTGAATGTCACTTGATTTAAAATTCTAGATCACATAACCTGTCCCATGCCAGACTCAGCCCCAACCAATTCTCTGTCATCCCACTTTTCAACTGCTTTTAAAAGGTCCAAGATTCACTGTCTGTTCCCCACATTTCCCCTTTATCCTCAGTTGCTGCAAACTGAGTTGAAAGGGCAAAAGCAATTTGCACTCAGTTAACTGAGGCGCTGTACAGACTGCCAAAAGCGGCATACCAGTATTAGGGTTAGGGAGCGTGCACCATGTGTATATGGGCACTGCCATTATGATATCATAGGCGGGCCATGTTCAAATGGCGTGGCACGGCTGTGACATGTTCACACCACCCCAGGCCACTTGTGGCGGCCTAACAGCAGTGCGAGAAGGGGCTCCGAAATGGAGCTCCTTCTGGCATGTGCCTTGTTCCCGCAGTCACCAAACGGCTGCGGGAACAGCACCAGGGAGAAAGTGGCCAAGTGGCCTCTTTCTCCTCTAGTTGCAGCTGTCGGGGTGTACTGGGGCATGAAGCCCCAAGGACACCCCTTTTCCAGGCCACGGGGAAGTGGCCTGGAAAAGCACTGGGTTGCAGCCTCAGGGGCTGCTGGTGAGGCTGCCTTGCCTCCAACCCAGCAAAAAAAGGGGCGGCTGCAGACCGCCCCTTTTCTGCCATCTGTACCGTGCCTCAGTCTGCATTTGCATTGCAGAAATAATCCAGTTTGACCCTACTTTAACCGGCATGGCTCAATGCTATAGAAGTATAGGAACTCTCATTTTGTGAGACATTTAGCCTTCTCTGTCAGAGAGCTCCAGTGGCACAACAAACTACCATTCCCATAATTCCATGGCATTGAATCATGACAGTTAAACTGGTGTGAAACTGGATTACTTTTGTGTTGTGGATGCAGCTTCAGTGGCAGGGTAAGTAGAGTAGGGGGAAGAGTCTTGCCCTTGCCAGTAGTCGCAGGCAAAAACAAACTGCTGTAGCTTGTGTGTTCTTCCTTATTAATAACTTTTGCCACCTTGACTGCACTCTGATGTTGCTTGGCCTCGTGTGTCCTGATTTTCATGTGAAATATTAGAAGGCATGACAGCAGAATTTAGCTTCTCCATAAACCTTTTCTTCCCTGCATAGGTGCCTGAGAGCAAAACCAGATTTTATCTCCTGGGAAAACCAGCTGAGTGACTTCCAAATCCAGCTTTTTCACACCCACCCTTAGCCCAAGTACCTGCTAGGTAGGTACATACTGTCTTGTCCACAGTGAATGCTCTTGGACATTTATAAAGTTTTTATTATGTTCTTCTGTTTTCTTTTTTTAGATGTTGCTGTTAATGTCTTCCTTTTTTTCTCCCATGAGAACAACTGTCAAGTAATGATAGTGATGGTGATAGAATGATAGTAATACAAATAATATGATAGTAATACATAAGAACCAAAATATTCCATGAGTGAGTCACTGTAGTATGGAGGGTAGTAGATTTGGTGTCACAGTAAGGGAAGAACAGTAACTGAGTAACAGTAACTGAGAGAAGCAGTCATTTTATTACGTTTTGAACAGGTGCACAGTAAAGTAAATATAAGGTGTTGGTGATGACCTATAAAGCCCTAAATGGCTTGGGCCCAGGATACCTGAAGGACCGCCTCTCCCCGTACATTCCGTCCCGCACCCTCAGAATATCTGGGCAGCAACTACTTAAGGTGCCAGGGGCTAGGTTAACCTCCACCGCGAGGAAGACATTTTCCATTGCCGCCCCAGCCCTTTGGAACACGCTGCCCACAGAGCTCCGCTCGGCCACCTCCCTGGCCCAATTTAGAAAGGACCTAAAAACCTTTCTATTTCAGCTTGCATTCCCCGATTAAAGTCCAGTGGGCCTCCCTTACTCTTCTGTGGCAAAGAGGACTGGCTAACGGGGGTTTTATTCTGTTTGTATGTAATTGTTTGTAACCCTGATGTATATGTTGTTTGATATTTTGCTGTCAACCGCCCTGATCTATGGAAGGGCGGTATAAAAATAAAAAAATTATTTATTTATTTATTTATTAAAGTAGATTTCCTTTATTGTCATGCTCCAATTGATTCATTCGCAGCAGCAAACAGTACAGTAACAATGAAGCAATTAAAGAATCATAGAGTTGGAAGAGACCACAAGGGCCATCCAGTCCAACCCCTGCCATGCAGGAACTTTCAATCAAAGCATCCAAGACAGATAGCTATCCAGACTCTGTTTAAAGACCTCTAAGGAAGGAGACTCCACCACACTCCGAAGGAATGTGTTACACTGTTGAACAGCCCTTACTGTCAGGCAGTTCCTCCTAATGTTGTGGTGGAATCTCTTTTCCTGTAGTTTGCATCCATTGTTCCTGGTCCTGTTGTCTGGAGCAGCAGAAAACAAACTTGCTCCCTCCTCAATATAACAGCCCTTCAAATATTTAAACAGGGCTAACATATCACCTCTTAACCTTCTCCTCTACAGACTAAACATTCCCAGCAACCTAATATATGATATATTGTAGGACTTGAGAAATGACAAGGAAAAACATGAAACAGTGACGAAAGACTAATCATCAGTATGGGAACAAACACCCCCTCCAAAAAATATAAATCATGAATTGATACAAGAGAATGACTAGAAACTAGTACAGTCAGCCCTCCAGATTTGTGGCTATGACTTTTGTGGATTTGATTATTCACAAATGTGATTGATATGATCTCTCTACTAATCTCTTCCAGCATGAATCTCCTGGAAGCTGACAACGGAGTTACACTGGAGGACCTAGAGATTCCTAGAGAAAATATTTCTCTAGTACAATTCTATTGTCAATCTCTGGCTGATGTTGACCATAAAGATGTATTGGAGGACCTAGAGATTCCTAGATCAGTGTTCTCTGATAAAAAAAACCCAGTAGTTTTCAATGTGCATTTTCCCCACTTTCACAGGGGTCCTGTACCCCTAACCATAGTGAATGTGGAGAGCCCACTGTATTGTTTATGGAAATAAATTAGTCTATAGCTCCTTTTTGTACTTTACAAATACAACTGCATTAGTATAAATTTATAGAATTAAAAAAACATTCCATTAGTTGTCACAAAAATAAAGAAGATACACTTTAACTTAAAAAACAAAATCCATTTTAACAAGCTACAGGTACCAGGAGGACCGTAGCAATATAGACACCATCATGGAAGACAAAATACACTTTTACAAAATGAGAGTCACAGTATGGAGTCTGTGGAGTGGGAAGAAGAAGGTTTTGACCTACTTTGTTTCCTCTGGATTTATAGTCCTTTTTTCAGGGTTGAAGAGGCAGTGAACATGTCAGGACATGACCCATCTACGTTTACGTTACATGGACAAATGTGCCATCCATCCAATATACATAAATTCTGCTAGGCTTTATGTGATTCTGTATGTAACTTCTATTGGTGCACTAAGTTATTTTAATTTTATTTTTAAAAGAAACCTCAATGTCTTTCTGTGAAGGTCAGTGACCCAGGCACATACATAGCTAATTATCTTGGCATAGAGGGTACTATTTCCAGGAGAAGGGAGGGGAAACTGGCAGAAAGAAGATGGGTTTTGCCTCCAAAAGAGAGTGACCTTGACCTTGACATGCCAAGGACTTGCTTTCTCAAGGTTTATGCATGACAATTTAGCATCTCTGCTGTTTTCACTGCCAACTCCAAACAATCACAGATCACAGGTTGTGTCTAATTGTACATGTTGGTTTTCATGGGTTTCATGGCCACTGATCCACAACTGTTGGGTGTCGGGTATAAGTCGAAAAATTATTGTTAACCTCCTCATCTGTAATGTATGGTCTCCTTCTTTCTTTGTCAGCCCTGCTTGGTTGTGCCTTCTTGGGTCATTACCTGCATTTCATTTCAGCAATTGCAGTCTACAGCCATTAAGCATTGGTATTAAAATACATGATGCGTTAGGCTTATATATAGGGAAAATATGGGTAATGGGCAGGATGTTCCCAGCATTTTTCTGCATGGAGATCCTTTCCTTTGTTACAGGGAACAAAAGTAGCATGGGGCCTTTTTATTAGAAGTAGGAGCTGCTACTGTATTTTGGGTGCATTGCCCATTTCATACCCTCCAACTGCCCTGAGTTGGCAGGGACAGTCCTGATTAATCCACTGTCACCCCACTTTTCCAGCTGCTTTTAAAATGTTCCAGTCTCTCTCTCCTCCACTATGTTTGGTTTACTTCAGTTGCTGCAAATTGAGTTCCAGATGCCAATGTACTTAGCATCACTCACTGGGAGAAGAGTAAAGAAGAGAATGGAATCTTGGCCTTCCCAGTAGACTCAGGCAAAAGCAAACTGCTGCAGCATCTCCTAGCTTGTATTTTCTTCCTCATTGTGGGTGGGGCCTGTACTCCCTGGGCACTAACTGGGCTCCTTGCTTCCATGCCGCTTTAAGAAACTCCAGAAACTTGAGATGCAGTGCAACAAACTTTAATGGCAACACAAACAGTCCAGTGTGTAGAACTTTTTCCTTTCCTTCCAACCTTCAATAAACCAAGTCCCATAGGTACCGCAAGTTACATCACTCGCCGGTTCTAGTCAGCCTTTTCAAGCCCCGTCGCCTTCCGCCCTTTCTCATCCACTTCCATCTCTACCTTCTCCCTGGCCTTTGGAACTGGACCGTGGTCCCCATGCTGTCCCTTCTCGTCCCACCAGGTTCCTTCTAGTTTCTCTGGGGCTCCTTGAGCAGGGTAGAGGAACCAGGCATCCTCCTTGACCCCAAGGTCTCCATCCCATGCAGGATATCTCAAAAGCAGGGCTCCCCTGGGCGCAGACACCGCGTCCGTGTTGCAGGGGCGCCGGCCCGCCGGCCCGCCTCAAACTCGGTGTCACCTGTGCTGCACCTCTCACGTCCGCCTCCACTCGTTCCCTTCTTCTGACACACTTTCTCCTGGCCACCTCTCCCTTATGCCTTATGACCTCATTGCCCCCCCCCCCATGGGCCTCACCTCTCTCTTCTCTCCCAGCTGTTTCCCATCTTCGTCCTTGTTCATCAGGGTCCTCCAGGCTCTCCTCCTCTTCTGGATCCTTCTTGTCCTTTCCAGCAACCCTCCCACTCCTCCCCACCTGGTTGCACTCATTATTAACTTTTGCCCTTTTGACCACACTCTGATGTTTCTTGGCATATGTCTCCCAGTTTTCATCTGTGAAATATTGAAGGATATGACAGTGACAGCTATGGTATTGTTAAGTTTGAAGTGCAGCCACTAATGGTAGCCTCTATAGGTCAACAAAGTGATCTATAGACCAGCCTCCATGGTCTATGGGGATGCTGAGGTTTTTAAAAAATCTTGAAAATTTTGGCTCCCAAATTACCGATAGCAGTTGTCAAGGCAATTTTGCTATCATGTACTGCCTAGCCTCAGTTCAGAAACACATGTTTCAGCACATTCAGAAAACTTTATTCAGAAAACTAAAGTTCTTCACAGCATAACAAAGTTGTCAGGACTGAGGCAATTTCATTTACACAGTGTGATAAAAGCACATAGCAAGGGAAACATTTACATGCGCTGACATCCCATTCATCTTCAAAGCAAAACATTCCTCTTCCCTGGACTAGCCCTCCTTTCTTCTCCCTAAGAAGTGTTCCCACTGAATTGACCTTGACTGATTATAGTGCATATTTCCTCCCTTTACATCTTCTCATTAGCCAGCTCCAAAGAAAACAATCGTTCCACCCAGCATCATCAATTGTGTAGCATATCCCATCATCCAATATTACAAAGGATCTACAGAATACATGGCTAGCAAGCATGGCATGAAGTTTGTTCCTGACATTTGCAGTTCACATTTTGTTTCAGTTTTCAGAGTTTTTTTTTCCTTGCAAAAAGAAATTTCTGCAGAAAACACTATCAACCATTTTGTGCAGAAAAGAGTGTATTTTGAAAAACTGATCTTTTCTGCACACACAAAAAACACCAATTTTTTTTCATTTCAACAAGTTCTGAAATGCTTTTGCACAAAATTCTTTCTTTTTTGGGACATCAAAATTGTGCAAATTTTCCACACAAAAAGTTCTGAAATTTGAAAAATCCAGACAAAACTCTCATAATCTCATCCAGCGAGGAGAAAGCTCTTGAAATTATGTATTCTTGGGTGCTAGAATTAAAATAGGGAAGATTGACATTTGTGACAGTCAACTATAAAGGCCATTGTACAGCTGCCAGACATCTTGAGGGAGTAACTACTTCAAGGGCAGCTTTCAAGTGAAATAATCTTCCATCTGTATGTCTCCTGTGTGGCAGAGCCACTCCTGAAACAGAGAGAGATGGTTTTATGGCTTTCTTAACCCAGCCAGACCACAGGTGTAACAGTGCACTGTTACATTAGTTTCAAACCACTTTAATTGCTCCATCTGAGGGAATCCTGGGAAAGTAGCTTGGTGAGGTACTTAGAAAGAACCAAAGTATTCTGAGAAGAAAAAAACTGGGGTTAAATCAGTTTGATTTGGAAGTCAAGATGTATAGTCAGGGTTCCTGGAGAATTGCAGTTCAGGGCAATGGACTGGAGTTCTCTACAGAATTATAGAACCTTAGAATTGGAAGGGTCCACAAGGGCCATCTAAGTCCAACCTTTGACATGCCCATCTAACTTCTGTTTAAAGATATGTGTCCACCACACTCTGAGGAAACCCATTCCACTTTCAAATAACTCTCACAGTGAAATGGTTCTTCAGAATAATTTTTGTGGGTTTTTTGGGCTATGTGGCCATGTTCTATAAGAGTTTATTCCTAATGTTTTGCCAGCATCTGTGTCTGGCATTTTCAGAGAATACTAACCTGGAAGTTACTGTGTGACCCTGGGTGAGGAAGGGTGATTCCCATGTTAATCTGTGTATTCCTCTGTTGTTGATCGCCTCCTCAGAATGTTTAGGTGGAAATTTCTAACTACCTCACCAAACTACAAATGCCAGTATTCCATAGGATGGAGACATTGCAGTTAAAGTGGTATGAAACTGATATAATTTCATCCAAGGAAACCATAGTTCCTATCAGCTCCTATATAAATGTTGCTCCAGGTTTGGTACCTTAGTGTGAGATACTTGCTTGCAGGCAAAAGGTGACAGACTCCCTCCTCTGAAACTTGACACCAGCCCATTTGAATCATGACCTCATGTTCTACTTTACATAGGTGGGTACTCTTTTTGAAAGGCTGGCTAGTCTACGTCTGATGTGGCATAGTGAGCTGAGCAGTTGAATATGATTCTTGAGACCAGGGTTTGATTCCCAGCTTGGCCATGAAGCTCATTGGGTGACTTTTGGCTAGTCACATGCTCTCAGCCTTAGGGGATGGCAATGGCAAACCTCCTCTGAACAAATCCTGCCATAAAAAGCCTGTGAGAGCTTTGCCTTGGGATCACTGTAAATCAGAAATGACTTGAAGGCACACAGCAGCAACAACAAAATATTTTAAAAGAGCAAAGACTTTGATGTTGCCCATTTATAGTTAGTACTCAGACAGCAGACAGAGCAGGCAAACATGTTTTCTGGTCTTTCCCACTATGATCAGATGTAATGTGTATTTCTATTTTAAACCTAGTTATTATTTCTGAGATGTTTCTTCAGGTATGCCTATACATCTGGATGTACACATTTCTGTCCCCTTTTTGGTGATGTATTTTCTTCCCCAAAATTCAAGTGGCTACTTCTGTTCACCTCAGACCCCACTAGATCCTGAGAGTAGTATGTATTATCAATGTATTTCTTGGGCTTGCAAGCTTCTTCATGTATCTTAAAAAGCAGCAACACACCTCAAACTGAAGCTAGGGAGGTTTTTCCCATCACTTTGTCTTTTTGACTGGAAAAGCATCACCTCTTTATTTCTTAATATTAGTGTGTTATTAAACACACAGGAGCAGGGCCAGAAAATAATGTTCTCAATGAGTATGAGACATGATAAAAGTACAAGCGTCAATATTTTTTATTAACAATGGGGTTGCCAACATTTACTGGCTGTGCTCTGATATTTTAGAAAATAATGTAGGGAGTATCTGGAGGCACAGAAGCAATCAAATCTTCCACAACTTTTTTCCAGCCCAAACACATGGGAGTTTATAAGTGCACTACAGAATTTTCACTTCTTCGTCTATATACCGTGGATATGATTCATTTGCTGCACAAAATGTAATGACAACCACTAACTGGGATGGCTTTAAATGGAGACCGGACTAATTTATAGAGTCATTCACAATATCAGTGGCTACTAATCACAATAATTAGAGCCTCTTATTGACAAGGCAAATGTGTCTGGAGGCTAGGGCATTTCTTGCTGTAGTTATCAGCCTGTTATCAGGCTGATATGCCAGGTGCACCCTTTCCTGGAAGTCAGGGATCTTGAAACCGTAGTACACTTCACATCTTGATTTCTTTAATACACTCTACATGGGGCTACCCTTGTGCTTGGTCTGGAAACTTCAATTAGTACAGAACATGGCAGCCAGATTGGTCTTGGGTACATCTAGAAGAAACCACATAACACCGATCTTAAGATTTCTTCACTGGCTGCCCATCCGTTTCCAGTCCCAGTACAAAGTGTTGGTCATTACTTTTAAAGCCCTAAATGGCTTGGGTCCGACCTATCTCCAGGACTGCTTCCTTCCATATAATCCACCCCACACATTCAGGTCCTCTAGGAGGAATTTGCTACAGCCAATAAAAACTAGACTGTCTGCAACTGCCCAGAGGACCTTTTCAGCAATAGCTCTCAGGCTATGAAATGGCCTGCCAGACGAGATCTGTCATATAACCATCTTAGACAGCTTTAAAAAAAGCTGTTAAGATGGATCTCTTCCGGCAAGCCTTTCCTGAATAGCTGCCTGACCACTAAAGAGAAAAACCTATGTACTGACCCCTGATCTATTGCTGTTATGTTTATCCATTTGCTGCTTCATTTATCTATTTATTTAATTGTTATTTATTTTTAACATGCTTTAATTGTAACCTGTTTAATTCTATTTTAAGGGAGGGAGGGATTGGGGGGATATGTAATGTACATTTTTAATGTTGTAAGCCACCCCGGTTGCCTTGTTGTGCAGAAGGGCGGGATAAAAATTAAATGTATTATTTGTTATTAGTTCTGTTTTTTTTTAATATCCATATTACATTTCTGCTGTTCTGTACTTTGCGGTTGTGTGCCTTCAAGTCATTTCCAACCTGTGGCAATCCTAAGGCAACCCTATTATGGAGTTTTCTTAACAATTTTCTTCAGATGGGGGTTGCTTTTGCCATGATCTGAGACTGTGACTTGCCCAAGGTCACCTGGTGGGTTTTCATGGTTGAGCAGAATTTAAACTCTCCAGAGATGTAGTCTGATGCTCAAATTACTATGCCACATTAGCTCTCTTGTACTGTGTTGTGGCAATTCCCAACACAAGATGCAACAATCCTCTCCAAGAGGAAGGGGCTCGACAGACGACCCCAAAGAAGTGGCTTCCTGTTGCCCCTTTCAGCACCAGATCAGGGCTGTGAACCCATCTGGTGCTTTGCTGGCTCCAAAAAGAGCAGCAAAATGCCCTTCCTTTTAGAGCCAGCAAAAAGCTGCCCTTGCCACTGCAGCAGTGGCTTTTCAGCATTTCTTTGGTGCTGTGTATATAAACGCTGTGCCAAAGGAGCACCATGATGCCCCCACCATGTGGTCAGGCAGAGTTGGGGGTGTGCAGCATGCAGTTGCCACACCCCTACTCCACCCCGATGCTGGTGTTTCTAACCTGTTTTGCCCTGAAGACACAATATACGTATAGCCTTCATGAGCCCTATCCCAACATTTATGTGCCTCTTCTGTTCATATTTCCCACCTTCAACAATACTGTGCTGCAGAAAAGTAGCAGTAGTACAGAATGCAGAATATTTTTTGGCCTTCCATTTCCTTTAGGAAAGTTAGAAGCTGGTCTTCTTAGAGCTGCAGTCTCAAACCTTGATTCTCCAGCAGTTTCAGATTTCAATCCTCAGACGTCCCAGCCAGCATACATAATGTTCTGGAACTTTGGGCAATGAAATCTCCAATATCTGGAAAACCAAAGTCTGAGACACACTATCCTAGAGAACTTCAGGGCTTTCTGTTGTGGGCAGTGGAGTAACCAGGGTTGGCATCAACCTGTGCAGTAACTCATGGTGTCATCCCCACATTGACCTCCTCCCATACCACACCATACCAAATCCTTAGCAATGTTTTTTGTACTAACGCTACTCATAAATTGTAATTTCCATATATCACTGAATGTAATGGCAATAGTTGTGAGACATAAACAATTAGAATTATACCTTTCAATTACAATATCATATGCCTGTCTTAAATGTATTTACACGCACATAATTTCTTGTGGCTGAAGTTAAAAATTTGATGTCTTTTTTTTAAAAAAATATTTTTAATTTAAAAAAATGATTTAAAAATTAATTAAAATTTATTTTTATTTTTATTTTTGTGAAACCTGGGGCCTTTCCTTTTTCCTCCTGTGAAGCCTTGTTCCACTTACACCATCTCTTCATCATTTTAAAGGGATGCAGGTGAATAACACAGCTTGTTTCTGCCAAAAAGGAGATGTTTGGGAAGCAAAACATCCCCTGTACACTCCCCCCCCCATAAGGGGATCGCTTGGTGTGGTTCACACACCCCTAGTGACACCCTTGTTTGTTGGAGGATGCTCTGGGAGTCTTCTGCATCATAGATAGCCATGTCACTTACCAGCTCAGATGGCCTGTAAATTGCAGCAGCAGGGACTGTAGCAATGGTGCAGCTGTAATGGTTTATGGGCATCTATTGCAGCTCCCAGCACCTGGAAAAAACTGCCCCTACTAATAGCCAATAGTAGAGGCTATTGACAAATCTGTCTTCCCAGATCGTACCTTCTGGCCTGCTTAGAAATGTACTATTGGAAAGGGTGAGGCAAAAAAATAGAATGAAGGGTATGTTTGGGGAAACCCAAATCCAGTGCATTCCTCACACTAAATCTGCAAATAATCAGCAGCTTTGCTCCTGTGTGTGTGGATCTATATATTCCCCAACAAGCAAATTAACAATGAAGGAAAAATAATTGCCAGTATGCACTGCTAACTAATGTGGGGATATTTATTCAGCAGAATGCAATTACTCGCAACACTTTATTTTCTGAAGAGAGTGAGCATAATCCAATTTAGGTCTTTTAACCCCTGGTGATTTTGCTTTGGCTTGTGGTGGGCTGCAAGAAGAATTGCTGGTGGGCAGAAACAGGGAAAAGAAGACAATGGGAAGATGTCTTTCCATGAATGAAGATTTTAAGAGAGTGTTTGTGTATATTGTGTGGCTTCTACCATAGGCAAGGAGTTCAAAAATGACCTTTCCCCCTATCTAGTGCACAGGTAGCTGAAGCTATTTTGCCACCAGAGGCAAATAACAAGATGACAATCCCTATTTAAATTCCAACCAGACTGCCAGTTCAATCATTCTTGAATACAGACAGTGCAGCAGCAACCTCTAATGTACTGTACCTAAAAAGTAGCATAGCCTAGTGGTTGTAATGGAAGCTGTGTCATATGCAGCCTTCTCATCCAATACCCAGATCATAGAAATAATATATCATAGGTAATACAAATATCTATAACTACTTACTTTGGGGTGGGTAGGTAACAACAGTATAATAATAATAATAATAATAATAATAATAATAATAATAATAATAATAATA
>NC_056525.1:236344385-236345785 GCF_019175285.1 Sceloporus undulatus
TAACCCCAATTCAAATGTAATGTAATGAGTAAGAACTATGTTGCTTTATTGGGGTAAGAAATAATGGTTTCCAGTTACTTTCAAATATATTTTAAAGGCTATTTGTAGGTGTTTCAACAAAAAATTGTCCAGCTTTATGCCACTTTGTTACCAGCCCTAAGATTTTTCTCTCTCAAATAAGTAATGAGTTAGCAAAACAGACAGGGAGTCAGTGTGGTATAGTGGTTTGAGCATTGGACTAGCACTGTGGGAGGTAGGGTTCATATCCCTCTTTAGCCATGGAAACCCACTGCAAGCCACACACACTCTCAACCTTTGAAGAAGGCAATTATTTTATTTTTATTGTATTTACATAACAAAACTAATAAAACAAAGACAAACAGAAAGACATTCTTACAGTCTCTATTATTACCACACTCTTATCTTCCCATAGTTCGAATACCATTTTCCATTTTTCATCACATTGCTGTAAAGTTCTATCATTTTTAGACATTGAAATCATATCTAATATAACTAATTCAGTCAGTTTCGCACGCCACTCATCTGATGTAACAGTTTTGGATCTCCAGTTTTTTGCATATAACAATTGGGCAGTTGTAATCATGTATAAGAAAACACTCATTTCGTCTTGGACCAAATTATCAGGTATTACATCAATGATATTTAACAAAAATAATTTGGGATTCAATGAAATATTTTTTTTTTAGTGTGAGTGTTATGTTTTTATCTGTTTCCAATTTTTTTTTACTTTACTATACTGCCACCAAACATGATACAAAGAACCACCTTTCTGATTGCACTTCCAGCAATTTGTATTACCATGTTTGCCTATTTTGGCAAGTCTAGTTGGAGTCATATACCATATAAAGAACAATTTATAATAGTTTTCTATTACGTTATTACATTTGGTAAAGCAAAGGTTTCTTTTCAAGACATTCTCCCAAGAGAAACCTCCTTTGAATAATTCTTGCAAGAAAACTCTATGGAGTTTATCACACTGGACAAATCCCGTGCAGAAACTAAATTTAAACTGGAAACAAATTGCATTTGCAGGTTGTTTTTCAGCCAACATTTGGGGTTAACCCGAACAGAAAGTTGAAAAAACCCACATTTGCGGGATGTTTTTCAGATGACATTTGCATGAAAGGGAAATAACACGAAGATAACCTGAATGCAAAGTCGTCAAAACCAGCTCCTTTTTACTTTCACTAAGTTCCAAAAGTACAAAGGAGCTTTCCATTCAGGTTATTTTTGCGTTATTTCTTTTTCACGCCAATGCATCTGACAAACAACACCCGGATTTTAAAATCCCATTTCTGCATGGGATTTTATCAATTCACCCTCTGTGTAATAATAATAATAATAATAATAATAATAATAATAATAATAATAATAATAAT
>NC_056525.1:236345795-236401345 GCF_019175285.1 Sceloporus undulatus
TTATAATTCCTGCCTCTCTCCCTGCAGATCGAGGTGGGATTACAACCGATAAAATCAAACTTGATAGACTTCTATGATAAGGTTGCTATAAATCAGAGTTGACTTGAAGGCACACAACAGCAGCAATAACAAAAATTCAGGAATGGGCAACTAATTTGGGTTCAGGGGCCAATTTTCATTGCAGGGGTCACAGAGAAAGCAGAAAATGTGATGGAGAGGGTGAGGAAGGGAGGGAAAAGGAAACAAAAACTAGAAGTGGTTGAAAGACTACAAAAAATAGGGATTTAAAAAAATATTAAATAGGGGATTCAGGTGAGGGTGAAATATACTTAAAAGGTGAACTTCCACTTCTGGAACTTTCCAGGAGAGTCTATTCGCCAGAAAAAAGTATAATTATTTTGGAAGGGCTACAAAATAAGCCTTGTGGGAGTCCACCTCTCAGGGCCTCATTTTTGCCTTCCCTTGGTATAGAGGCTAGACAAATGTTTAAGTGCACAACACCAACACAGTTATGGCAGGATGCATGTCAGAAATAAACTTCTGAAATAAACCCACTTCCCCACCCTCAATAACAGCTACAAAAGGAATGCAGAAATAGTTAAAAGACCACAATCAGTGTATTTTCCAACCAAATGTAGTACAGGGCACACCAGAAGCAAGGAAATAAATTACATTTCGGGTTTGGTTTCACTGTGCAAGGTTGATATAACCAAGCACTCAGCATGCCCCGACTTGTGTTCAGCTCCCAGCTGTGATGAGTGTGTTGCAAATTCTGCTTCCCACATATCCCTGCTACCTTTCTTGGGCTCCATGAAATATGGTTAATATATTTTCCCTTTCCTTTCTGTTTTACCTTTTCACCTCTTTCTCATTGACTCCCAAACTCTCATTTTAAACCCTTTGAAAGAAACCAGCTGTCCCAGCTACAAAATTTGCTTGGATGGGCAAACCTGGAGATTTGACTGAGAGCTGAAATCTGCAGTTCTTGCTTCTGGTTCCTTTTTCCACCTTTCCCAAACCTTTAAAGAGATTTATAGTTGATGCTTACAGTTGTTAACACACCATAAGCAGATTGTGGGGAATGACTGTATAGGAAACGATGAGGTGGAGTTCTCTTTTGTAGTGCAACATTTACCACATGGCCACAAAGAAAAGGAAGTAAGGAGGGGTAAAAGGAAGTTTTAAATTTCCATATACACCAGTACTGCGAACTAATAGCTGTATCATGAGTGTATGTTGTGTTAATCCACTTAAATGAAGTGAGGGTGTTAGCAATGAGCAGATTGCTCAGTTTCATTTTCTTCCAAATTCAAGTTTGTTTGTTTGTTTGTTTTAATATTTCTATCCTGTTTCTGAAAAAATTTGCAAAGATTACTTCTACAGTTGGCATTCTTTATGCATGGATTCAACCATTCGTGACTTGAAAATATTTTGAAAATAAATAAATCCAAAAAAGCAAATCTTGATTACAGAATTAATGCAGTTTGATATCACTTTAACTGCCATGGCTCAATGTAATGGTAGTTTTTTAGTTTTGTGAGATATTTAGCTTCAGAGAGGGTTGGCCATTGCCATCCTCTGGGCCTGAGAGTGTGTGACTTGTCCAAAGTCACCCAGTGTTTTTTTATGGCCAAGCAAGAATTTGAACTCCGGCAGCTTTTATGAATTGGCTACAATGGGCTTTTAATGATGTGTTGATTTTTTCAGTCTTTCTTTTAATTATTTTTTAAATGGCTGTAATTTGATAGTTTAATTGTTTCTGAAGTAACACACACATACATTACTGATGCTTTTGTTTACTGCATATACTCATGTATAAGTCTAGAAATTTTAGTTAAAATATTGAATATCTATGGCTCAATGTGAATAAGGCACTTTGATGCTTATCAAAAAGAAAGAAAGAAAGAAAGAAAGAAAGCATCCCCTTCTCTGAGTAGAGTGATGAAAAATGGAAGCTTACTCCATCCCAGGAGCACCTAAAAGGAGCACTACCTGCCTCTACTCTCTCTGCCGTGGTGCCACATCTGGCCTTTTTGAAAGCCAGTTTGGGAAAAAGGCGGGAGCAGTTCTTTGGTGCTGAGCAAGTGGACTTTGAAGGATTTGAATAATACATTTGTATGTTTGTCAGGTTTTCTGGGTTAAAATCAAGCAAAGTTATCACCATCGGGCTAATTGTGGCCAGGAGGACATTTGCCACCTGCCAGCACCACTGGGCTTGTCAGGAGGACCCTCGCTGCCTGGCCAGCACCACCGGGCCTTTTCCAGCAGTTTGGAGGACTCTGGCTGCTTGAAAGCGGCGCTTTAAGGAGGGGGAGGAGCCTGGTGGCAGCGCGCTCTTTAAAACGCCGGCTTGTCGGCTCACCTCCAGGAGCGTCGCCCTGCCCAGCACCATCGGGCTAATTGCGGCCAGGAGGACATTTGCCACCTGCCAGCACCACTGGGCTTGTTAGGAGGACCCTCGCCGCCTGCCCAGCACCACCAGGCCTTTTCCAGCAGTTTGGAGGACTCTGGCTGCTTGAAAGCGGCGCTTTAAGGAGGGGGAGGAGCCTGGTGGCAGCGGGCTCTTTAAAACGCCGGCTTGTCGGCTCCCCTCCAGGAGCGTTGCCCTGCCCAGCACCATCGGGCTAATTGCAGCCAGGAGGACATTTGCCACCTGCCAGCACCACTGGGCTTGTCAGGAGGACCCTCGCTGCCTGCCCAGCACCACCGGGCCTTTTAGGCAGTTTTGAGGCTCTGGCTGCTTGAAAGCGGCGCTTAAGGAGGGGGAGGAGCCTGGTGGCGGGGCTCTTTAAACGCCGGCTTGTCGGCTCCCCTCCAGGAGCGTCCGCCTGCCCAGCACCATCGGGCTAATTGCGGCCAGGAGGACATTTGCCACCTGCCAGCACCACTGGGCTGTTAGGAGGACCCTCGCGCCTGCCCAGCACCACCGCCCTTTTCCAGCATTTGGAGGACTCTGGCTGCTTGAAAGCGCGCTTTAAGGAGAGGAGAGCCTGGTGGCAGCGGGCTCTTAAAACCGGCTTGTCGCTCCCTCCAGAGCGTGGCCCTGCCCAGCACCATCGGGCTAATTGCGGCCAGGAGGACATTTGCCACCAGCACCAGCGGGGCTTGTCAGGACCCCTCGCTGCGGCCCAGCACCACCGGGCCTTTTCCAGCAGTTTGGAGGACTCTGGTGCTGTGAAAGCGGCGCTTAAGGAGGGGGAGGAGCCTGGTGCAGCGGGCCTCTTTAAAACGCTGGCTGTCGGCTCCCCTCCAGGAGCGTCGCCCTGCCCAGCACCATTGGGCTAATTGCGGCCAGGAATTAGCCCCCTCCGCCTTCTCGCCGGACCACTGTCGCCGCTAGAGCCGCACCTTCTGCTGGGCGGCCTCCTCCCGGGGTGTCGGAGGTGCGCATCTGCGCACCGCCCCGGGAGTGCCACCCGCGGACTGAAGGAGCAGCTTTTACCGGGTTAGGGAGGCTGTGGGTTAGCCTTTAGAGCAGAGGATGCCTGGGGTGGCTAACCTCTGCTCTTCAAGTTGTCGGAGGGGGGGGGGGGGGGGGGAGGTTATGGATGTGGGGGATGCATGGGCTGAGGAGGGAAGGTATAACATCACTACGAGCGGAGCTCCCATTGAGTTAGTGTGGGGCAGGGGGAGGTATGGTGGTGGGAGAAGGGACTTGCGTTCCAGGGGAAGGAGAGATCAATGCATTATATCTATCTCCCCTTCCTGTCCCCCTCCCAACCTAAGGGACCTGAGGGTCACTCCAACCGTGCCACAAACCCTGTCGCTGCTCCTGTGCAATGCCAGGTCGATCAACAACAAGACCCACATCCTCCACGACCTGTTGGAGGACAGTAATTGCGACCTGGCTTGCATTACCGAGACCTGGCTTGGGCCTGAAGGAGATGCTGTGTGGGCTCAGGCCCTGCCTACTGGGTTCTCGGTGAAGGACCAGCCCAGGTTAGGTGGGCGGGGGGGGTGTGGCCTTGATACACAGGAACACCTTGTCCCTCACCAGGAACCACATCCGACAGACGTCCTATATCGAGTGTATTTACCTGACCCTAAAGGCTAGGGACAGTCTAGGGATTCTGTTAGTGTATCGGCCACCCCGTGCGCTAGCGGACTCCCTTAACGAGCTGACACAGCTGGTCGCTGAACTGATGTTGGAGACGCCCAGGCTACTTGTCCTGGGTGACTTCAACATGTCCCTCACGGCCAGCTATGTTCCATCCGGTGCGGCTCGGGAATTCATGGACACCATGGCGGCCATGGGCCTGTCTCAGCTGATTATGGGTCCTACGCATTGTGCGGGTAATACTCTTGATTTGGTCTTCTGTTCGGATGCGGAAAATCCGTGGGCGGAAATAACCAATATTTCCCCCCTGTCATGGACGGATCATTTCCTGGTGGAGGCAAAAATCAAGGTCTCTACCCAGATCCCCCCCGGGGGTGGCGGACCAGTTAGGATGGTCCACCATCGAAGGCTGATGGAACCCAAAAGGTTCCAGGAAGCTTTAGAGGGACACATGGTTGGAAGTGACGGCGATTCTGTTGATGCCCTCACCGGTATCTGGAATACCTGTCTTTCTAGGGCTATACACAGTATCGCTCCCAAGCGCCCTCTCAGGCCCGCTTCCAAACGTAAGCCCTGGTATACGGAAGATCTCCGGGCCAGGAAGCGGGAACTGCGACGGCTAGAGTGCTGTTGGCGGAAACACCTTCGCTTAGACGACAAGGCTCTCCTAGACCAACTGTTAGAGGACTACGGAGAGGCGATACGAGCAGCTAAGAATTCGTTCTATGGTGCTCGTGTCGAGTCCGCGGAGTCGCGTCCAGCAGAGTTGTTCGGGGTGGTCAGGGAGCTAACTCAGCTCCCTCCTGCCCCGAACCAGATCCTTGAACCTTCTAAGGCCTGCTGTGACAAATTTAACGATTTTTTCGTGGATAAAACCTCTCGGATAAGCGAAGGTCTTAGCGCCAACATTCAAGCAGAACCTAGGGTAGAGGCGTCCAGAGCCTCCGTGGACTCCATTAAACTGGATCAGTTTAAGTTGGTAAGTACCGATGATGTGGACAAGATCCTCGGAAGTGTTCGGAAGACGACCTGCTCTCTCGATCCCTGTCCCTCGTGGCTAGCGGCCCAGGGGGGACCGGCGGTAACTTTATTGTTACACCGGATCATTAATACATCTTTGAGGGAAGGGCAATTTCCATCTAGCTTAAAATTGGCCATTGTAAAACCTATATTAAAAAAGCCCTCCCTCGACCCCCTGGTACATAATAATTATCGGCCAGTCTCGCTGCTGCCATTTTTGGGGAAGGTGATCGAGAGCGCAGTCGCGATCCAGCTTCAGGCGGTCTTGGATGAAACGGATTATCTGGACCCATTTCAAACTGGCTTCCGGGCGGGTTACGGGGTTGAGACGGCCATGGTCGCCTTGGTCGATGATCTCCGTCTGGGCATCGACGGGGGAAGTGTGTCCCTGTTGGTGCTCTTGGACATCTCAGCGGCTTTCGATACCATAGACCATGGTATCCTTCTGGGGCGCCTGGCAGAGGTGGGAATCGGGGGCACTGCGCTCCAGTGGTTCCAGTCTTACCTCTCTGGGAGGTCCCAGATGGTGCAGCTGGGAGACGTGTGCTCCAATGAGAGGGCCCTTAAAACTGGGGTCCCTCAGGGAGCCATTCTGTCTCCCATGCTATTTAACATTTACATGAAACCGCTGGGAGAGATCATCCGGAGACATGGGGCGCGGGGTTATCAGTACGCTGATGACACCCAAATAATTTTCTCTATGTCTCCGACTGATGCAGTGACTGAGGATGGCGTCTTTCCTCTCGTGGCCTGTCTGGAGTCAGTAATTGTCCGGGAAAGCAGCCAAAGGGCTGATAAAGCAGCTAGTTATCAAACAAACAACCCCCTCCCAGCACAGCAGAGTCAATGTAAGCTACACAGTCCTGGAGAGTTGCAGTAGCTTTGCCAAAAGGGTTTACCAGAAGAATTGTCAGACGGTCCGAGGTTCAGGGTAACAGATAAGCAGGTAGATAAAGCAGTCCAAGGTCAAGTTTCCGGGTAGTCAAGACAAGAAGCCAAGGAGCCAGAGACAGAGTCTTTCCTCTAAAAGAGTCAGATATCCACTGGCAAAGAACCACACATGCTCCAGGTGCTTAAGAAGGCAAGGAGCTGGCCTTCAGCTGTGCCTGATTACGAAGACGTTTCTGATAAAGCCTCCGAGATCTTCGAAGGCCCTCTCTTTCTGCTCGACGCTCATTGAAGGTAGGCACACTGCCCAGATCCTCCTCCATGTCCACAGCCTCGGCACCAGGCAAACTTGACTGCTGAACCTCTGGAGGGGCCATAGACTCTGCTCCAGCAGAACTAGGGCCAGCCTCTGGCTCCTCCATTACAGGTTCAAGCCCCTGGGGCTCTGGCTCCTCCATTATAGGTTCAGATCCCAGAGGCTCTAGCTCATCCTCTGAGTCCTCCAAGCCATCTTCCAGGCTGGGCATGACAGTAATGGGCTGGATGAGGAAAAACTGACTCAAACTGAATCCAGAGAAAACGGAGGTACTAGTGATAGGTTCCCCTGGTCCAGGAAAGGCGGTAGTTCCACCTGTCCTGAACGGGGTCACGCTCCCTGTGAAGGACTCTGTGCGCAGTCTGGGGGTGCTTCTTGACTCGTCGCTTCACCTGACTGCTCAGGTGAGTGCGACGGTCAAGAACACCTGTTATCAGCTTCGGCTTATTCGCCAGCTGCGCCCATACCTGGCCCAGAGGGACCTTGAAACGGTAGTACATGCTCTGGTAACCTCGAGATTGGATTTCTGCAATGCACTCTACATGGGGCAACCCTTATACCAAACCCGGAAGCTGCAAATGGTACAGAATATGGCAGCCAGGCTGGTCACTGGAACTTCCAGGGCCAGCCATATTACACCGGTGCTTAAAGATCTGCATTGGCTGCCTATTCGCTTCCAGGCACAGTATAAGGTGTTGGTGATGACCTATAAAGCCCTAAATGGCCTGGGCCCAGGATACCTGAAGGACCGCCTCTCCCCGTACATTCCGTCCCGCACCCTCAGAACATCTGGGCAGCAATTCCTTAGGGTGCCAGGGGCTAGGCTGTCCTCCACCACGAGGAGGACATTCTCCATCGCCGCCCCGGCCCTTTGGAACACGCTGCCCACAGAGCTCCGCTCGACTACCTCCCTGGCCCAATTTAGAAAGGATCTGAAAACCTTTCTCTTCCATCGTGCATTCCCCGACTAAAAGTCCAGTGGGCCTCCCTTCCTCTTCTGTGGCAAAGAGAATGGGCTAACGGGGGTTTTATATTGTTGTTGTTTTATTGTATTTTTATTGTACTGTTGTACTTTGTATTTTATCATGCTGTAAACCGCCCTGATCTGCGGAAGGGCGGTATAAAAATAAAACTTTTATTATTATTTATTTATTTATTTATTACTTTAAAGGCTATACTCACTGCTAAAGTAACGGCTGTGCAGATGAGCGGGAAAGGCTGGTCTGGGGGTTGAGTCAGAGCATGGTGTCCACATGATGCATGCCTTGGCTCTGCCGCCAGGCTGGTGTGATGCCATACGCTGCACCACACAGCATGCAGTATCACAGAACTCTTGTGGCACTGCATCTAGATGACGCAGCGCCAAAGGAGCACTGTCAAGCCGCTGCATCAACAGATGTTGCACCCTTTCCAGGGTGCAAAAAGGAGCTGATTTTTGTGGCTCCTTTTTGTGCCACAGAAAGGCCAGACCAGGGCCACAGTGTGCGGTTGCCATGGCCCTGATCCGGTGAAGATAGGGGCAGTCTGGACAGCCCCTTAGTCACCATTTTCTTTGCTTTGCCTTTTACCCTTTTTGACATAATTGCATTTCAGTGGCATCACTAATGGAGTGCAAGGGGGGGGGGGATAAGGACTGTGCCAGGTGATACTCCAGAACAGGGATGACACCCAGCTGAGTGCCCCCCCCCCAACTTCCTGCTGCATGTGGTTGTATTTGCAAGTAAAGCAGTGTAGGACAGCTAGAGAGAGGGCAGAGAGCCTCCACCTACCTGTTATGCACTCTCTACTCATGAGTAGAAAGGTGTGGGGCAGCAAGAGAGGGAGCAAAGTGTCCCCAATGCTGCACACCATCTATTCATAAGTAAAGTGGCATGGAGCAGCAAAAGTGAGTGAAGAACACACCCTCCCTGCTATGCACAGTCTATTTGTGAGTAGAGTGGAGCAGGGCAGTGAGAGAGAGGGCAAAGTGAATTCTTGTGTTGTACATGATCTACTTATGAGTAGAGAGGCATGGAACATTGAGAGAAAGAGGGCAGAGGACCTTCTCCCCTCCATGAACTGTCTGCTCATGAGTAGAGTGGCCCAAACTAGTGAGAGAGGGGGCAGAGCACCCTCCCCACGTCCTTGCCACACAGCATCTACTCACAGGTAGAGTGGTATGAGGCAGCGAAGTGGAGGGCATCCTATCAGCTCCACTCCTGGACGACCCATCCCCAGAAAGCCTTCCCCCCGTGTACTGGGTGACACTCCAGACAGGAATGCTACCAGTACATTTTCTTAGCTCCTTTTGTGCTTGCTTGCCTCCCCAACACATAATAATAATAATAATAATAATAATAATAATAATAAATATTATTTCTATTTCCCTCCTCTCCCTGCCGATTGAGGCGGGATTACAGCAATTAAAATATTTCAACAATAAAAACATATCCACTACATACAATAAAACAATAGCATTATTATCAATACAATACAGTCTTAGAGCCACAATTTACTGTAGTTCCCTCCTCATCAGTCCAGCCTTGAGCACAAACACTTATACTTTGAAAAACTAGACTGAACAGTTATAATTGGCTTACACATTGTAAACCGCTTAGGTAGTGCTTAAGTGCACTGATAAGTGGTATAGAAATGTACTTGCTATTGCCATACTTGCTAGAATTTTGTAAGTTCTTTGGTATCATTTTCCTTTGCTTTGTCCTTTGTTTCTTTCCTCTTAGTTTTACCCTGAACATATCCAAGAGTCATATTAAAATCCATAATTTTGGCCCTAAAACCTGCCCTTGACATATGCGTAAGTATTTCACACATATATTTACTGACATTTCTGTATATTTTCACTCTGTATTGGTGTTAACATTTTGTGTGCCACTTTGAATACTGGGTACTGGGGGACGCAAATGAATAAAATTTACAAAAACAAAACAAAACCCAGCTCATTAATTTCATTTTGGGAAACCCCCAGTTGTTTTTCACATTTACACAGAATCTTGTGTTTGGGAGTCACTCAAGAGATGCATGTTTTCCAAAGTAAAACTGAGAGTCATATGCAATGCTAGGAACCTTTCAGCATGCAAGGTCATAAGCACTCATCCCCTAGAGTAGTTGAAACTGAATGATCATTAATGATGGTTAATCATTCTCTCATGCAACACTGAGTGCTACATCTAGTTGAACAATAAAACCATAAATGTATCACAGTAAGCCTATCTTCAAAGCTGCTAAAATGATCACAATACTCAGTCAACATAAGAATATTTTTTAAAGCCAGTTAGAACTTCATGTGTTCAAATGAAGATGTGCCTTCACACCTTTCCTATAAAAGCAGCAGGAATGAGATTGCAACTCTTGAGTTCATTCAATAATCCCTCTCCCATGTAGCCTTCCAGCCGTCCTCTGTAAGGTATGGTTTTCTCAAAAGGACTTCTTCCTTTTAATATACAGTGGTACCCCGGGATACGAAATACCCACGTTACGAAATTTCCGGGATACGAAAAAATCCCATAGGAAATAACTGTTCCGGGTTACGAAGGTTATTTCGGGTTATGAAGAAAATTTTGGTGCTTTTCGGCGCTATTTCACACGAAATCGCGGCTTTTCCCCATTAGCACCTATGGGTTTTCGGCTTGCGAAGGCTTTTCGGGTTACGAAAGCGGCGGCGGAACGAATTAATTTCGTAACCCGAGGTACCACTGTATTAACATCTGGATAGTTTCATGCTAACCTAAATTTTAGCTAAAAGGCTGAGAAGCAATGGATTCATATCGAGACAGGTAGTCTGTTAGCCAGGCCATAAACCATTTTGGATTTTATTCTTTATTTGCTTCTCTGAAGTTAAAACAGCACAACTATGGGTGGGATGAACATATCATTATTAACATGGAGTTAAACAAGTTCAGCCACATGATCTGTGGGTGCTCTTGAAATTCTCCCATTTAAAGTTCTCTCCAGAGTTTGGAATTCAGACTGACCTGATCTAGTTTTTCAAGAATCAAGATTCTTTCTGGTTTTATTTTAACTGCTAAATATTTTAGAGTGCACTCTGCATGTACCATTTGTCACAGATTTCAGTATGTGTAGTTCATTTGCATCTCCTTTCCCTCTTTTTACATAATTGATGTGTATGTCTGCATTGATGAAATTCCACAAAATAACCAAAAGCGATTGTGCATGATTACACCAAAATTCCTGTGGTGCTGTCTATTACTTGTGCTTTGGTAAAACATGAGGGACAGGGAGAAGAAACATGATGTGAGTGAGGACACACATAATAGTATTGAGAATGTGTGTTTGGATTGGGGGAGGACACACTATGTTCACAGGAGTGTATGGACAAAACCATAAAAGATGGCTCAGAATTTTTTTTGATGCAGTTATAGGATATTGTTTAAAAATAGCTCAGAAAGAATGTTGATGCATTCATAGGATATTGAAAGCCAGTGTGGCATAGCGGTTAAAGTATTGGACTGAGACTCTGGAGGCCAGGATTTGATTTCCAACTCAGCCATGAAAGCCATGGCACCACTGGGTGAACTTGGACAAGTCTCATCCTCTCAGTCTCAGGAGAAGACAATGGCAAATCTTCTCTGAACAAATCTTGCCATGAAAACCACATGATAGTTCACTTTAGGATTACCATAAGTCAGAAATGACTTGAAAGCATAAAACAACAAGAACAAGAACAACAATCTCCATAGGATATTATTATACACAGCTTTTAAATCACAGTTAAAGTTGGAAAATAGTACCTTTATAGTACTTATCTCATGTCATCCCCTTTGACTCATTGCCGCTGTTCCTCCGAAGTATGCATCTTTTTATTGACAGGGAAAACACATTGATAAGCTAGTGATTGGTCCTCAGATATGATAAATGATTCTTGTGGCAGTTCTAACTGGGTGAGAACATGGTGTCAGAGTCCTCCTCTTCCCCCTCCCCCCTCACTATTTCCAAGCAAGCTGATTTTCTTTTCTTTTCTTTCATTGTTGTTTTACTAAATCACATTACCATAATTGCTAAACTGCATTACAAATTTAAAAAGAAAAGAAAGGCATGCTGGGTAGAGACAGGGTTAAGCAGGAGTGTGGAAGTGAATGTGAAGGAGTGTTGATGGCAGAAACAGCCACAGTCATGATACTGAAGGAAAGTGTGATAAGGAAAGTTCCCAAACCATTATATTTCCTTCTAATGATTGTGAAGAGAATGAGGCTTGTGTGATAATGCCCATTTACTAAGCACCATCATGGTTGATTTTCTGCTCCCTAAGTGTTATATCAATGTTATTCATGTGAAATGGTAATAACTGGGTTGGGTGGGGTAGAGTGCTGCTTGGCAATGAACTGAAGATATTAAATATATAGAATATGCAGTATGTGGAACACAGGGTAGGCTGAACCAGAGTAATAATAAAGGAGCAAAACAGAGGATATCCTCTCCTTCCTATCTATGTCATGGGAGGTTTGCATGAAAACAGCGGCAGGGTGCTTTAAGTACTGTCCTGGCTTCATACTTTGGATTAGGGTGACCATTTACACATGAGCAATAAAGAGGAACCATGATACCAAAGCAGAAGAAAGCACTGGATAACATCCAACTTGCATGTGATCTTTCATGGGTGTAGATATGGGTGTAGCAATTAGTGATGGGGAAGCAAACAGGGCATCTCCCCAATAATAATTATGTCCCTAATGATATTTTCCTTCAGTTAAACCTCTTATATAGGTACCAGTATCCCTCCTATTTTTGCCTTTGCCCACCCAATGAAAATTGTCTTGTTACACTACTGAGTATGCATCATTTTGTTAGATTTCCCCAGAGGTGCTGGCAATAGATTTTATTGACTTGGGGATTCTGGCAACCGAAAATGCTAAACTAGAAACAATGATTACAATCAGAAGAAAAATACAATACAACTTACCATAGTTTAGAAAACTGTGTGTTGTGTGCTTTCAAGTCATTTCCGATCTAGAGGTGAACCTATCACAGGGTTTTCTTGGTAAGTTTCATCAGAAGGGGTTTGCCATTGCCATCTTCTGAGGCTGAGAGAGTTTGACTTGCCCAAGGTCACTCAATGTGTTTTCATGGCTGAGCCAAAATTCAAACCCTGGTCTCCAGAGTCATAGCCAACCACTATACCATGTTGGCTGTCATAGAAAATTGTATTGAGATAATCAGTGGTCCTACTCATTCTTCTGTTCAGGTACTAAGTTTGGATTAGCAATGTCATAGCTCCTGTCCTCTCTTCTTAGGGTTCTTTATCTTTAAACTGGCCCAGGGATGGCGGTGGTTCCACCTGTCCTGAACGGGATCACGCTTCCTGTGAAGGACTCGGTACGCAGTCTGGGGGTGCTCCTTGACTCGTCGCTCCACCTTACATCTCAGGTGGATGTGACGGTCAGGAGCACCTGTTATCAGCTTCGGCTGATACGCCAGCTGCGTCCCTACCTGGGCCAGAGGGACCTTGAAACGGTAGTACATGCTCTGGTAACCTCTCGTTTGGACTTCTGCAACGCGCTCTACATGGAGCAACCCTTGTACCATACCCGGAAGCTACAATTAGTGCAGAATATGGCAGCCAGACTGGTTACTGGCATATCCAGAGCCAATCATATAACACCAGTGCTTAAAGATCTGCACTGGCTGCCTATTCGCTTCCGGGCGCAATACAAGGTGTTGGTTATCACCTATAAAGCCCTAAATGGCTTGGGCCCAGGATACCTTGAGGACCGCCTCTCCCCATACAATCTGCCCCGCACTCTCAGAACATCTGGGCAGCAGCTATTGAGGGTTCCAGGGGCCAGACTAGCCTCCACATCGAGGAAGACGTTTACTATCTCGGCCCCGACCCTCTGGAACTCCCTGCCCATTGAGCTTCGCTCGGCCACCTCCCTGGCCCAGTTCAAAAAGGGGCTGAAGACCTTCTTGTTCAAACTAGCATTCCCTGAAACAGGCCCCAACTAGTCTCCCATCCCCCATCTATGTCAGCAGTGGCAAGCTGGCCAGAATTGTTTTTAATGCATTTGTTTTTATTGTATTTGTAATCCATGTATTTTGTGATGTTGTACACTGCCCTGGTTATACAGAAGGGCGGTATATAAATAAATTTATTATTATTATTATTATTATTAAACTAGACTTTGGTTAAACAGCATCCCTTAAGATCCAGGATGCTTTCAAATGAAGGACCAGTCTTTAACAGGTAGACTGTTTAACAAGTACAGTAGAGGGCTTCTCTGAAAAGCAGAACACATGTTCACCCTAGTCTCTGCACACAGAGAGGAAAATGTGTGCCTCTCTAGATGTTGTTCGACTGTAGCTCTAGCCAACAAGCCAATGGCACAGAATGGTATGAGCTACAATCTAACAACATCACAAGTTCCCTATTAGCTAGTGCATACTCTGATCCAGTTTTGTCTTTGCAAAAAATGGAAAGCTCCAATATGACAAGGTTTTGATACCAGAATAAATACTACAGAGACACTGGAGTTGACTGTATTATGCATCGCCATGGTTTATTCATGCCTAAAGCTGCATTTGATCCTGTTGAATGGAAACTGCTGTCAATTTCCCCAAATCTCCAGTCCTGCTGCTCCCACCAGAATGCTGCCAAATAGAAGGGCAGGATTACACATTTCATGCAAATATGTGTAACCATTACCAGATGGCTGCTTCTTCTAAGAGGAAAGTAGAGTCTGAAGAAGGTGGAATGATACTGAGAAGGGGAATTTGTAAGCAAAGATTCCCCCATAACCTCCCTTCTATATCAGGTATTCAATTATTTGCTCCTCACAATAGTTTCCACAGTCTTCTCCCTGCTGCAGAGATAACAAATATTTCCACACAGTTCTTGCCCAATATTTGTGCATTCCAAAGTGTTCTGGATATTGATTCTGTACAAAAATACACAGGATTGTCAAAGGCTTTCATGGCCAGCATACATAGTTTTTTGTGAGTTTTTTGGGCTATGAGTCTGTGTTCTAAATGAGATTATTCCTGATGTTTCACCAGCAGCTGTGGCTGGCATCTTCAGAGAAAGATGCTCTGAAGATGCCAGCTACAACTGCTGGTGAAACATCAGGAATAAACTTTTTTAGAGCACAGCATCATAGCCTGAAAACCCCACAAAAACCTATACACAAGATTGTTTTTTGTTGTTTTTCACGAAACTTGTGGGTTTGTCCAAAAATCATTGGCCAAGATCCTGCACCAAACAGTTAGCTATGAAGTTGCAGCTACATTCCATCTCCTGATCTGATTCCCCAAAACCACCTGAAAATCCAGGCAGCTGCAGTGAGGGATGAATTTCTGCAGTGCTAATGAGCAAGACATTGAAGGAAGATATGTGCAGCTGCTTCCTGACAGCAAACAGTAGTGCAATGAGCAGAAACAGGGACCTGTGTGCAGATCTGTCACAAACATCCCATCACATGACAGCTTGCTGGTAGGAGGGGAAGGAGTGCATCATACTTCAGAACCCTGCTTGCTAGTGCCACAGAACTTTGTCCTTCAGTACAGCTGCTGGGATTTTAAGATTTTTTAGGGGCATTTGTGGGTGTGCCAATGGTACCACTATCATAAATGTGAATGCCAAATAGTTATGAGGTCATAACTCTAGTTTGAGTGAACATGGTATAGTGGTTTGAGCATTGGATTATGACTCTGGAGACCAGAGTTCGATTCCCCGCAGCCATGGAAACCCAGTGGACGACATTGAGTGCATCACAAACTCTCAGCCCCAGAAGACCCTGTGCTAGGTTTGCCTTATGGTCACCACAGGGTCAGAAACAACTTGAAGGCACACAGCAATGACAACGACAACAAGACTAGTTTACAGCATTGAAACCTACAACATTACTGTATTTGCAGTTCTCCTGCCACTGCTATCAGCAGAATATGTCCATTGTGTTATTGCAAATAAGTTGCCCCACATAGGTAGCACAATGTACACATTTGTATGTCACTAACAGAATGCCAACCGTCACATGAAATGCTAAACATCAAACACACTTGAATGCATGTCATTCAAATAATAAATACTCTAACATAAACGAGAAAAGATATCTCTGATTGGAAACTGCATTCCAAGATCTGCCAGAAATTGGAGGGGGGGGGGGGGACCTGTGCATTTTCATAACTCATAGAGCTGGAAGAAACCACAAGGGCCATTCAGTTCAACCGCCTGCCATGCAGGAACACAGAATCAAAGCACTCCCTTTGGCAGATGCCCATCCAGCCTCTTTTTAAATACCTCCAAAGAAGGACATTCCACCACTCTCTGAGGCAGTCTGTTCCACTGTTATAAATAAATAAAAATTTTATTTGTATACCGCCCTTCTTTCAATCAGGGCGGTGAACAGCATCTATCAAAACAATACAATACAATACATATATTCAAAACACAACAGAGTACAATTTAAAATCACAGTTAAACCGCTCTTACTGTCAGGAAGTTCTTCCTAATGTTTAAGTGGAATCTCTTTTTCTATAGCTTGAATCCAGTCCTCTGTGTCCTAATCTGTGGAGCAGCAAAAAACAAGCCTGCTCCATCTTCAGTATAGATCCTTTCAAATATTTAAACATAGCTATCACATCACCTCTTAACCTTCTCTTCTCCAGGCTAAATATACCCAGTTCCCTAAGTTGCTCCTCATAGGACATGGTTTCTAGAGGGTTACCTTTTTAGTCACTCTCCTCTGGATACACTCTAGCTTGTCACCATCCTTCTTGAATTGTTGTGCCCAGAAATGGATGCAATATTCCAGGTGACAAAGCAGTATATAGTGGTAAAATTACTTCCCTCGATCTAGACACTATACTTCTACTGATGCAGCCTAGAATTGCATTGGCTTTCTTGGCTGCCGCATATATGTAATGGTCTGAATTGTATTAATTTGCCATAGCTACAATAGACCTATTGAAACAATTATTGCATGGTATGTCAACATATAAGAGAATCATTATGGTGAAGTGCTTTCAGTAGTGGATTAGGACTCTGGGAGACCTTATTTGTCCGTGGGAACCCAGTGGCAAACAAATCATGAACAAATCTTGCCAAGATTCTAGAGCTGTTTTGCAGGCAAATAACAACAGCAACAAAGGAAACACATAGATAAATCCCATTGATTCAGTAAGTCTAGATGGGCAACCAACAGCAGTCATGCAAGTATATATATAAATGGCCAAATCTTCACCCTGAGATTCCTTTCTCTTCTGTAAGGATTAGGGCCCAAGCCCTGAAGCCTGGTAATCTTTTGCAACTGTTTCCTCCATTACAATAGCAGAAGAAGAAAAACATCTATTTTACTGTATGTCACTTTGGAGTTTCATTGGATAGAAAAGTGAATAATAAGTAGTTTAAAGTAAACATTGATTAGAAACTTTGTTTGGAAATGCAGCTGAGTGGCTGGACCTGGAGACATTTTGCTTGTTCTTTAAAGCACAACTAATAGGAGAAATTAACGAGGAAAAAACAAAAGAGAAAAGGAAGAGTTTAGAGGAGGAGATTTCAGTGAAGTGGAAAAGAGAGAGAGTCAGAGGAAAAAAGAGATGACATTCTCCGTGTTAGGTTGGCTATGAGAGAGTTAATTAACTTTAAATGCTTGGGGAACAGAAAGACCTTTGGGAAAGCATCTCCTGAAGCACACAAACCTGATTTGAATTTTCCTATTACATTCCCTGCCGAGTTCTCAGAAACAAACCTGCTTAGGCTTTGCAATATTTTTTTGCAAATTCACACAGTTCTGTGTTGGGCTTCTTAGCATTAAGCCCAAAAGGCAACTGTTGTTTTGATTTCAAATTAGACTTAGCAAAAAGATGGCTTTTCATTATTATTGTTCAGCTACAGTTTCACATTTTTGTTGTGTGTGTAAGAGAGAGAGAGTATATGCATAGAACTAAGGGAGACCAGGGTTCAAATAAATGCACAGAAACCCACTGAGTGACCTTGGGCAAATCACACTTTCTCAGCCTTAGAGGTAGGCAAGAGCAAAACCTCCTCTTAATAGTAGCCCTGTTGGTGCAGTGGTTAAATGCTGATACTGCAGCCATTCACAGCCCCGAGGTTGTGAGTTCGATTCCAGGCAGAGCTCCAGGGTTGACTCAGCCTTGCATCCTTCCGTAGGTCGCTAAAATGAGTACCCAGCTTATTGAGGGCAATTGGATTTCACATTGTAAACTGCTTGGGCATGCTTAAGTGGACTGATAACTGGTATAGAAATGTACCTGCTATACTGCTATATTAATAAATCTTGCCAAGAAAATCTCATGATAGGATCACCTTAGAGTCATCATAAGTCAAACTGCTTCAAAGCACACAACAGCTATCATCTATATACTTATCAATGGTTCCTCTATCTTTCAGAGAAGTGATATGGGGTGCCAAAGGGCTCGGCTCTAGGCCCACTGTTGTTCAACATATTTATTAATGACTTGAATGACTGAATAGAGGGCATACTTATTAACTTGCAGAAGACAACAGATTAGGAAAGATAGCTCTAGTGAACAGGATAGAAGTCCGACATTTTGTCCCGGTTTTTAGTAGAGAATTATGGCAACCCTAGACAGAACTGAAAATGAACTTGGCAAAAACTAGCAAAATAAATTTCAATAAGGATAAATGTAAGGTATTACATTTAGGCAGGAAAATACAAATATAGGATGGGTGACACCTGGTTTGATAACAGTACATGTGAAAAAGATATAGCAGACCACAAGTTTAAACATGAGTCAACAATGCAATGCAGCTGTCAAAAAGGTCAATGTAATTCTGGGCTGCATCAACAGGAGCACAGTATCCAGATGACGGGATATAATACTTCATTCGGCTTTGGTAAGACCTCCCTTGGAGTACTGTGTCCAGTTCTGGGCACCACAGTTCAAAAATGATAATGACAAGCTAGAAAGTGTTCAGAGGACGGCAACCAAGATGGTAAGGAGTCTGTGAAGAACAGCTTAGGGAGCTGGAAATGTTTAGCTTGGAGAAGAGAAGACTGAGAGGTCATATGATAGCATTTTTAGAGTATATTTGAAGGGTTGCCATGTTGAAGATGGAGCAAGCTTGCTTCCAGCTGTTCCAGAGACTAGAAAACAAACCAGTGTATTCAAACTGCAAGAAAGGAGATGCCAGCTAAACATTAGGAAGACCTTCTTGACAGTAAAAGCAACTGCAGTGTGGAATGTACTATCTTGGAGGGTGGTCAAGTTTCCTTTGTTGGAGGTCTTTAAACAGATATTGGATTACTGTCTGCATGAATTAGATGGTCCATGTGGTTCCTTCCAATTTATGATATTCTCTCTCTCTCTCTCTCTCTCTCTTTCTCATTTGGCCATCTGAAGAAAACATTGCAGAGACAATTTAAAGGAGAATGTAGATGGAGGATCAGTTCAGGTTTTCTTAGACTATTTTAGTCCCAGCATTGATCCTGCACTGATTGGAGGATCTCCAAACATGATGGAAGAATAACCTTGCAACTGGGCAGAGATGATAGATGTTTGCTATTTTAATGTTGAAAGAGGCTTATGAGAAATCTTACCCCAGCAGGCAGGGGGACACCAGTGGTGTAATGGAAAATGTTGATGAGAACTAGCAATCCTTGTGACATTTATTCTTCCCATGAGTTCAGTCAAGATGACAAACAGGCTTTTGTCTTCCCTTCTTTGTTCTCACAACACCACCATGAAGTAGGTAAAGTTGTGTGTGTGAGAGAGAGAGACTAGCTTAAAGTGGTCCTGTGTGTTTTATGGTGCAGTGGGGATTAGGAAATGGATCTCCCAAGTTCCTGTCCAACACACTAACCACTACATCACATTGAGTGATATACTCAAATTAAACTTTTATCTCTGGAACTTGATCTGCACTCACCCAGGATTATGCTATTCTTGTCTCATCTCTTGGATAGAAACCATATCTCCATTGTAGACCATAGATCCTGACCACTTGGATCTTGAACCCCTCACTCTAGTTGGGTTATATGTACAGGTGACAAAGTTCACTCAATCATATACAAATGCAGATGGACATAGGCTCCAATACAGACATTGGAGCTTAGCTTGTACAACATACTTGCAACTACTTACTCTTGGGGAGGGGGTAGTAATAAGGGTGTACTGAAATCACATTTTAAAGGTAATGTAACAAATAAATTATTTCATTGGTGAAATGAGTAACATCTTCTAGTTACTCTCAAAAGTTACCTTCAAGGGCATTTTAAGGTATTTTTAAAAAGGAATTTCAACATAATTTCTTTTTCAAGTTTTAGGTCATTTCCTCAAAATTCCTAAATCCTCATCCTAAACCAGCAGGAAACAAGGACAATGGTACAATTGATGCAACATTTAACACTAATTGTGTTGGTTAATCCTAACTAGAATAAGCCCGCTGTGCCAGTTGTTGAATATGTGATGCTGAGTTACTTTTCAAATACTCTAACAAGTAATGGGAACAGGTTGCTTTTAAAAGTAACTTTTCTGAATTCTGCTTCCAAGTGGATTGTTTTGCAGCTTTAGATGTATTAATTGTGGTCATAGAATCATAGAATCATAGAGTTGGAAGAGACCACTAGGGCCATCCAGTCCAACCCCCTGCCATGCAGGAAATCCAAATCAAAGCATCCCTGACAGATGGCCATCCAGCCTCTGTTTAAAGACCTCCAAGGAAGGAGACTCTATCACCCTCCGAGGGAGTGCATTCCATTGTCGAACAGCCCTTACTGTCAGGAAGTTCCTCCTAATGTTCAGGTGGAATCTCTTTTCCTGTAGCTTGCATCCATTGTTCCGGGTCCTGTTCTCTGGAGCAGCAGAAAACAAGCTTGCTCCCTCTTCAATATGACATCCCTTCAAATATTTAAACAGGGCGATCATATCACCTCTTAATCTTCTTTTCTCCAGGCTAAACATCCCCATCTCCCTAAGTCGTTCCTCATAGGGCTTGGTTTCCAGACCCTTCACCATTTTTGTCGCCCTCTTTTGGACACGCTCCAGTTTCTCAATGTCCTTTCTGAATTGTGGCGCCCAGAACTGGACACAATATTCTAGGTGGGGCCTGACCAAAGCAGAATACAGTGACACTATTACTTCTCTTGATCTAGACATGATCTTTGCTCATGTCTGTGAGAGGCATTTCTGTCCATATGCCCTGAGACACCTTTAAGCAAGCATTTGCTTCTGAGAAAATCAAACAAACAAACCCTGGGAGTGAAGAGTCTCCAGAGTATTGAGAAAGAAGAAACAGTGAAGAGAGGTACAGCAGTCATTAATATTAATGTTAGGAATAGAGGGAGGGAGGATAGCAGAACCAAGAAGAAGAATGTGTACCTGAACCTTTGATATGTCAGATTTCTATAACATTGGCAGCGGCATGGAGACAATGAGATGCATGTAAAAGAGGATGTGGAAATGATTTGAACTGGGTTTTTATGTTATTTTGGTGACATGGGAATGACAACAAGTATCTTCTTATGCTGCCTGAGAAGTTCAGGACTACACACAATTAGTTTGCACTGTGGCTTCTCCTCTTGTCAGTACTACCTCCTCCTCTTACAAGGATTGCTACTAGGGTTACCAGGTGTCCCTTATTATAAAGGATGTCCTCTGTTTGAGGGCCAAAAAGCTTGTCTTTTATAGGACTGGTGGGCGCTCCTTGTTACAACAGATGTTCTCTGAGGGCCAGAAAGCTTGTTCCTTATAAGGCTGGCAAGTGTTCCTTATTATAAGGGGCATCCCCTTATTAGAAAAGCTTTTCCTTTGTATACACTTAACAAGATAACACAAAAATCCTGTATTCGGGAGTTTGTGGTCTTTTCATAAAGACAGAAATGCATGCAGTCTATGAATGTAGACTACATATTAATTTTGCACAAATATGTGTCTAGGTTAGTTGGCTGAAACCAGTACAGTGGGCCATGAACATTTACTGGGGTTAGGAGTGCAGGACCCCCTTGAAAGGGGAAAAATGCAAATAAAAACATATTTTTTAACTTGAGAGAATACCTCTCTAGCAATCTCTAGGTCTCCAGTGCAACTCTATGATCAACATCTGCCCGAAGTTGACCATAGAACCGCAGCGGAGGATGTATAAAATGCACCTAGAGAAATGTTCTATCTGGGACTCTCTCAGTCTTCCAGTGAAACTCTATGGTCAACCACAGTTTTGCTGGAGGACCTGGAGATTCTTAGAGAGAACATATTAATCAAATCCGTGAATAATCAAAGACACAAATGTGGAATGCGAACTGTACTTCCATTTGGTATTTCAGCAGAATACAAATCTAATAACTATCTTTCTGGTTGATGTCATGAATTTTGACGGTCACTTATTGCTCTTTTGAAAACCTGGCAACACTAGTTTCCACAGGTATAGGAAAGAGACATTGTGGGGTCTTTCTCCACAGGACTCTGGAATCTGTAAATGACCTGAGGAGAAAGGGAGCTGGTAGCACCACCACTGTGACCATTGTTTATTGGTCCTTGGTGCCTGCTATCTTCTAAAGCAGTAGGGCAGCTAATCCAGGTGTTAGTATCAGTTTTAGAGGAACTAACAATTTTAGAGAAACATTCCCAAAACATGTGTCTTGGGCCCATTCTGAACGGGCGTAAAGTACGTCCCCAGGACGTACTAGGGTTAGGAAAGGGCGTGCTTTACACACGCCCCTAACCCTAGTACATCCTGGGGACATACAAAATGTCAGTGCCTGTTCTACACGGGCACCACCATTTTGACATAGCGGACGCTTAGCGTCCGCACATCACGCAGCACTAATGATGTCGCAAGTGCGCCATTGGTGCCTTGCAGCATCATTAGTGTGCAGCAACAAGAAGTGCCATTTTGGCGCTTCTTTTTTGTGGTGCCGGGGAGCCTCGCAGTTTGGCCGCTGGGGCTCCTCGGCACCGCTAATGATGGCGGCGGCAGACCGCCGCTTTCAGGCGGTCTGTAACGTGCCTTAGATAACTTCTTTAAAATTCAAACTAAAAACCAGAGTACATTCACCTCCAAACTGATATGGATGCCACTAGCCATCACTGTCAGTACATGCTTTGCATGTAGAAGTGCCCAGATGCATCTACAGAATACAGTTACAGCTGTTTCATACTACTTTCACTGACATGGTGTAATCCTGTGAAATTCTGAGATTTCCAGTTTTGTGAGGAACATGGAATTCTCTGCTAGAGAGCTTCAATCCAAGCTCCCTTGAATTGTAGCAGTTGAGCTCTCTAGTACATACATCTAATTAGCTCAGCAAAGTACCATTCTCAGGATTCCAGAGGATAAACTCATGAAAGCTAAAACAGTGTGAAATTCCATTATACCATTATATCTAGATAATACAGGTACATCCTAAATCCTTGGCTTCTCCTGTTGGGAGCAAAGAATGGTAATGACCCTCTGCCTCACATCTTGGAGAACTGCTGCCGGTTAGAGCAGACAATAGATGTTTGGAAATGATCTGAGCTATATTCTTGGACAAATACTCCCAGAACAACTCAGTCTGATTGGCCAACGGCAGAGGATTCTGAGAGCTGCAGGACAAAAAATGTTGTTGTTGTTATTATTATTTGCAAGTTTGAGAGAAGGTTTAAAGCAGATTTGTATATTCACTGCATTGGCCTCCATGCACCTGAAGCATCATGAAACACAAGTTTGAGAATCACGTGAAGAAAATAATAGATTTTGTTGGGAAATAGGTGGAAGCACTGAACTCCTAAAGTGAATGGACAGCACTCAGGCAGAATGGAATCTACTCATATATTGCCCATCAAATGCCTGCTGGGCCAAAGGAAGAAAGTTTCTGAATAATGTTTGTTGTATGTGGCAAAAGGACAAATAGGCAGAAACAACAGACATTCTTGCCTGGCTCTTCTTTCTGCTTCACTGACACAGTTAAAAGAAAAGTGACCCAGTGGCTGGACTAGAGACAGATTTTCTTTTTCTTTTTCTTTCCCACCTAGAGAGTTGAAAGATGATGTGATTGAGCTATTACTGCCTGTGGTGCCCAAACTCATTTTTATTTCTTGCTAACATTGTCTAACAAGTTGTGCAAGAAGGCAATGTATGTACGCCACAGGTGACAATAATGACTCTACTATGCTATCTCTGACTCTTTCAGGAAAGAGAACAGTTTGTGGGAACAAAAGCTCCACCGTAATTTCACCTCACACAACTCTCATAATCTTTAGGTTCTCACTTAAGGCATTTTTAATGTATGACAGTATGGCCATGCTACTGATGGATGGCATTCACCATAACTGCTGGCTTCTTGTAAGCATCACTGACTGAAAATAATACAGAAGCTTCCACCCTGATCTCACTCATTTTTCCAATTGTAAGAGAGAAGGTCTTTGGGGAAAGGGAGGAGGGTGGGGGAGGCATTACGAGGGGATTCTTCTTCCTGACCCACCTGTCAGCAGTGGCATCACAGCGGTAGGTGCAGAAGGTTCAGACCACACCAGGTGACATGCTAAGGGTGTGTGGGGGGATGATACTACTGGTCCCTAAATATCAGCCTTAAGGCAGAATCACACTGTGACATTCACCTGTGTCACTTTAAAATGTTGAAGAGATTATATGAGCAGGACAAGGTTCAATAGGAGGAGAAAGCAGAGGTCCCAGGTTGTTGTTGTTTTTTAAATAAAATTAAAATTTTAAAATTTTAAGTTTCTAAAAGTATTTTAAAATTTTCTTTTTTAAAAAATCAAATATTTCCATATTTTCACTTTAACCACATGAAACTATGTACACGTAAATACATTTAGGCTGTGCATATGATATTGTAACTTAAAGGTACAATGTAAATTTTGCCCATTGTTTTATTACCATTGCATTCAGTGATATATGGGAATTATGATTTGTGGGTAACATTAGTATCAAAAACATTGCTAAAGATTCTATGTGGTGTGGTGTGGTGTGGTGTGGTGTGGTGTGGTGAGGAAGGAAGGAAGGAAGGAAGGAAGGAAGGAAGGAAGTCAATAACACCATGAGTTACTGCACCAGGTGATGTCAACCCTAGGAATACCATTGCCCGACACCATGAATTATTTTACATGATCATGCAGTGTGTTGTAGAAAATGACAGAGGCAGACTCACTGTTTCACTGAGACACTGACATTGTTCCTGAGGTGTGATGACACTTTAGATGAAACCAGATTTGACAAAATGTATGTAACGGTGAAAGTTATTGCAAAAATTAGTGAGAAAAACAGTATTTTCTAGGTGCTAGTGAACAGTACATGAAGCGAAAGGAGTGCTGGTTGCAACTGACAATGCCTCCAGCAACTCATCTGGATCCAAAGCAGCTAAATGTGTTTTCATGCATATGTCCTCCTTGATGGAAGAGTTAGGCAATTGATCTCAATAGCATATTACTAATACAGTATAAGCTATGAAAACTGTAAGGTATCAGTAGTCATTTTAATTATCCATCTATTTTTCTCTTCTATTTGTTTTAAAGAAATAAGCTTGTTCCTTATTAAAGCCCACATTGCTTTAATCGGAAACCAGGATTGGCCAAATTTATGTAATGGCGACAGTTTTCACAAGAACTGGTTATGAAAAGCAGGACTTTATAGATGCTAGAGAGCCCTGTAATGAATCCAGAGTAGCTAAATATATCTACAGTATATGCATCTATCTTAGTTATACATGGAGCAGCCAGGTAGTTGGCCTTAATTGTATACTATTAATATAAGCTTATGAAAACTGTAAGGTATCAGTAGTCATTTTAATTTTCTATTTCAGTCTCTTTCTCCCATCTGTTTGTGTTGAAGAAATAGCTTCGTTGCCATTACAAGCCATATTATTAACTGTACCAAGATTTATTTCCTACTGCAAATTTTATTTTCCTATTGGACAAATGTGTCTGGCTGCAGAATAGAATAATGCCTTCTCTAGAATCTCTGTAGCTTGGTTCTGGGCCATCTGGGGACTGAAATATATCTACCCACCAAATTAGTTCAACTGGCCAGACATTTGTCTCTCCTACTATGAGAAAGGATCCCAGATCCCTAAAGAACCCTTTAATATTCATGGCTATGGCTCTTTCAGGCAGATAGTGGGGAAATATTCTGTTTTTCTTTTCCTTTTTCTAAAGTTTTTTTTATTCAACATGATTATTCATTGCAGTAATATATCAAAGTACTCTCAATATCCTTACAATACTAAAAATCCAATATAAACATTCACTTTGTGTCTTACAACATTATTTCCTCTTCAGATTATACAATTTATCCTAGAAGTTGTTTTTCAAAATCCTATCTGAACATCCCCACTTGCTTTCTTGTTTTTGTTGGCTGTTAAAACCAGTTTTTATATTTTTAAAGTTTCTTTACTATTTCTGTATCTTATTCCAACAGAAAGCAATTATTTTCATATCTTATTTCAAAAGTATACTCTACCTTTATACTCTGCAGTTCATAAATTTCCACTCAGTAAAACTTCCAGTGACCTCTTGTATTATTTATCAAATCAACTAGACTTTTTCTATCATATAATCATTATCTCATAGTGATTCTAATCTCATAATTATCTCATATCATCATAACCATTATCATATTATCATCATCATTACCATTATTTTGCAATAGGCAGACTTAGGTAGCAGGAAGAGGTACTGTTGAAGAACTACCAGTCATCACTGTAGAGAAGACTGTACTGAGCAGAACATTAGTCTAATCTACTATCTAGCAGTTTTCTGACCTTCTATGAAAGCCTGTGAAATAAGCCACTTCAAAGAGTGGAAGGGTATGCACTTACTTGTCACCAAAACTAGGAACAAGATTACCCACAAGACAAAGGATGGCATTGATTTGCATTTTAAAAAACCAAAACTCTCCTGAATTATATGTATAGCAGCTGGTAGCTACAGCCTGCTCTGGATTGTGGTCCAAACTTTAAAGAAACTCTCCAAGGTACAGAACCTATTTTAGAGTTCATTACCTCCCCTTAGCTCCCTTAAAGTTCAAACTAAAACCCATAAGGGATTCACTGCTCCACTGGCACAGTAGCCATCACTCTGTATAAATGCAAATTTAGAATAGCTACCATAAATTAAACAATAATGCAATACTTGAGATCCAACATGGTGTAGTGGTTTGAACATTGAACTACGTCTCTGGAGAACAGGGTTCGATTCCTTGGTCTGCCATGGAAACCTAGTGGGTGACCTTGGGTGATTCACACACTCTCAGCCTTAGAAAAGCCTGTGATAGGCTTGCCTTAGGGTCACCATCAACCAGAAATTACTTGAATATACACAATAATAATGCAATACTTGTCACCATAGTGGGGAAGACTGTGGCCTACAGGTTTGGTCACTCTGCTGATGGGTAAGTTCCACCCTTCTCATCCACTTTCCTTTTCTATAGTCCTTTATCTTTATACTGGACCTGAACTATGTAGTCTTCAAATGGTGGAACATCCTCTATAAAAAAAGGGCTCATATCCATCTGGTCCCTGAGTTTTGAGTCTGCAGATACCCAATTCAATCATAAACTTGCTAGGGGTTCATAGACAACCCACCCTCTCCCTGAGCTTCAACTCCTCATCTGCCGTATGCAGATAATAGCAGTTGTCTTAACAAGGTGATGCTTGTGAAATCCTTCCTTAAGCCCTTGAAAGTGCTCTGCAAAATGCTACATGTGATTATTAATTACCAGATTCTGGAACAGAAGATAATAGCCTTCTTAGGAGCGTGTGACTTTCTGCAAATCATGTTGTTGGCTACTATGGGACACCAGGTGTCAGATTAGAGGGATCTTTGGTCTTGTCCAGTAAGATAATTCTTATGTTCTTAATCTACAATGTGAAGGTCTTGTCAGACTAACTACCATATCCATCATTTCTTGAAGGCTGGCAAGGGAGGGGAATACACTTTATACTACACAGGTATGAGCATCTCTGCAGAGTGAATATGGATCTGAGCTATGAAACTGCAGCATGAATAGAATATTAAAGGAAGAATGTGTCTTGTTTTAGATTTATAGACACACACATACACACACTAGGCACAATCCCTTTTATCCATGCTGAGATATGACTCTTTCATTCTGCATCTCAGTGAGCCATAATATCCAGATTTTTTAAGGAGATAAAACCTGTAAAGACTTCTCACAGGACACATACTGATTTCAGTCCATGTGCTATATAGACTCAGCATCAACATTCAGTATTCCCAGACAGTTACCAGTACTCTGGTAGGCCTTCTCTGATTTCTGATCTTAGAACTAGGTAGGTTTATATGGAGAGATACAGGGACTGAACAGATCACCCCTAAGGGGTAGCCTGCAGCCACCTCTTTCTTTGCCAGATTGGGGCTGCAGGAACTACATGCTGCACCCTGATCTGGCCTTTCCATGCTGCAAAAAGGAGCTGCAAAAAGCAGCGGCGCGGCTTTTTCAGACACAGTGCCGTGATGGTGGGGCATGCAGCATCACACCAGTGTGGGGGCAGAGCCATGTTATCTCTTCCCCAATGCCAGTCTTTGATGCCGGTCTGTCAAGGCTCACAGTCTTTAAGGTAGTCTAGACCTGAGCCATGTTTTATAGGTCATGACCAGTACTTTGAATTGTGCCTGGAAACAAACTGGTAGTGAGCAAAGCTATTTTAATAAGGGAATTACATGCTCCCTATAACTGGCTAATTCCCTAAAATATTATAGAATCATAGAATCATAGGGCTCAAACAGGTAGGCCAAAATACAGCTGCTTCGGGTCACTTTGGAGGTATGCTGTTTAAATGACACGCGCATCCTAAGAGGCTGGAAGCTGTGCCAAAGCCGCCCACAGTTCAGTCCTAAGCACTGGAGTGCAGCTTTGGTGCAGCTTCCGGATTCTTAGGACCCATGCATCATTTAAATAGCATACCTCCAAAGAGACCCGAAGCAGCTTTATTTTGGCAGTCTGTAACAGGCCATAATGTCCAATACTCATGAATGCATTGGACATGGTGAGCCCACAGGTATCCGGCAAATCAATGACAGACTAAAGAAATACAACTCTGGCAGGTCTTGCTAAGACAGGAAAACCCTTCATCCTGTGAAGATGTCTCCACACTGCCTGAACATGAGACCAGGAAGTGGAAAAAAGAAGATAACTTCACAGAAAGGAAGGCTTGGAAGTTCTCTAAATTGTCACCTGGGAGAAAAAAAAATATGGGATGCAAATGAACCATTAAAATCAAACATGACAAAGAACAAAGGTTGAATGATAGAAGCCTCGACTTGAAGCCAAAGGATATTCCCAATAATATGGCAAAGATCATGACAGAATATTTGCCCTAGGTTTAAAGCACTAAACTAAAGACCATTCTAAATGTAGCAGCCACAAAAGAAATGCAGATCAGGGATTTAGATCTAAAGCTTGGCTTGTTGAGTAGCGATGTAAAGGAAGAAATTTATGTGAATAGGCTACCAGACCTCAAGGAATAAAAGGAGCAAGACCCTCATGTGCAAACCTCAAAAGAGTTTCTATGGGCATAAGCAGACTGCTAGAATGAGAAAATATTCACATTCATCTTTGTGAATGAGTGCGATTATTACATTTATGAATATGTTTCATTTCATTGTACTGTTATGCTGCTTATCTTTACATTGACCAGTTAGTTCTGAGCAGTCTCCTATCCTGAAACAGAAAACAGGATTTGATTTAAAAAAAAAAAAATACTATGGTTAAGATCCAACATCATGCTTGCATAGTGTAGAGCTACATTCAGATAGTCACACAGAGATTTCTGAGGGTGTCCTTAAGGTATGGCCATGCTGAAGGAAAAATATCCTCAATCAGGGAAAATCTGAAAGCTTCCAGGATACTAGCTTCATATCATAGGCATCTCAAGGAAAGGCCAGTTAAACCTGTTCAGGACATGTTGATCCATATCCTTGGATCTATTGATATATTCTAGTGATAAATGTACCAGTTAGAATACCATTATGTGAGTTGCAACTTGCGAGACACAAATGAGACATGGGTACTTTGGATGCAGTGCTTGTTCAATGCTCATAGAATCATAGAACTCAAAGGGGCATCTAATCCAATCCCCTGTCCTGCAAAAATATACAACTAAAGCACTCCTAAAAAATGTCTATCCAATCTCTGCTCTCTGAGGCAGTCCATTCCACTTTTGAACAACTCTTACAGTAAAGACATTTAAGTGGAGACTCTTTTCTTATAATTTGAATTGACCGGTTCTAGCCTCTGGAGCATCAGAAAACAAGCTGGCTCTCTCATCTACATGACAGCCTTTCAAGATAAATAAAGATAGCTATCATACCACCTCTTAATCTTCCCTTCTCCAAACTAAACATACCCATCTCTTTACGTTTTTCCTCCTAAGGCTTGGTTTGCAGACCTTTGATCATTTTGGTCACCATTCTCTAAAGCAGAATAGAGTAGCACACTTACTTCCCTTCATCTGGACATTATACTCCTGTTGAAACCAGAATTACATTGGCGACTTTAACTGCTGCATTACATTGTTGACTCATGTATAACTCGTGGTCTACTAAAGCTCTAGATGTTTTCACTGTCTGGGTAATAAGTTGTGACTGGATGAGAATCTAGTGAGCAGACAGGTGTAGACCATGGTAATGAGCTAAGTAGACCAGGTAATTGTATTAACTAATTAGAAAGGTGTAATTGCCTGGTGGATCTACTGGGTCTTGGGAGCATTCATTGAATCCTGCTCTCATGGTAATGTATGCATGCTGCTATATCAAGATTTTGTACTATGCTATTCATATTGTTTTGCTTCAGTTTTTTGGGACTTCTGTTAAGTAAAGTTTTGTTAAATTTTCTCAAACCTCTGCTGTCATTTTTTCTTTAATACTCACACCCCAACATTCACATGTTCTGCTTTCAAGCCAGGTGTCACCCATTATATATAGGCAGTCCACATATTGCATGAGTTCATATAACATGGGTTCACTTTCATGCACTGGATAAATATGTTCTCTCTAGGCATCTGCTGAGTCAAAAGGCCAATGTAACAGCATTCCATGCAGTTATGCTGGCCACATGATCACCGGAGTCATCTTCGGACAACGCTGGCTCTTTGGCTTGGTAACTACAGTTAGTTATGACTAGGCAGTCATGTCAAAGGGAAGCCTTTATCTTTTAGGCATTTGCTAGGTCCTCCAGAGTGATTCTATTGTATGCTTTTTTGAGAACTTGATTAGATGAAGGAAAGGAATTGTCATGGTGGGGAACCTAGAGATTCTCTAGGCATTTGTAGGTCCTCCAATGTGACTCTATGGTCAACTTCCAGTGGAAGCAAAACATAGAATCATGCCAGAGGAACTAGAAAATGCCTAGAGAGAGTACTTTGTCATTTATTTCAGGTAAGAGAAATAAGGTTCCAGGTTTTAGCAAGAGCAATAACATTTCTATACTGCTTATCAGGGAACTTAAGCACTCCCTAAGTGGTTTACAATGTGTAAGATAATTGCCCCCAATAAGCTGGGTACTCATTTTAGCAACCTCAGAAGGATGCAAGGCTGAGTCAACACAGAGCCCCTGGCTGGTACTGAACTTACAACCTTGTGATTTGTGAGTGAGTGGCTGCAGTACAGGCATTTAGTCACTGTGCCACCAGGGCTCCTTTTTACATGAAAACAATATTATATGAAGGGTCTCAGAATGGATCCTTCATGTAATATATGGTTCGCCTGTATATGTGCATTTCATTTTTCATGCATAGATATAGTATCTTATATTTATCCCTGTTGAAATATTGGTTAGTGAATATTACTGTTATCCCCTTTAATTAATTAAAATCTCGTTTCCCCAATTCTGAAGAAACCCTCTCTCGACCCCTCTTCTTTGTCTAGCTATCGTCCAATTTCTCTTCTTCCTTTTCTTTCTAAGGTCCTAGAACGGGTCGTTTATTCTCGCTGTATTAAGTTTCTTGAAGCCAACTCCATCCTGGACCCTTTCCAATCTGGCTTCCACCCACGGCACTCTACAGAGACAGCCCTCACCAAGATCTCAAATGATCTCTTGCGGGCCAAGGCAAACGGCCTCTACTCTATTCTCATTCTTCTTGATTTGTCTGCAGCCTTTGACACTGTTGATCACTGTCTCCTGGTTGATTTACTTTCTGACCTTGGGTTCTCCAACTCTGCTCTCGACTGGTTTAAATCTTACTTGTCAGACAGATCTTTTGCAGTGGTCACAGGTGGTCAAACTTCGTTCTCTGTTCCCCTATCTGTTGGAGTTCCCCAGGGCTCTGTCTTGGGTCCCCTTCTGTTCTCTCTATACACACTGTCCCTAGGTAAACTCATCAGTTCTTTTGGTTTCTCCTATCATCTGTACGCTGACGACACTCAGCTGTATCTCTCCACCCCTGACCTTTTGACGGGGCTTGAACAGCAAGTTTCTTCTTGTCTGACTGCCATCTCTCAGTGGATGCGGCTTCGGCGCTTGAAGCTCAACATGTCTAAGACTGAGCTTCTTGTCTTTCCACCTAAACCCACCCTTCACTATTCCTTTTCTGTTTCTGTCGACGACACTTCTATCCAACCGGTTCATCAAGCCTGTAGTCTTGGCTTCATTTTTGACTCTTCTCTGTCATTTATTCCCCAGATCCAGGCCACCGCCAAGGCCTGTAGATTCTTTCTCCACAACATTGCCAAGATCTGTCCATTCCTCTCAGCCTCTACTGCCAAGACTCTGGTCCATGCCCTGGTGGTTTCGCGACTAGATTATTGTAACCTCCTTCTGACAGGGCTTCCTCTTTCACACCTCCATCCTTTAATCTCTGTCCAGTATTCAGCTGCCCGTATTGTCACATCCACTCACCGCTTTGACCATGTTTCACCTCTTTTATCCTCCCTTCATTGGCTCCCCTTCCCCTTCCGCATCCGGTACAAGCTTTTATTATTGACTTTCAAAGCCCTCCATGGATTGGCCCCTCCTTACTTATCTGACCTTCTTTCTCCTTACATTCCTACTCGCACCCTCCGCTCTTGTAGTCAAGGTCTCCTGTCACAGTGTAGGACTACCACTGTCCCCTCCCGAATTCGTCCCTTCTCACTTGCTGCCCCTTACTCCTGGAACCTTCTTCCCCCACATGCACACCTCATCACTTCTCTACCCATTTTCAAAACTGAGTTAAAGACTATATTGTTTAGAGAAGCATTCCCAGAGGCTAGCCCCTCTCTAATCCAGGAAGCCTCCTTTTAACCATTAATTATGAAGCCAAACACTTCCTCCAGTCCATCTGCCTTGGTCCAGGCCTTGGAGGTGGAGAAGAACTGCTGGACCTGATCCCATTCCCCACCACCACTCCCTTCTCCTTTTGTGTCGTGTCTTCTTAGATTGTAAGCCTGAGGGCAGGGAACCATCTAACTAAAAGATTGTATGTACAGCGCTGTTTAAATTTACTGCGCTTTATAAATAAAGGTTAATAATAATAATAATAATAATAATAATAATAATAATAATAATAATAATAATGGTGGTGCTGTATAATTTTTACAAGAATGTTATATTATCTTGTTTTAACTGTTTCCTGATCAGACTCTGGGCTTTGCCCAGCATGTCCTAAAATAAACTGCTGTCTTCAATTTACTAATACCTCCATGTATTGAACCTTAAAGGGAAAATTTCCATAATATTGCACTACACTGTTCTTTTGTTGCCAATGCCAGATTTTTCAATCAATTGTATATCTGTCAATGTAATGCAAAAAGACACTGTTTTCAGCCAAATAATAGGATGACAGATGAAACTCTTCAAGCAGGTAAGGAGAGATGAGAAGCAAAAGTGAAAGGGGGCAAAAATAGGATCAGAACCCTGAATGCAACTGTCCATTCAACCCACTGTTGAATGGACTGACATTTGTGGTTATATTCCAAGAGTAACATCAGAATTGAAATATATTCACAAACTCCAATCCAGTAAAAATATCTGGAACTAGGGAATATTGACCAACCTAATTTAAGATCATCATCAAGTTCCTAGAGTAGTAGAGTATCTGGAGATCACGGGTCAATTCCCTGCTTATCCATGGAAACCCATTGGGTGACCATGGGCAAGTCACACATCCTTAGCCCCAGAAAATGCTGTTACAGGTATGCTTTAGGGTTGCCATAAGTCAGAAACAAATTTAAGGAACACAACAACAACAAGACCCAACCATGTATCCCAATTTTTAAAATCAGTTTGCATCTTTGGAAATGTCTCATGCCTCATCTAAACATTCTTTCTTCTTACAGGAAACATACTTTCCCCCCCATTTGAACAATTTTTTAGTATGCCTGTTTGTTGCAAGTTTAGAAAAAGAATCCCAGGAGTTTTCCTCCTGTGTGTTTTCGCCTAGCTTCCTCGTGGTCCATGATGCCAGCTGAAGTTTTCAGCACAATGAATCCAAACTGATGTGAAGGCAGCAAGTTGTTCTGCCACTTTTCCAAATCCTTCAGCTGGACATCAAATCTGGGGCTGATCACAGCACACTTGTTGAATCTACCAGTTAGATTAACAACAATCTTCCTAGCTGTGTGGTCATCAATAATCTCAAATTCACCTATGTAAGCATGCTTCATCATCACAGTTAAGAACCAGACAATTACTTTAGAACACGGTCTAATGAGAACTTGATGCTTACCATACTTCTCTGCATTACTGATGCTCTTAAGAGCACCTGCCAAAACATTCATGCACACCATGATGCCAGCGCAGCAAGAAAAAAGAAAAAGAAAAAAGGAAACATACTTTTTAAGAAACTCACATAACAGCCCTGTATAGTGGGTCTTTGGTATCCGCTGAGGTTTGGTTCCAGGACCCTCTGTGGATAACAAAATCCATGGATGTTCACGTCCCATTATATACAATGGCATAGCAAAATGTGTGCCTTACATAAAATCAAGGTTTGCTATTTGTAATTTATATTTTTAAAATATATTTTCAAGCTGTGGGTGCTTAAATCCATGGATAAAAAAATCTGTGGATAAGGAGGGCTGACTGTATGTACCAATGCCAGCACCACATTGTCTTTAGAGGACAATTAACAGAACTGATAAGTAACACAAAATCAAAATATAGCCAGGCCCAACAATCTGCAAGTTGGTAATACAAATTATACATTTGCAGCCTTGACATACAAAATGACTGCCTGCTCAGCCTTTCTCATTGTAAACAAAAATGAAATATGGTCTAGAAAGGTTGCTGCTCATAGAGGATTGAGGGAGCTAATTAAAAGACAAAAGCATTAGATGTAATCACTACTTAATGCTATAAGCAGAACATGACCCAATACTATTCTGAACTGCAAACAAATTTAAATTAGGACTCCAGCTGGTAAAAACGCACATGCAATAATAGTGTTTCGATCATTCATTAGCCAAAAACCAAAGCAACAAAATAATTTAACCCATTCAGAATCTGCACAGAACAATTGGAACAGCCATTCATGTACAATAGGAGGGGAAAGATGCACTAACCGTTTCTTGTTGCAGAAAATTCATATTATTCCACATTGTTTTATAGCATTCATCTTCAGCTGAGGAACTGGGACCATCATGTGAATTGCACTTTATCCATGGTTGAATCACCCCAGTGGTTCCACCACCATTTTATCCTGCCCCATTTGTTTTATGCTTAATTTTTAAATGAAAGAAGAAAATGAAAGAGCTTTGCAACTGAATAAGCTTCTTATGCTAAGCGACTAATGCCAAAAAAAAGGTCACGTGGAAGCCATTTTAAGTATTTCATCAGGTGGCAGCATCAACATACTGTTATGTAGATTTGTAGTCCACTCCAGCAGCTCAGCCACGGACACGCTCTCCAAGAAGATGGTGAATGAGATGCTTTAGTTGGTAATCAGTGCCAGTCCAGAAAAATAGCCCTCTTTATCCAAGCTCTTCTTACATACCTCCATCTTCTCCAGCAGGCTCCTCCACACCGGTCTTTTTGGCTTCTAGAACTGTACCTGGACACCATGGCCCACCTTCAGACTGTCTTAATGGACACGCTAATTTTGTGTTACTATATTTTGGCACTTTGTGTTAAGATAGAGACAGATAATGGTCCTATGCTAAGACGACATGGGATACAACCCAAAGTCTTACTAATAGGAATATCTGGCATCTCGGGTTGTTATACCTTTTTGTCTCTACTGTTATTCCAGTTTATTGAAACTTTCTAATTTCCTAAAGGAGAAACCAGTCTTAATAATAATAATAATAATAATAAACCTCTAATCCTTTTAAACAGCAGTACTGGGAATGAATCATGGTTCAGTTGTAACAGCTCATGATTTGTATGTGAAAAGTTCTGAAATCAGTTTCTGAATGAGAAACACTGGAGAAATTGGAGAGCTGCTCCCTCAGAGTAAACCAGAATTGGAAACATTATGTTAAAATGAATGTATCAATATTAACAGTAATTTAAAAAATTCATTCATGTTAATTGTTCTGGCAAACATTTTTACAATTTGAAAAAAAAATTGAAAGGACTAAAAATATCTCCAAATAGCCACTCTTTCCAAACTAACCCCTCCTGTGCAACCAATTAAAGTAATGTGAAGCTTTAATATTCACTCAAACCCTTAGTGTTGCTGGCATTACAATGATTAAAATAGGTACTTTTTAACTTATTGTGAAAAGTTATAGCCAATTTCAGATACTTAATTAATTTAAGTGAATAAGTACACAGCTGTGGTGCAGACAGTTGTTAGAATCCTGTACGACCATTATGCACAATCCAATGGTCATGTACAATTCTGGCTAGACACCCGCCTCCAAAGAAACCATTTACTGTTAAGCTCTCTCTGGGATCAATGAGGATCTGTCCTCTTGTTGATTGAGAAGCAGCTGCCTGATGTCTCCACTCTTCCCATCAGTGATCTCCAGCACAACAGACAGAAAAAAGACCCCTATTACAAATTCCCCTCATGGTGGAGATTGCTTTTGTGGCTGCTGGTGGTGTTGGAACATCAAGCTTCTCAGTTGATAGGGAAATAGATCTCTGTCAATCCCAGTCATTGCTTACTGGTAAGTAAGGTTTGGGGGAATTTCACAGTTCCTAAATAGCTCTTAAATTAAATTAGGAGCTACTTAGGGATCATGAATACTGTACATAGAAGTTACAAATGCATAACAATAAGTTGTATATTCATAACTGGACAACAGGATTCCAGCCAAAGGTCTTGTCTCAATGATCTGACTTATTGCAAGACAGCTCTCTGTGATCCTTTTATCACACCTCCCTTAACAGTAGGGATGTACATTTTTGTTAGTTTCATTCTCAGAGGAAGGAGGGAATAATTTTAGCAATATTCTTCCCATTGTAAGAAAGGAACAGTTTGGCATGAATATTTGTTTATTCTGTGCAAAATGTGCATGTTTTTTATTTGCACAAAGCAGCATTTTTGTGTGCAGAAAACAGTATTTTCTGCACAGAAAATAATATTTCTTTGTCGATAATATTACTTTCTGCAGAGAAAATACTGTTTCCTGCAAAGAAAATATCGTTTTCAGCACAAAATTGCCATGTATAAATTTAGCTCCAAATCAGTGCCAAACTGTGCAGATTCTCATTAGTCCAGGATTTTCTTTTTCAGCGTCTCCTGAAACTCTAAAGACGTGTTTTTTTAAACTAATTTGGAATATTTTAATATATTATTTCCATTCCAGATTAAGGGCCATACTTTTCCCTGAGAATTGTGATTCTTTGTATTGTAGTTTACGGAACATAATGGTTAATACAAGCCTGGTTGGAAGCATATTCATAGAGATGCTGAAAATCAAAACAAGCTTTAAACCAATCTTATTTCCTTTGGCTGTAAATGAGCCTGCGGTGCTTAACTCGGTAGCAAAACATCCAAGCAGAGAAAGCAAGTGAAATATTCCTGGGAAGATTCATTACAGAGATGGACATTTTGGGCAGCTAACTAAACTCCAATCAATCTTTCAAATGCCTTTCATCAAGTGGGTTTCATTAAAAGACCAGAATAATCGCTCACTCATCTCCTGCCCAAGCTCCTCTTGTGATTTGTGTTCTTTTATTGCCGGGACTAATGTGTATCCCATAAGATCTTGAATTTCCTCTTGAAGACAGGTCTCTCTCTCTTTTTCTTTTAATGCTATCCTATTTATTACCTGCGTGCTAAGAATACACATTACCTTTTATCATACAGGCATTAGAGGGTAGAGATTCAGCAGGATATTTCAGTAGCATTCAGTATATTCTTAATAGTAAATTCTGGGGAGGTGTGAAATGTATTCCCTTGCTAGAATATTCACGGAGTTATCAAACAGCATTTCCCCATGAAACAGATTAATTCATATCCCTCAGAAGCCCATTAGACCGTCTCTTTTTTTTATTAATATTATAACTCTTCAGGCTCTCTCGTCCTGCCTTTATTTCCAGTTTCAGACTCTCACCGTGTTTAAACATATTTGGAGGAACGGAAAAGGCAGTTGCACACAGGTTGCTCATTCAAATAATTCAAAGGCACTTTCCCATTATAGAATCATAAAATTTAAAAGCCGGGAGGTATCTTAAAAGGTCAGAGAGTGAATCACCTGGTGCTAATGTAAAAGCAATTAAGATTACAGTCCTATCCGCTCTTACTTGGGAGTAAGTCACAGTGAACTCAGGAGCGGTTTAAGTTATGAACAAGTACACATCAGGCCAGGCTGAAAAGATAAAGCAGGGGTGTAGATACTCTGTTGGCTCCATCAAGCAGATGGTCACTGATTAGGATGTCCAGAGACCCTTTTACACTACACAGTTAGGGCATTGTGATTCCATTTCAGCTGCCAAGGCTGCTTCCCATGGAGCCCTTGGACCTATAGTCTGGTGAGGAACTAGAGTTCGACCATGGTAACTCCCCCTCTCACCACTCCAGACATCTAATCCTCATAAGTAAAGGTGTGAGACCATTCATACTACAGAATTATATTGCTTTTATTCCATTTTATTTGCCATGTTTCTTTGTTAATCTGTAGATCTCAGTAAGGCCTTTGTCAAGTTTTTCCATGATACTCTTGCAAAAAAGCTCTTAAGATGTGGACTAGACAATGTGAGCCAGCATGGTGTAGTGATCTGAGCATTGGACTGACTCTAGAGAATAGAATTTGATTCCCCACTTGAGCATAAAAACTACTGGGTGGCCTTGGGAAAATAACACTCTCTCAGCCTCAAAAGATGGCAATGGCAAACCTTTCTGAAAAACCTTTCTAGAAGAAACTCTTCTAGAACATGGCCACATAGCCACAAAAAACTTTCTGAAAAACCTTGTCAAGATAACCCTATAATAGGTTCAGCTTAGGAGAACCATAAGTCAAAACTGTGGAATACACTGCCTCAGAGTGTGGTGGAGTCTCCTTGGGAGATTTTTAAACAGGATGGTCATCTGTCAGGGGTGCTTTGGTTGTGTCTTTCTGCATGGCAGAGGGAATGGATGGCCCTTCTGGTCTCCTCCAACTCTATGATTCTATGACCCTATGGAATCTTTGGCTTGGCAATTTGTGGAGTGACATTTAGAATTCTCAGCCAGAGAGGTCTAGAGCCTCAACACAGTGGCATGAATAGGGAGTGTGTGTGTGTGTGTGTGGGGGGGGGGGGTTCAGCCCATACTGGGTGACACCCCAGAGGAGGATGTACATTCAGTGGGGCAGTACACCAGATGGGACTGGCACAGCTACTGGGCAAGTGAGAAAGTGTATTGCATTCTTTTCTTGCTACCCAGCAGCTGTGCAAGAGCCCAAAATGGCCCGCCAAAGGACATAGCACTGTCCCCTCCAGCAGGGGAGTTTGTTGGACTGTTGAATGTATTCCAGCCTGTCATTCCATAGTCTAGGGGCATCTGATGGAAAGGCCTTCTAGGTGACAGCTACCAATCTAGCCCTGGCTGGTTGAGGGAAATGTCTGCCAGAGGACCTGAGTGTACATGAGAAATTATATGGGTAGAGGTGATCTTGTCAGTAACCTGGACCCAAAACATGTAGGGAGGATATAGAATCATAGAATTACAGAGTTGGGAGAGAGAGCTTGGGATGCCCCATTTATGTAGTATACTATTACCTTTGAAATCTGATGGGCACTAACATTGACTTCATTCCATTGATTGGTTGATTGCCAAGTGAAAACATAGCTTTTTATGAAATTGTTTTCTTCCAAAATGTATATCTACATGCTTTTGAACTGTGTTATCCTTGAAAAATGGTTTTAACATTTAAAGTTGTTTTAAAATGTTAAACCATTTAACGTGTGACTAGACTGGCTGTTGAAATTATCTTTCTCTTGCTTTAATTTTTAAATCATTTTAAACTCCTTCAACTGATTTTTCTTGTATGCTACCTTGAGATCCCATGATACAGAGCTGGGTACAAATATTCTAACAAGTAAAAAATAAATGCACCAAGCATACAAAACACTTCAAACATGTGAAGCTGCTATGCAAATGGGAAAATACTTTTCTGAACCATTGGATGAATTCCTCCTGATGCTTGATGAGGCTTGCATGCCACATTTCCCCTTTGGGCAGCACTGCCTATTGTTTCCATTCAAAAGCCAAAGGGGGAAAAGTTAGCTGAGCTTATATATTAGCTGGTGGGAATATTCCTCAGCTCTGACTCACACAGGGAAACATTCCACCAGTCAACAGTGAAACTGCCAACTAAGAACCATTCAAAACTTGCATGAATCATGTTCATGGACTTTTGAGGCACTGTATTTTCTGTGTGTGCTTTTATTTATATATGCCCATGCACAACAAGACAAATATAAAACTATCTCTTTAGGAGATAATTTCAGTGGAATATTATTTGTATGTATCTCATTCTGAATCCAACAACATAGCAGACACATTTAATCCTGGTTATTTTATACTTTGGTAATACAGGTTCTCTTCTCTTCCCACAGAACAGAAGCTTTCATTAGTTGATGCAAGCCATTTCCTTGTAAAACAGTTGAGGCTGCTCCTATAGCTTAGATTATATTGCCAGCCATTAGCGAAGGGGGAGAATTGCCTTTCACTTCCTTATCAGAAACTGCAAATATCTTCATAGCCTGGATGAAAATAACTTGGATTGTTGTTTTATTTAACAAATAATAATAATGTGAGGGGAAAAAAACTAACAGATTTATCCAGCCCAGCCCAGGACTTTGAGTGCTTCACTCTTAAAAATCTTGGTTTACATGCCTATGTATTCAACCGTGCTACTGCTGATATAAGGTGGCCAATTGTTTTTTTCTGGCTTCTCATACTTAACACCCACATGTCCGGCAGGTACAACATGGCTCTGTCCATGTTGGGAACTAGGGTTGCCAAAGTAAAAAATTGGAGAGGGCTCCTGTACCTTTAAGGGTAATGTAATAGGGGGGATTTAGCAGGTGTTATTTGTTACCTGGCTGTATAACAAGTTGCACCTATTGAAATTCTCTCTTCTACACAACCATGCACAGGAGCAGTCTTCTGTTTTCACTCTGACACTCTCACTTGCAACAGATATATCTATTGAATTTTGCTGGTACAAACAGGAGATAATTTTGTTTCATTTCTTCTCATACCTCCTTACAAAGAACCTGTCTGCATGATGGATTCTTGAGTATTGTTGTAGCACATCTTCTACTGATCATACTACTTTCACCTTTCTGTGTGTGTGTACATATGTCTCTGTGTGCACGTGCACACGCGCGCGCGCACACACACACATACACACAATGTATGAGAGAACTTGAGGGTGAGATATTTGTTATATGAGCACACAACTGCACATTTCCAGCATTTCTTCGGGATCAGAAGGTGCTGCTTGAAATACCATTAGAAGTAAAGCTGTTCTGGTGGATTTATGGCCTAGCCAGAAATAGCAATTATGGGATATCATATGAGAGTCTTATTATTGGAAGAATTCCATTGGGCTCTAAAGGCTTGGATAGTCACAGTATCATCTGGAGAACTGTTTTCTTCTGCTGAGACAGTTTCAGCATATACAGATTTATTTCACATTAGGACACAAGTATGTTGCTTTTGCAAAAAGTCCCCAGGAAGTAAATCTGAAGGGATGAGTAAAACCTACTAGGTGGGAGATGCCAGAATTCTCAAATTCTTGACTTCAGTTGCTTCTAGTTCTCCACTGATGCTTTTTGCTTTTACATAAAATGATAGGTCTCACTATATTTTGTTTTTCACAGACTTCCATTTCTAGTACATGGATAACACACATGCATGTTCAACATTAAGCCTGCCTTTGCAGTTTCTTCTTTGCTCTTCCTTAGTAGGTGTTCCAAGTCTGTGAAGTTTTCAGCTAGTACTATGGTGTCATCTGTGTATCTTAGATTGTTGATATTCCTTCCTCCTATTTTCATTCCTCTCTCCTCTGTGTACAATCCTGCTTTTGTAATAATATGTTCTGCATACAAGTTGAACAGATAGGGTGAAAGGATGCAGCCTTGTTTGACCCCTTTGCCAATTGGGAACTATTCTGTTTCTCCATGTTCCATTCTGACAGTAGCCTCTTGTCCTAAGTACAAATTCCTCATCAGGACTATCAGATGTGTTGGCACTCCCATGTCTTTAAGGGCGTTCCATAGCCTTTCATGATCTATGCAGTCGAAGGCTTTGCTATAGTCTATAAAGCACATGCTGATTTCCTTTTGGAATACCCTGGTGTGCTCCATTAGCCATCATATGTTTGCAGTGCGGTCCCTAGTGTCTCTTCATTTCCTGAACCCTGCTTGGACTTCTGGGATATCTCTCTCCATGAGTCTATACCCCCTCTCCTTTAGTTTCTTCACTTCTTTCTCCATTGTTGGGGAAGGGCAGAGATGGCTGGTCATCCCCTTCCTTCATCCACTCGCCTGCCTGGTGCTCTGGTGGCATTTGCTCCTTTCTTATGGTTACCTCTTGAATTTCATAGGGTTTCCTACTCATAATAATTTTTATTGCATTTCAAAAATTTAAAACACAAACATCAAATACACAGATACACCCTTCACCTCCCTTCTTCCACCCCTCTTAGGACATTGAGAAACTGGAGCGTGTCCAAAGGAGGGCGACTAAAATGGTGAAGGGTCTGGAAACCTTGCCCTATGAGGAACGCTTTAGGGAGCTGGGGATGTTTAGCCTGGAGAAAAGAAGGTTAAGAGGTGATATGATAGCTCTGTTTAAATATTTGAAGGGATGTCATATTGAGGAGGGAGCAAGCTTGTTTTCTGCTGCTCCAGAGACTAGGACCCGAAGCAATGGATGCAAGCTGCAGGAAAAGAGATTCCACCTCAACATTAGGAGGAACTTCCTGACAATAAGGGCTGTTCGACAGTGGAACACACTCCCTCGGAGTGTAGTGGAGTCTCCCTCCTTGGAGGTCTTCAAACGGAAGCTGGATGGCCATCCGTCGGGGATGCTTTGATCTGGATATCCTGCATGGCAAGGGGTTGGACTGGATGGCCCTTGTGGTCTCTTCCAACTCTATGATTCTATGATTATACATAAATATAAACATAAAAGTACACATACCCTCCTATATCTACCTATATATATGTCTCCTTGTGTTCACTCTAGTTGATTTTCTTCTACTTTTTCTAATTTATTCCTAGTACAGTAATTTGTGTTTTTCTTTTTTTTCTCTTAACATTATTCTCTTTTATCTCTTTCTATATCTTTTTCTTTATTTCCACTTTGCCAAGTTTATAATTATGGTCTTATCCTTGTTTCCTTATCCTCAGAGTTTAATTTTTCCCATTCCTTTTTATATGGTTGAGTTGTTTTCCCCTTGACAAACATCATCAGTTTATCCGGTGGGGCTAGGTTGTTTAGTTTTGCTATTTATTCTTCATTTGAGGGGATATTCTTGTTTTTCCAATATTTTGCATAAATTATTCATAGGGTTTTTCTGAAGCAAGGAATACTCAGAGCTGATTTTGCCAGTTTCTTCCATGGATTGAGATTTATTTATACTTCCTAGACTTTCAGTAGGACCTATAGGAATTCCAGGCAATCAGGGATCATGCAATTTATTTGTTTTATTTATGTCCCATTTTTCTCTCCAGAGGGGACCCAAGTGGCTTATAATGAAAGCAATACATGCTACAATGTTACACAGATTCTGTAAAGGGCAAAAATTCCTTTTGTAATAAATTCCTGAACGAGTTAAAAAGGATTTACACCCCAGATAGGGGAGCCCTGGTGGCGCAGTGGGTAAATGCCTGTACTGCAGCCATTCGCTCAAAACCACAAGGTTGCGAGTTCAAGACCAGAAAAAGGGCCCAAGCTCGACTCAGGCTTGCATCCTTCCGAGGTCCTAAAATGAGTACCCAGACTGTTGGGGGCAAATTAGCTTACTTGCTAATTAGCTTACTTACTGTTCACCGCTATGATCTTTGGAATAGCGGTATATAAAAATAAAATTAAAAAAAAAACAGATGACCATTTTCATTCAAATCTCCCCCCCCCTCCCAATTCAGCCCTAACCATTTGCCCTTTGGGAATAACCGTCCTCAAGGTTGAAATCTTTCTCAGAGCTGTTTTGCTTAGTGCATTAAAAAAACACATGTGAATCTGCTTTGGAAGCAGATCTTGGCATGTAGCTACCTTGAAGCAATCATCTGTCAAAATGTTAAATATTGAAAGGCGACTGAAGACTTTTAGAACATTAATTACAGCTCTTTATCAGCAGGTGCCAGAATGGAAGATGGGAAAGGACACAATTTGGCATCATTTACTTTACTGCACACCTTGTTTAGACTTCTAATCATTTATCACAGGTTTGTTATCTCTGGTTGGGAAGCAAGTTTGCTAAAAAAAAAAAAAAAGGTCAAGAAGCCACAAAGTCAACAAAATGACCTCAGACACATATGTGTTGAATATAGGAGACTGAAGGAGGTAGCCTGGGCATAGGTGGCACACTCATTGCAGTAGCATTGCCAAATGATCAGGAGAAAAAAAGCTTGGTCTGATCTAGTACTCTGAAGATCAGCCTGTGAATCTTTTTGCAAACTGGAGATGTGTACACACAATGTCTAATTGCTGTACAAAATTATGGTTAAAGGAACAATTACAAGAGTTGGTTTAATATCTGCCAGACTTTAGATTCAAAACATTGGAGCACTAGTGGTTTCAGTAGAACACACATCTCAGGATCATTGTCGTCACACATCATCTGCAGAAGTTCTTTTTACACCTATCCACCAGCAACTATGGATACCCACCTCCCAGCTGCCTGAACCTATGCTTGAAAGGATTCCAGGGATAATTAACATTCAAAGGCCTGCTTAAATAAAAATTGCTTCACCTGCTGTCAAAAAGAGAGCGCCCGGGGGGGGGGGGGGGCAAATGGACTTCTCATGGAAAGGGGTTCCACAGCCTAGGAGCAACCACAGAGTCCTCACCATTGCCAATTGCACTTGTGAAGGTTGTGGGATTGACAAAAAACCCCTTCCCCTGCACTCTCTCTCTGGCTTTGCTTCACAAACGAAGATTCAGGAAGGACTCATCCCGTGCTTTGTACAAGCGCGTTTGTGACTAAAAAGGCCAATCTGGGACAGACAGGTCCGGTTGCGCTAAAATAAAAGGCCAATCTGGGACAGACAGGTCCCCTGCACTAAAATAATGAAGTTTGACACTGCTTTAAATGATATGGCTCCATGCTTTGGAATCCTGGGATTAGTAATTTGTTGTGGAACCGGAGATATTTGACAGACATATCTCAGAAAACATCAAATCCCAGAACTTCATAGCATCATCAGGGACTGCCTGAAGGAAGAGGCCCCTCCCACCTCAACTGTCATCTTGGCCTCAGAGGGAGCGATCAGGCAGACCCAGCAACATCAGGGACTGCCTGAAGGAAGAGGCCCCTCTCTCCTTTAACTGTCATCTCGGCTTCAGAGGAAGTGATCAGGCAGACCCAGCAACATCAGGGTCTGCTTGAAGGAAGAGGCCCCTCCCTCCTCAACTGTCATCTTGGCCTCAGAGGGAGTGATCAGGCAGACCCAGCAACATCAGGGACTGCCTGAAGGAAGAGGCCCCTCCCTCCTCAACTGTCATCTTGGCCTCAGAGGGAGCGACCAGGCAGACACAGCAACATCAGGGACTGCCTGAAGGAAGAGGCCCCTCCCTCCTTTAACTGTCATCTCGGCCTCAGAGGGAGTGATCAGGCAGACCCAGCAACATCAGGGTCTGCCTGAAAGAAGAGGCCCCTCCCTCCTCAACTGTCATCTTGGCCTCAGGGGAGTGATCAGGCAGACCCAGGCAACATCAGGGACTGCCTGAAGGAAGCGGCTCCCTCCTTAACTGTCATCTTGCCTCAGAGGGAGTGATCAGGCAGACCCAGCAACATCAGGACTGCCTGAAGGAAAAGCCCCTCCTGTGTAACTGTCATCTTGGCCTCAGAGGGAGCGATCAGGCAGACCCAGCAACGTCAGGGACAGCCTGAAGGAAGAGGCCCCTCCCTCCTTAACTGTCATCTTGGCCTCAGAGGGAGCGATCAGGCAGACCCAGCAACATCAGGGACAGCCTGAAGGACGAAGCCCCTCCCTCCTTTAACTGTCACTGTGTATTTTGTATTGTATTCTATTGCAATTTTTACTGTACACCGCTATGATCATTGCGGAATAGCGGTCTATAAATAAAACATATTATTATTATTATTATTATTATTATTATTATTATTATTATTATTCAGCCTTGACAGTGAAAACAGGCTCAAACTGCATTATTTCGACAGTGCAGATGCAGCCTTCATTACAGAAGCCATTAAAGTTGCTTTGCATGGATGTTGACTTGCAGGAATCACTGTAAATGGGACACCATAGGGGCTGCCCTCTTCTCAGACAAAGGGAACAAAAATAATGACTCTCTTTTATGAAAAGAGAGAAAGTGACATCAAAAAGTAGTAAGGAAATGAAGTGTGATTATTTATATTTGTTTTGATTACTCTGTGCCTTCAAGTTGTTTCAAAACTATGGTGACCCTAAGGTCATGGGGTTTTCTTGGCATGATTTGTTCAGAGGAGACTTGTCATTGCCATCCCCTGAGGCTGAGAGCATGTGACATACTCAAGGTCACCCACTGGGTTTCATGGCCAAGTAGGGAATTGAACCTTGGTCTTGAGTCGTAGTCCAGCACTCAAATCAGTATGCCATGCTGGCTCAATTTATACCTATGTGTATATATATTAAAAATACAGATGAGGAAAAAAAACTAGATTCTATCTACCTGCCCATTATCCCATTCCACTGATACATGCACTGATGCCTTTTACCTTCAACAAGGAAGACAGTCATTCAGTTCTAGAACTCCAAAAAGACAACAAAGAAGGAAGAAGGTGAGTTCATACTTCAATTCTAGCCAGGGTTCAGGTTACACTTGCCAACATTTCTATTGGCCCACCTCCTGTCTCCTTCACAGCTGCCTGATGGCACACAGGTGACATTTTTCTTGGCACAAGAAACAAAGAGATACTTAAAAAGTTGGCGATTTTGCTTGCTGAGATAGCTGCACCTGGGTTAAGACTGAGAACCATTTCCACAGCCTTAATGAAAGCTCTGAAGCAAAGATGAGGGAAGGTGTGGTAGCTGAAATCAGAGCCAAAGCAAGTGTTTAGATTTCTGGCAGGAAAAGTTAAAAGGGAAACTTGAAAATGAGCAGTGGTTTGGGGAGGAAAAAAATCTAACAGTTTCTCAGGGGCAATGCTCCTAGTGTTGATAGAAAAACATGTTTTTGTTTTTGTAATATCCTAAGAAATTTTGCTGCTTGAGGAAAGGGACAAGATCCTTCTTCTTCCATTCCACATAGAGAAACTAGCTGGACTGGCAGGAATGTCTTGCGCCAACGATCATGACAGGAGAGTGACCTCCACTGCAGGTAAAAGTAGTTGGTTAACTTTGGGCTCACTTACCTGCATGCATACCATAGCTGCAAAGTTTCCTAGAATATTTCCCCCTCCTTAATAAGGAAAACAAGAGCTCTCTCTATTTTTGTCTTAACATATTGAGACAGCCCAACAAGAAAATGGCAAACTGCCATGAGATTCCCCCCCCCCCCCCAATTTGAGATATTTGGGGTGTGTGGGAAATGGAAAATGGTTTTATGCTAAACCCAACATTTTTTTGCTTAGGAAACAGGACATCTTGCACAAAATACAGTGCACACACAACATCCCCCCCCCCCCCGGATTTGGCTTGAGCCAATTTTTGGGACAAGTCAATTTCAAACCATTGAAAAGTGTACAGTGGGGAGAAATTATTTGTTTTTTAATGCAATAACAAGTTAAAGAAAGATTTATATCCATCTTGGTGACACCCATAGAGCTGCCTCTTCCAATGCCTCTCCACTGATTTGCACTGCTAGTGATAGGGTGAGACCTACTAAGTATTTGTTTAAGTTGCTTTTGGAAATAAACCAGACATCCATAATAATAATAGGCAACAACAATAAGTTGGGAGATTATCACATTCAGCTTTCAAACTGTCATAAAGTAGGAAAATAGCACCTTTGGCAATTCTTGCCTCCAACTTGTAGCCACCGTGTCTCCAAAGCATGTCCAAGGCATCTATTTTCATTGATAGGGGAACCCATCAATAACCTCCCAATCATGCTTTAGTCCCATTAGTTTTTAGGTATGAAACTTCACTGGCATGGCAGTTCCAGTACTCACAGCCATATAGTTTCTCCTTCTCTCCTCCTGTCCCTGCTCTCCCTTGCTATTCTCATGCACCCTAATTTTCTTTATTTTAGTCTATTTCTTTTCTTTTCTTAAAACTTAAATTGCATTGGCATGATTCTGAAATTGTGTTTAAAATAAAAATAAAAATTGAAAGGCATGCTGGGTAGGAGCTAGGTGGTGGGGTTAAGGGGGAGCTCAGAAGAAAGCATAATGGCAGAAACACCCCCAGTTGCACTATTTAAGAGATGCATGATAATGGCTGCTCTCACACTGGTATGCATGTTCATTAACTAATATGACTGCAGCAAGAACAAGGCTCATGTGGTAATGTCCTTAGAGTCAAGCAGACCTCTTTGGAAAGGAAATGCTAAATACAGAATACTATAGGGATATAACTATGGGGTGGAGCATTGCTCTCATAAAATAAGAATTCTGCTCCCCCAATAAAATATTCCTGGTGTCTCCAAATTTCTAGCATTGCAGTAACTTAAAACTTCAGTTAAGCATTTAGGAATACAATTTAGGCAGGCAGTGTTGCCAAGGGAGTGCAAAATATAAATATATAATATGAATATAAATATATAAATATAAATAGAGCACAAGGAAAAGTTTTAGATGTGAATGTTTTTCAGTGTCTCTGTCTTTGTGAAGCTAAAAGTTTGGATACTGGAGGAAAATTTCATTGAGAGGGACAATGCCCTCTCATACACCCCAGCTGGGGTGCTAAAGCACAAATTCTAGGCCATGCCATGGCAGCCCAGTGTTATGGTCCCCAAGGTGAAAACTGAGAGGGCTCTTGTAGCCTTAATCATTATGTAGAAGAGGAAATATCATCAGGTGTTGATTGTTACCTGGTTGAATGGCAGCCACACCTGCTGAAATTCCCTCTTCTATATAACTATTAAAGGCACAAAAATATAAAAGAAAACCAAAAATCTCTAATTTAACCTCTTTTAATCAGCTCCATCTTCCACCAGACTCCTTTGAAGGCCATGTGAAAATATTCATGTTAACTGAAAAGGCACAATTTTTCTAAGCATATTTAGCCAAGTTCTTGAAATGCTCCAGCTCAGGAACAAAGTTTCAGAATTTATCTAAAACTATTCTGGAAGGAGTGGTTTCAGGACCATCACTTGTCTGTGGGCTTCTTTTGTAGAATGTGGTAATTGAATTGGTTTAGATATGAAAGTGAGATCTCAACACTGCAAATAGACCGCAAGGCAGCCTAGAAGAAATGAGGCATGATTTATTTTCATTGTTGCCTTGTGAACTGGCTGTAATCTACAGCCTTTTTGTGAAACAAAAGGGACAGAGAAAAAAATTAGGAAGAGACAGAGTCTGCAGTTAAACAGACTGGGAAAGCAGTACAGTTGGCCGTATCGATGGATTTTGTATCCATGGATTCTGCATCCACAGATTCAACTATCCATGCTTTTTATTTATTTATTAAAAAGTAAAACTTGATTTTGCCATTTTGTATAAGGGACACCATTTTACTACACCACTGGGACTTGAACATCCACAGATTTTGGGCGCCAAGGGCCCACTTTATTTTAGTGACTTGGTGGAAGGAAGGTGATGTGTTAGGGGGGGAAATTAATAGGGGAGGAAGTGAAACTGACAGATTCATCCAGTCCAGGGCTCACAAAAGCTACGTCTGTGGACTCCAAGAATCCCTTAATCAAGCATGACCAGAAATCTTTTCATCAACAGCCATTCTACATGAAGATAGTTTTTTCAGAGAGAAGGATAAGACAGTAACATGTTATATTCAGGATGAGTAGTCTGTCAAAAAAGAATTCTAAATCAGTAGCACAAATATGGTTGGACAAGCAAGAAATCACAACCAACTCTTTAGGAGATAACCATGCACACATTTTTCAGTTCCCCTTTCTCTCACATTTGAATTTCTGTTGAATTTATGAATTTCTAAAGCAGATTTTGGAATGTTCTTATTACCAAACTAAATGACATGTTCATCCATTTCTGAATAGGACTAAATGCCAAACAAGTGTGCATTGAATGCATCCTTAAAGGACCAGTGTTCTCTGGTGTGGGGTGTTGCTCACAGCAGGCATTTAAGAAGATATTTTACCTAAGTGTTTCTCCCTGAAACCAATTCAAAACCTGTGACAATTCATGAAAACAATTTACCTCCAGAGCTAATAAGTGCTAATCTAACAGGGAACTGATAACAACCACCTGAAGCCAGGAAGAAAAGGACTCACTAATGACACCCACCTTGATCCAATTTTAAGGACAATTATGTTGAGAACAATGCTTGTTTGCTTTGCTAGATTAAGGCAAAGCAGAGCTTGTAAAGATACAGTCTGATAATGCTGGCTGGGGAGTCTGGGAACTATAGTTCAAAAAGTAACTGTTCCAAGCTCTAAAGCAGGGGTAGGCAACCTGCGGCCCGTGGGCCGGATGTGGCCTGGCGAGGCCTTGGGACCGGCCCCAGCCCAGTTCTGCCGCCGATTGCCGCCGGGGCCTTTGGGGGGCAATTGTCTATAGAAGCCTCAGAAACATGCATTTATATTAACATTTTTTAAAAAATCTGCAAATTTTTTCACGTGTCCTCCATTTTTTTTTAAAAAGTGTCTTCCATTTGAAAATGTTGTCCTACATTTGTCCTGGTTTATTTATATATTTAATTTTTTTTTAAAAAATTAATTATTTATTTTTTTGGCTTCGCCCCCCCCCCCAGTTGTCTGAGGGACAGCAACCCGTCCCCCGGCTCAAAAAGGTTGCCTACCCCTGCTCTAAAGTAATATGTTTTTTCAGAGATTCTGGGGATATTAAATATATGGATCTAGTTACAGATTAAGTGTAATAGATACAGAATTTAATCTTATTCTTGTCTTAGTTTGGGTACCACCACAAAAACACTCTGATTCTTCATTTCAGAAGTTTTCTTGTCCTTTCTGTCTTATATAAATCCTAGGATAGATTTCTTTTTTATTAATTCAGAGCATTCAAGGAATATATCCACTCTACACAATAATATCAGTATCATATCATGTTGTTATGGCTTGTAGTTTGCAGAGATACTTAAAATTCTCTGCTGAGTGAGCTCTAGTCCACTCCTGTGAACTATAGTTCCCAAGATCCCCTGGAGTACCTATCTACACTACAGTATTAGACTGACTTAATTTTCTGAGGATACCTTATTACCTTCTGTGTACAGTCAGCCCTCCATATCCACAGATTCTGCATCCACAATTTCAACCATCTATGGCTTGAAAAAATATTTTTAAGAATTCCAAAAAGCAAACTTGATTTTGCATTCTATATAAGAGACAGAATTTTACTACTCCACTGTATATAATTGGACTCGAGCAGCTACTGATTTTGATATCCATGGAGAGTCCTAGAATCAAATCCAAGCAGATACCAAGGGCTCACTGTACCTCACCAGATTAGAAATCACAGCACTCCAGGATAGAACTATGGCAGTTAAAGTGGAATGAAACTAATGTTGCTGAGTAGTGCAGATACACCTTGAAATACAGGGCATAAATCTGGAATGGCTTTGTCATAAAAATTATGACCAAGATCCATAGAACTGAAAGAGGCTAGTGACTCTAATATCAGTGGGGAAGAAAAACTTTCTCCAGGTTAAACTTTCCTGGAAATACCCAAGATTTTGAACTTATTTCAGGGTCAAATGGTTGCTTTCAGACACGTTGGGTATGATGATGATGACTATCCCCAATGATTTGTCCCCAAAATCTGATACTAAAGAACTGAAGATGAGAGTTTCCTTTATAGATAATAGACCCAGATACTGTAGATTTACAGACCATTTCAGTAAAAAACACTATTTTTCACTGTTGTTACTTATGTAACTAAAAGAGCATCACCCACATAAAAAGGCATCATCAGGCTCAAGGAAATGAATGCAGAAATACAAAAACCTATATGGGGCAGAACTAAGTGGATGGGCAATCTAGACTGAGCATGCTCAATTGCCACAGAATGCTGATTGGCTGATTTTGGAGTTGGGGTGGGTCTAAAGGAAACCGGAAGGAAGAGAGAATGGAATGGAATGTCTGAAAAGAGGACATGGAAGTGTTTGCTACCTTTTGTTTTGGTCTGTCCTCAGACCACATCCAGCCCATTTCCCATACATGTCCAAACCCTGGCCCATTGTTCCCATGTACATCTGACATGTAGTTGTCTACATCTGCCTTCATACTTGAAGTGTTATCATTTCTGTAGAAGAAGGCTAATATAGCAGGATGTCATTGTCTGATCTGAGAGCTTTTCATCACAGAAGGCCTAAAAAGTAGAATTAAAGCAGAATAGTAGTGCCTGTGGCTGTCCCTTATCACATAGTGCCGTGTCTGCCCAGTAGCTGGTTTGTAGTTCAGTGTCATCACTAGAGGGAATGGGGTGATGCGAACTGCACCAGGTGACATCCCCCAAAGGGGGGATGACATCTGGTTGGGCCCTCATTCCTGCAGTGCCCCCCATGCTCCCCTGTGCCATCCCTGTGCTCCCCATGGCAGTATCCTCAGCACACTTCCCCTGCAGGCCTTCCCCCACATGCTCCCCCCTCCTGGACACCATCCCATCCTTTTACTCAGCAGGAAAAGGAAATGAGGTGGTGGCACAGGGGGAGGAAGCACATGCCCCCAGGAGCCCCATCATGGAAGTCCCACCCCCTGGAATCCCTCCTGCATCTCTGATGTAGGAATACCACTGATGTAGTCCATCCACTGCTGGAGCATGCTTTCTAACTGAGGAGTAAAACCCATCAATGCCTTGCGATTGCACCACTTTCCCACTATTGAGAGAGCATGATAAGTTGACATACAGACAGTCACATGATGCAAGTGGACATGATTCTGCTCCTCTCCTTCTCTATTTCCAAGCAGGCTCTTTTTTCTTTTCTTTTTTAAACAATTCTTTTCCTTCTTTTTTTACTTGATGGATTGCTGTGATCATGCAGCTGTGCTAAAAATAAGAAGAAATAAAAACAAATACAGACCAAAAGGCATGCTGGGAAGAGGATAGGGCAGGGATGAAGGGCTGTGGAGGCTGATGTGCAGAGGAAAGGCCAGGACAGAAGTAGTACCATGGTTATTTGAAAGAGCTGTGCAAGAGCAATTATCCCCAAGCCAATACATTTGCATTTCCTAGATTAATGGGATTGTGGTATTTTACAAGCCTGGTGTGATAAAAGTCCTTGGGAACACTCTTCTGTTGCACTTGTCAACTAAGTGCTAACTTCCACGCCTACTTTAGTAACTGTCATTCATGCCTCTGTTATAGCGATGAACTCTATGAAAAGTTTCTGTGAAGAGTACAGGTGTATTTTAAGTTACAGGTTGCAGTCTGGCCTCAGCCAGAAGCTATAGAGAAAGCATTGTTCAAGACTGAAGAGTAAGTCAGAACAGAAGGACAAAAAGTAAGTGGTAATATAAAAGAGAGCAACATAGTATATTGGACTGAGTGCTAGATTAGGACTCTGGGACACTGGATCAGCCGTGAAACCCACTCGATGACTTTGGCCAAGTCTCACTCTCTCAGCTATAAAAGAAGACAATGGAAAACCTCTTCTGAATAAATCTTCCCAAGAAAACGCTATGATATGTTCATCTTAGGGTTGCATAAAACAGAAATGACTGGAAGGCCATGAAGAAGAGAGGGGAATGTATCACTTGTAGTTGCTGAAATTGTTGCTGTTAAAGGAGCAAGTCAAACATCAGGTATAAATAATATTAAATGCCAATACAGATACAAACCACACTTCAAGCAAACTCCAGCTGGAAGAAGAAGCCATCTTTTATATTCCTTTCTGTCCAGAAACACTCACTAGCTAGAGATTTGGGATGAAGTCAGTCCAGATCTCCTTACATCTGGAAAGATACTTCGCTGGGAAGATGGTTCATCAGAAATGGGGAGCGGTAATCAGATCAAGCAGACCCTGATGGTCATAATAAAAACACCATCAATCAATAATGCTTAGCATTTTGAGTTTTTTCATCTTTAAAATACTTTTTATCATTTGAAGGCCATCACTTATGTCAAGATTGGTCAGTTTTATCAGAGGGAAGTTGGTTAGTTTGCTCATTTTTATCTGTTACTGAGGGCAGGCGGCACTGGCCAAAATCCAGTTATTAGTTCCAACTACAGTAGATCTGTTGAAAGTATGGAACTTAATCAAATATTAATTTCCCAAATTTCCCCTTGATTTAGTGGGTCTATTCTAGACAGGACTACTCACTGGAATTAGGCTGAAATATGGTTGCTGGCCCAATGTTCCCAAGTGAGTTCATGCTATCAGTAAAATTTAAACCAAAGCCTTTTTGGTTCAGCAGTCAGTCTCTTAGTTATACCAGAGACCTTCACTTAATGGAAGTGGCTTCCCAGAATATTAGGCATTTATTTGTTTTAAAACATCATTTAAACTTTTATATATAGTTTACTTTACTGCTATGGAAAATGCAAACAACATACCAATAAAGTTATACTGCAAAAACAATAAAGATGAAGAAGAAAACAACAATGAAACAGATTTAATGTAGAACATATTCACAAAAATTTTCATAAAAATAACCCATAGGCAGAGACGTAGCCAAGGGGGGGGGGTTCTTGGTCCGGACCCCCCCCTTCCATTAGAAAAATGAATGGTGTGTACTGCTACGCCACCGCACTCAAGCCCCATTATAATGGTGGCACTTAGTCTGGACCCCCCCCCTTCCCAAAATCCTAGCTACGTCCCTGCCATAGGCCCATGTGTGTTCCTGTAAATGTCTTCTCCATGCAATGCCATCTTCTCCATGCAATGGCCCTACCATTTTCTTCTTCTTACCTTTGCTGCAGACATTCCCAAAAAGCCCTTTTTGTTGTTCTTAACCTCTCTAGCAAGCCTGAGTTCATTCTGTGCTTTAGCTTTCCTGACTTTACCCCTACAAAGTTTAGCTATTTGTTTGAATTCCTCTTTGGTGATTTCCCAATTTTTCCATTTCTTATACATTTTTCGTTTAAAGCTTAGCTTACTTTTGAATTGACCTGTCGCAGAATGAATGTTGCAAATGTTTGAAAATTGTTCCCTAAATAGGAAAGCTTTCACCTGAAAGAGGATAAAGTAGGATTTTGATAAATCTTCTTAAAGATGAAAGATCTATAACTGTGACTCAGCAGCTGATAATACCTTGCTCCATTTTCTAGCAGAGCTTATCATACAAGTAGCTGTTACAGGACAGGAAAGAGGGAGAAGATGAGTGTAGCCAGTAGTTATGGGCAAGCGGAGAAGGTGAAACAGGTTAAAAGAGAGAGAAAGAAGGGAAGGAGAAGACATTCAGCCAAGAGTTGTGGAGGGAGGAAGGAGAAAGTGTATGACCACACTGCAGAATTGAAGCAGTTTGACACCACTTTAACTTTTATGACTCTGTCCTATAGAGTCCTGGAATTTGTAGTTTGGTGAGGTATTCAGCCTGATCTGTCAGAGCTCTGGTGTCTTACCAAGCTACAAATCCCAGAATTCTGTAGGCTAGAGTTATGGAAGTTAAAATGGTTTCAAACTGATTGAAATCTGCAGTGTGGCTACACCGAAAGAGGCAGAAAACAACAAAGAGACAAGTTCCATGGACTCTGAGATGGCCAACTGTTTATTTATCATCATCATCATCATCATCATCATCATCATCATCATCATCATCATCATCA
>NC_056525.1:236401355-236433484 GCF_019175285.1 Sceloporus undulatus
AAGCCTAACGCATTTCAGCCTGAGTGAGAAAAGACCTTCTTCATTGAGAAAAGTTATTTTCTCTTTGAGGCTGAAATCTACTGGGCTTTTTAAAAAAAATACTGAATAAGCTGTTGACCATCTGAGAGCACATGGAGCTTGTCTCCTCAATGTTTTCTGTCTTTCAATCTGCTTTTCAGTACTGTCTTCACTATGGCCAAAGAGGACCAATAAAAGAGAGATGGGAAATCAAGAATTAAAAGAGAAAGAATCACAAGCCTTATCAAAGATGAAGATGAAAATTGTTCCCTCTTGCTGAAATTTGAGAAATTTTGAGAGAGGAGATCTGCATGCACAGCATCTCCCACAGCAATGCGAGACCCCCCAAAAGAGAGAAGGTGGGCAGTGGCCTACAGGATTAGCACCACCATTAGGCAGCAGATCTTGGGAAGGAGCAATGCAATATTTTTTGAGCAGAAATGTATGTGAAAACTTTTTGCCCTCATGTTTGGTGGGGAAGACACACTCCCTCACCAGGGGTGAAATAATGGCCTCTTGAATACCATCATGTTACCCTTTCCCTTAGGTAGTGAGAGGCAGCCTAGGATTATAAACCATATAAGAACCTTATATGGTCCATATGCAGCCCTTTGTTGCAAACTGTCTGTGCTTTGTAGAAGAATATGGAAGCACACATTCTAGTGTACACTGTTATACCCTTTGGGTCTTGCCATAGCCCCTCATAAATTAAGACCACAGCCTTCAATCCTCTTCCTTACTGTCTGGGGAAGAAAAACAATGTAGGGCTAATGATTGTTGCATCATAGCCTGAAGATAGGGCTACTGGTATTTGATTTTCAGAGATAGAGATGATCTCAGCTACCCTTCTTCAGATTCCATCTTGTTTCTGAGCCTGAAATCCCCAGATAAACTGCAGGGGTAGATTTTCCTAGCATCAACTATTGCTATAAAGGTATAGTGGGTAGATAGGCCTGAATGGTCAATAAAGATCCTTTCACTTTACAAAAAGTCATTTTCCTAGTTGATTTCAGTGGTTAGTACAGATCAGCACAGCCTACTCTACTTTTAGTGTTTTCCTGAGCGGCAGTGCTGGGCATTGGGTTTGTGACTCTCTGCATTTAAATGTTGCCACGCCATATCCTCCAACTGTCCTGATTTGGCAGGCCAGGGACAGTTCTGATTAATCCTCTGTCACCCCACTTTTCAGCTGCTTTAAAATGTCCCAGGTTCTCTCTCCCCTTCTAACTTTGCTACTCTGTCTTCAGCTTACTTCAGTTGGTGCAAACTGAGTTCACAGTACAAAAGTAATTTTCCACTCAGCACAGGAGGCAGGAGACAAGAGGAGTGGACAGAAACCTACCTCTTCCTTATAGGCCTGATCCAGACTGGCGCTTTGCACCACCCTGGCCACGTACTAGGGTTGCCTGGGGGCGGAGCATCCGCCTACCCCGCAACCCTAGTACATGTCAGTGGCGTCATCCATCTACATATATGATGACATCATGCATACACCACATCCAAACGGCGTGGTGCGTGCATGATGTCTCTGCACCACCCCAGGCTGGTTATGGCAGCCTGGACACGGCACCAGAAGGAGCTCTGAAACAGAGCTCCTTTTGGGCGCTGCCTCATTCCTGCAGCCACTAAACGGTTGCAGGAACTATGCCAGGGAGAAAGGGGCCAGGTAGCCTCTTTCTCCCATGGCTCTGGATCCCGGGGTGTCCAGGGGCATAAAGCCCCAAGGTCACCCCTGTTTTGCGCCACAGAGAAGTGGTTTGGAAAAACTCCAGACTGGGGCTACAGGGCTGCCAGTGAGGCTGCCCTGCCCCCAACCTGGAGATAAAGGGGGTGATGTGTACTGTGCTATAGATACAAGAAAAAGCAAACTGCGACACCCTTTCCTAGTTTGTACATTCTTCCTTCTTGATAAGTTTTGCCTTCTTGACCACACTCTGATGATGTTTGGCCACAAATGTTGGAGGGTATACCACCCCATCATTAGAGTGAGCTCACCTTTATAGGAGTTTCACTACTATTAAAAATTGTCAAGCTAACAAATGTTTGAAAAAATTGCCAGGCACTCCAGGGTTCTCAAGGACATGCTTTGACAACCACAAGTGAAAGGTTTAAATACTTCTGTTCCTGATGCTTCAATTGCTTTCAACAGGTTTCTGGATACAATAGAAGGTGCTAATTCTAGCCTAAATACAGCTGTTGACTCAGTGGACATTGACTCAGTGGACACAAGTGTTGACTTAACAAGTGCTTATTGATTTCATTAGAACCTACAATTGGATATAGGCCTGCTCATTTTTTTTATCATTTATAAATCCCATTTTCAAAAAAAGTACTTCTCCATACTCTGGGAGTCTGATATGGCTTGCAGCCTTTTCCTCCAGTTTCAGAATTCCATGATCTAATGGTATATTTAAAGAGTGAGCTTGAGCATTTTTCAAAAATAAGAGGCAAGGTATTTTTATCTAGGCAAGCATTTAGCATCTGGGAATGTATTTATATTTTAAATGCTATTTCTCTCCCCCACTTTTTAAAAAATGTTGTTACGCACTGAGCCTTTAAGAGCAGGGTTGATTAAAAGTCTAAATAAATAAAATCTTTTTTATGGCTCTTCTAGACTATGCATCTATTTGCACTTGACTGTAGAGTAATCAATATGCTGGCATAAAGGCTCCAGGGTAATTCATAGTCGCGATCTGTAGCAAATTGAAGACTGATTTGGTTCCCTTAAATTGTTTGCATGCAAGCAAGCTAAAAATATTCCATGAGTTCTGTTTCTCCAGGCTCCTCCATCCCCAAAGATATCCCCGGTTGCAATAGTAAAGACATTTTTTTAAAAAATTCATTGCACTGAATCTGCTCTAAGCAAGCAGAATCCAGCCAAATGCATAAATTCTGGGGACTTCAAACCAATAAGAAATTAAATATAAATAATCACCAGGTTTTTGTTTAGAAGATCGTGTGTGTGTGTGTGTGTGTGTGTGTGTGTGTGTTTAGCCTCATCCTTTGCATCTAATCTCTTGAAATCAGTACAATGAAAGCCAGCAGGTCTGGTTTATGGTATGTTACCTAAAAAGGTGGGGAGAACTTTTGGTCCCCACTGATATTGATGGTGTCTCCTTAGTATTTAAAGGGCTTTATTACCTCAAAATGAGGCCTGTGAGAAGTTGGATAACTTTGGAGATCTTTTCCACCTAGGTATACCAGCACTCAATGCAAAGACACTTGCGTTTTAATGAATAAAATATGTTTTTATTTGGAAATATGCAAAGATGCACACAAACACACAAGACCACTGCAATCTTAAGAGCCAAACAAGGCTAACAGAAAGGAAAGGTGTGAAATATTCGATAGTAAGAAATCAAGAGTTGTGGGGTGATAACTGCCAGTCCTGAAGAGAGGTTTCCATAGAAAGTGGAGAGTGGCTCAGACAGCATCAGATACAGAACATGGAACTCTTGTTTGCAAGATAGACCCTTGGTCTATAGCAGCCTCAAAGGGTATGTACCATTCCCACAAGGTGTAATAAAGACTTGGTGGTCTTAATAAATAATAATAATAATAAATCTTTATTTTTATACCGCTTTTCCTAGGAGATCAAGCGGTTCACAGGCAAATACAGATGTACAACACATTGTATTACAGCATAATATACAATAAAAAACATTCCACTAAAAACCTTGTATAAAAACATCCTATAAAAACATATTGAAAGCTCACAATCTCACATCTTACAGTCTCATAATTACAAATTAACATCACAGATACTTATAACATTGGAGGATGGTGGGGTTGGAGGATAATTATCTCTATGAAGGATCAGGGGGATATGCCAAGTGGAACAGGTGAGTCTTCAACGCTTTCTTAAAGGCTTCCAAGGAAGAACTGAAACGAATCTCCTCAGGGAGTCCATTCCAACATGCAGGAGCAGTAGATGTAAATGCTCGTTGGTGAGTTGCAGACAATCTCAGCCTAGGATAATCCAACAGATATTTGCCTGTTGTTCTGAGTGTGCGGGGCGGATTATGTAGGGAGAGGCGCTCCCTCAAGTAACTCGGGCTCAAGCCATGTAGGGCTTTATAGGTGATAACCAACACTTGGGATTGAGCCCGGAAGCTAATTGGCAGCCTTTTAAACAGAGGTTGGGTGGTCATCTGTCAGGAGTGCTTTGATTGTGAATTCTTGCATGGCAGCAGTTGGACTGGATGTCCCTTGGGTCTCTTCCAACTCTATGATTCTATGGTGACTACTCCTAGATTATGGAACTCCCTCCTAAGGGGAGCTCACTTGGCCTCCTCTCTGCTCTCTTTTCACTGGAAAAGACCTTTATAGTTAAGCAGGCCTTCATCTTCAAATTGGTTTGGAGAGAAGGAATTTTAATGTGATGTTCTGTATTTTTGCCTGTGCTTTCAATGTGTTTTAAATTATTGTTCTGATTAGAATTTGTTTCTTTTTAAAAACTTTGGTATTATATATTCTTTTAGATATACATTTTTTAAAAATTTAATTGTTAACTCCCATATTAGAAGAAAGACAGAATATACATTTAGTAAATAAACTATGCTTGCACAAACTCCTATTCATCAATAGGGGGCAGTAAAAGCAGGGACAGGTAGTTAGGGTTCCTTCAGGTGTCTCTATTGCTTCTTTGCTTGTAGACTGATATCCTCTCACACCTCTTCATTCTTTCTCTTCATCACGTAGCTATATCCAGCAGACTTTGTCCTTTTCCACTTCTCAGACATGTCATCTCCTTAATAAATACTTTATCTTCAGTCTTGGAATACTGATTTCTGGCTGCCACCTTCCATGCGTAGCTAACAAAGCTTACCTGAGAGGAGAAAAAGAGAAAGGATTATACAACCTGGGGCACAGCAAAGCTCACCCTGAAGGGCCAGAACTAAATATTATAGTTTTGGCATTGCTGTTGGCTGTAGTCTCAATTGCACTCCGTGAATCAATAAACCTAATACCGACCCACTGCAATTACTTTTTTTTAAAAGTCAAAACACAACAAAGTGGCAAACATTTCTAGAGGTTATTTAACAACAAAAAATCTGTACCAAATTGTTGGGTTTTTTCCCTGACAGAATGGAACAATATGTTATCATTATTGTTCTTGTTTGCCATCGAGTCAGCTTTGACTTATGGTGACCTGATGAAAGAGAGACCTCTAAGATCTCTGGTCATCAGTTGTTCTGCTCAAGTCTTGCAAAGTCAGGGCTGTGGTTTCCTTGGTTGAATCAATCCACCTGTAGCATCATTTTCCTCTTTTCCTATTGCCTTCCATTTTGCAGAGCATTATCATATTTTCCAGTGAGTCCTGTTGTCTCACTGGACCAAGGTATGACAAAGTGTCAATGCTGCTATGCAACACTTCTATTGAACAGTAAAATTATACAAAAAAAATGAACAACTGAAGCTGCATTACTGCCAGTTTCAACAGGGTCCAAACAGAAACACAGCAGCCAAGAATGGATATTCACATACAGAGTGGCATCACAGCGCAGCTTCAACTGAATATTGAACTGAATATTGCTGTTGGACATTGGACAAAAAAGGTCCAACTGCCACCATAAGCTATGTCAACATAAGATACCAACAGGAGTCCAGTCATGGCAAGAATGACTACATTTCTTTGCCATGAATGCACCCTCCTAATTGCCATTGGTGCTAAAAGCGAAAATTCTTGTGCAAATGTTGATGTTTCTGCTTAGACAAAGACATCGTGGACAAGATTATACAACTTCTGTAATATAAGGGATGTGTCCCGGAGCATGGTGGTGTGGGAGTAGGGGCAGTTCACACAGTCTAGTAGTATCAGCCAGAAAAGCAGCTGTTGATAAATGCATATTTTTTAGTCATTTGGAATCTCTTGTGTACACACTTCATGACATAGATTAATTGACTCTGTCTATTATAAAACAACCTCAACAATGCAAGTAGCACAACCAATGTTGGCCAAGGAACAAAGAATCTTTGTGCAGTATTTGGGTCTGCCAGGTTTTCTGCCATTCCCAAGACATTCGCTTTAATTTATCAAGTGAAGAGAAACAGGACAGAAGATGACCTAAAGGCCAAATATAGTTAGGTCATTGTAATTAGTGGTGGAACTAATCAGGATTATTTCCAGTAAAGTTAAAGTTGCTTCAAAACCAGCCACGGGGGCAGGCTTTAAGCAAAAGCACCCTTCACCGTTGCTTTTGCATGGATATGCCAAAGTTCCAAAGTTCAAGATATTTTAAAAGATTACAGGCAAATACTTTTAATTAGAACAGAGCCAAACATAACTTACCTTATTTGATGTCTGCTTCATTGACTGCTGAAAAGCACCTTCTCTTCTCAATGCATATCCACACTTACTGCAAAAACATTCTTCTTGTTTCAGTGTTGTTCCTATAATTTTCTATCTTTATTTCTTCCTTACTCGCTTTACTCACATCATGACATAACATAGTCAAGTATGAATGTAGAAATTTTATTGGCTAATACCAATTGGGGGATTTTAATTAAAATAACAAATATTTAATGAAAAATGCATGTGCTGTAATAAATTTCAGAGAGCTAACACCTGCAAGCAAGATATATCAAGTTTCTGTGGGTTACTGTTCATGGCTAGTAGCTGTATTCAACATGGTATATCTTAACTTGCTAGAACAGAAAGTTCTTTGAAGAGAATAGAGGTGTATAGTTGGCTCCATATCATGGTGATTGCATCAATGGAGTCAACCATTCATAGCTTGAAAATATTGTTGAGCTGTGTGTGTGTGCATGCACACACTCCCACAGCAAACATATCTACATTGGGGCATAATAACATCATCTGTGAATGAACCTCATCAATAACTATAGGTCGAACTGATCAACATTTGTAGATATTTCACCTTGAGGAGTATTTGCTGACATCATAACATGTGCCTTAAAGGAGTAGTGGTTTTATGTCACATTTTCTAATATTTATATTAATGAAGAAATGCTTCACTTGCAAAAAAAATGAAACCATTGCATTTCATTGACTTTCTAACTGGTTGAGCATTTGCTGATCAGGTTTAGGTTGGGATCCTAGAAATAAATCACAAAATCCATTAAATTATTATTATTATTATTATTATTATTATTATTATTATTATTAACCTTTATTTATAAAGCGCTGTAAATTTACACAGCGCTGTACATACAGTCTTTTTAATTAGACGGCTCCCTACCCTCAGGCTTACAATCTAAAAAGACACCACACAAAAGTAGAAGAGAGTAGTGGTGGGGAAGGGGATGAAGTCCAGCAGTTCCTCTCTACCTCCAAGGCCTGGACCAAGGCAGATGGACTGGAGGGAGGGCCAGGCTTCATAATGGATGGTTAATCTTCATCCAGGGAGGCAAGCAACAATTATGCAAGGCCTGGGAATGCTTCTCTGAACAGGACGGTCTTCAACTCTGCTTTGAATCTGGTTAAAGAAGTGATGGCTCTTGTTCGTGGGGAAAGAAGGTTCCAGGAGTGAGAGGCAACGAGTGAAAAGGGGCGAATCCAAGATGGGGCAGAGGAAATCCTGGGCTGGGACAGGAACCCTTGACTACCCGAACGGAGGGCCCTGGTGGGAAGGTGAGGAGAAATAAGGTCTGATAAGTAAGGAGGGGCCAGCCCATGGAGGGCTTTAAATGTCAACAGCAAGAGCTTATACTGAATGTGGAAAGGGAGGGGGAACCAGTGAAGGGATGCCAACACAGGAGAGATGTGGTCAGAGCAGTGGGCAGGTGTGATAATGCGTGCAGCTGAATGCTGGACAGAAGTTAAAGGACAGAAGTGAGAAAGAGGAAGCCCTGCTAGAAGGATGTTACAGTTATCAAGTCGTGAGATCACTAGGGCATGGACCAGGATCTTGGCAGTAGAGTCAGAGAGAAATGGTCGGATTTTGGCAATATTGTACAAAAGGAATCTACAAGCCTTGGCTGTGGTCTGGATCTGAGGGATACATGACAGAGAAGAATCAAAGATGAAACCAAGACTGCAGGCTTGCTGGACCGGTTGAATAGAAATGTTGTCCACAGAGACAGAAAAGGAGTGTTGAAGGGCGGACTTAGGAGGAAAGACAAGAAGCTCCTTCTTGAACATGTTGAGCTTCAAACGCCGATGGCGCATCCACTGCGAGACAGCTGTGAGACAAGACGAAACTTGCTGTTCAAGCCTTGGAGAAAGGTCAGGGGTGGAAAGATATAACTGGGTGTCATCAGCATACAGATGGTAGGAAAAACCAAAAGAGCTAATGAGTTTTCCTAAGGACAGTAAAGTTATTACCCAGAGTTATCTCTGTCCACACTTTTAACAATGAAACCCAATGATATGATCTGGAGGTATAATGGAGGACAGTCTCAGTCTCTAGTATTTTCTGTGACAATCACACTTTCTTGTGTTTGTTTTTGTTAAAACTATCATTATGTCTGATATTGTGAGATGAAATATAGCAAGACTATGCAGCTGCACGCATCTTAGTGAGGTCCTTCTCAAAGGAGATAATTAATGAACTTGTCAGAGCTGAGTAGTGCTTCTAAGAAAGCTAATAATTTGAGTGAAGGTGAGATGGGTGATATATTGGAATCATCCAGGAAATTTTGGTACTATGGACAATGTGTTGGCAGATTAACACACTCAAGTGATTCTAAGTATTAATTGAATGGAGAGAGGCAAAGATTCTCAGTGCATGGTTTTGAAAAAGATCCCATTGTTAGACCATTTCTGTACCTGTTCTTTCTTCTTGCTGTTAGATGGTGGTTACAGATGATTTTATTTAATTAACTGTATTTCTATTCTTCTCTTCCATCAAAGGATCTCAAAGTGGAATACAGTTACTAAAATGGATTTCATACAATCTAAAACCAGTTGAACATAGACTCATGAACCACAGTAAAAACCCATTAACCAATATGGGGAATCACACTAGGATCACTAAGGCCACAATCCAACATTAGCATAGGAAAACACACAGCTCCAGCAGTGCTGCTATGCTGGGCTTCCCATTCCAGGGATGTGCAGTGCATCTTGGTAGCACTGGGGCACACAAACCCCGCAACCAACTAGTAGTAGAGTGCTCAGGAAGTTGCCTATAACCTTCCTGGACCTTCAGTGTTGTATGGTATATCTTATGCTGGAGGTTTGTTGGTGGCTGGGTGGGGGCAACAACTGTTTCTTTTTTTCTGGCTGCCCAACCACAGCCCAGATGGTCCCCAGGCAAAAACCTCTTAGGGGCAGAACAGATAGGCAGGAAAAAGAATCTAGATCCCTGATGCCTGCATGGCCTACTCCCAAGGTAGGCTGAATAAGCATGTACTAACCACATGGCAGAGCATCAAGCCTCGCCCCGAGGTAAATTTTTTTGTATGTCCCTGCCATATACACACACCATCACACATGCCTATGACCAAATACCTTCCATATCTGACCACACATTCACACGTGCAATCCTCCCTGAGTTCAGGGCATCTGTGCATTGGTGTGAGAGTGATATATTGGCAAAGCACAATCATGGAGGCCCTCCTACATGCTCCTTCATGCCACATTGGGGAATTTCTATGCAAGTGTGAAGATGTATCTTTTCCACCCTGAGTTAGACTATCCCAGCTGCATATCTCACTAGCAAACCCCCTCTGAACAAATTTTGTCAAGAAAACCCCATGATAGATTTACCTTCTGATTGTCTCTGTGTGCCCATCAATGACCCCATGAATTTCATAGGGTTTTCTTAGGCAAGGAATACTCAGAGGTATGGTTTTGCCAGTTCCTTTTTCTGAAATATAGCCTACAGCTCCTGGTATTCGTTGGTGGTTTCCCATCCAAGTATTGATTAGGGCTGACCCTGCTTGTTTTCAGGATCAAACAGGCTCTGGTGCCTTTAGGGTATCTTGCTTTAGGATTACATAAGTTAGAAATGGCTTGAAGGCACACAATAACAACAACAACTCAATTAATTAAGTGATTTTCTGTCCCTTTGACACCACTCCAGTTCCTGAGATTGTTGGGCAGATGTGGGTGAGATGAAATGGAGCGGTTCTAGTGGTTGTACCTTTGTTCTCCTCCTGATTTTTTTTAATGACATCTTCAGTATCATTTTATCCCCTAGATTAGTGGTTCTTAACTTTTGATCTTCCAGATGTTGTGGATTTCAGCTTGCATAATTCCTTACTATTGTTGACTAAGTTGTCTGAGACTTCTAGGATCTGAAGTCCAAAACAAATGGAGGACTAAATGTTGGAAACCACTGCCCTAGACATACAGCACTGCTGCATATTGTGTGGCACTCCACATGTTGATGGACTGCAACTCTATTAACTCTAGGTGAACATAGCCGGTGAAGGATGGTGTTGGAAGTTGTGGTCTGTTGGGCCATGTGTTTGCATATAAGATGCATTTTAGCATGTCATATACAGTGGTACCTCGGGATACGAAATACCCAGGTTACGAAATTTTCGGGATACGAAAAAATCCCATAGGGAATTATTGTTTCGGGTTACGAATGTTTTTTCGGGTTACGAAAAAACTTTTGGTGCTTTTTTCGGCTTTTTCGCACGGAATCGCGGCTTTTCCCCATTAGCGCCTATGGCAATTCGGCTTACGAAGGCTTTTCGGGTTACGAAAGCGGCCGCGTTACGAATTAATTTCGTAACCCGAGGCACCACTGTACTCTAATGACTTTTGCATGACATCAACCCACAATAGATTTCCTGCCTATCAACAAAAGTTCAGGAATGGGTTGGCAATGTAGGATGTGATAAGGAATATGAACCAAATACTGTATAGTATTCTTGATAGTTTGTTCTTGGCCATTGGGATAGTGATATGTCAGCTGTGGAACTGGATGTACAGAAGTAAAGGAGACATTACAGATCTCACTTTCCCCCAAGAAAATTCTGTGCAGATGTTGGTAAATCATTTCTGGGGAGAAAAAAAAACATTCTTTGCTTCAGGAGACTGACTCAAAATTGCTTCAATTTGCCAAGCTGTTGGTAGAGTGGGGAAAGAAAGTGTAAGGACAGAAATCCTGCAAATTCAATATCTCTAGACGATTGCAATTTCCCTGGTTCAAAAGGTGAGATTTGCAGTTTATGATCTGTTTTTCTTGTTGTTTTCAAGATAAATGTGAAGTTACTCAAATCTGGCCCTAATATGTGGCAAAGGAATACTAATAACAAAACCTCACCCAAGGACATCCAGTCTGGTGCACTGAAGCATTATGTTGGGTATGGCCCTGGAAATATCTTTTGGTTACATGGGCTCCATTGCTAACGCCCAGCCTAAATTATATGCACACAGAACAGTGTAGCTAATGGAAATGAAATCAAGAAAGAGAAAACAAGAATACTTACTATAAGCATGCAGCAGAAATGAGGATCAAATTGGCCAGAGGCTTGGGCAGATAGTGTGTGGACTGTCATTCTGACAGTACCATAGGAAGCAGAGTAAGAAAAGGTGAGTGTATAATGGTTTGAGTATTGGAATACAACTTTGGACATTGAGGTCCAATTCCCCACTTGACTATGGAAACTCTGGTTGACTTTGAGCAAGTCACACTCTCTCAGCCCTAGAAAACCCCATAGGATTTCAGTCAGTCAGAAATGACTTGAAGGCACACAACCACAACTATATATTATAGCCAAAAATCTATGTAGGGGAAATTTACTTTAGTTCAGAGTAGGTTAGGCCACAAATAACCCTTGAGACCATCTCCCTTTTGTATACCAAAATAAAGGTAGATCTAAAGGAATTGTGCAGAAGCAAACTTCTTATGAATTAAATGTTTCTTTTATTAAAGGACAAGGACACAGCAAATAACAATCATTCACATTTTCATTCAGGGGCTCTAGAAATAAAAGAGGAGGTTTGAATAGATGGAGGCAGACCTAACGGCGATACTTACACAAGCCAAGACTTGTTTCTGGATCCAATTGGTTGAGGTGGTGTGGGACTCAGTCATTCTGTGAGTGTTGAGTGAATGACCTGGTTAGAGCTAATTCAGAGAGCATAGTGACAAAGTTTGTGGTAACGATATGTATTCCCAACAGAGAAGGGGAAGTGAATTAGGATACATATACCTGGCATCATGGGCAGGTGAGGGGAAAAGAATCACACAGCAGCCATGCTTCTTTACAACATTCTTGAGATGAAGTTGGGGGTGCCATTGCCATGAATGAAACTGAAGGAAATGCAGGAGAACATGATTCATGGAGCCATTTCTTCTTTGCTTGCGACATGGGCTTTAGTATGTAAGGATGTAATTCTTTCTTAAGGTACAAAAACACATTGCAGAAATAAACCATGGCATTTAAAATGGAACAATAGCACTATAGTCTTGGCTGTCCAAAAGCAGACCATGCTGATGAGAGACACTTACACTGCGTGGCATGTGGGTTCTTCTCTGGTGGTCTTCGTGTCCTCATTAAGGGGCAATATATCCTAGAAAGGTATAGCTTTCCTCTTTTGCTATAATTTTTTCTACTAGGTGTTTCAAATTGTATCCCAGAAGCTGAGAGCAGTGTTATTTTCTCCCTTTCAATCTTTTTCTCTGTCACACACTGAGTATAGTCTTGGTTCAGTTCTAAATATTTGTCACATCTTAACACCTTGAAAGCTGTAATCTTCTCCCATTTTCCCTTGTACTGAAATCAGGGGGGAAAGATGATGCCTTTTGCTACATAGGACACCTTGCCTTCCTCTAGAAGAGGTGCTGCAATTGTTAATGATCCATTACGTTGTGGGCTTAGACACTTCAAGCTTTTTTGAGTCCTTCAGGAATCTCAAATGGATATGATCTAGACTTTGTGATTTATCTCAATACCATACTGTGCCACTGCCCCCCCCCCCAAATATCTATTTTTACTATTCCCCCCATTATATTGTCCTAAAATGAGAGGATTCTCTTTCGGAGTTCTACTTTTATTCTAACTTTTGAACATACTGGCTAGTTCATTATGTGGACCAATAGTTGAAGCCACCAAACTGAGTTTGAAAGTGAGGTATCTTATTTAAACCACAACAAAATGGACATTCATTTCAGTGATTTCTATATATGGGTTTGAGAACTGGCCAGTGAAGAAAGCTGACAGGCAGAAAATAAACACATTTGAAACATGGTGCTAAAAGAGAGTTCTACGGATACCATGGACTACTAAAAAGATAAATGGATTCAAGACACACCAAGCCTGAATTCTCACTAGATGCCAATATGACTTTTATGTTATTATCTTTTAAATCATGATCTGTGTTTTTATATTTTTAATCATCTGTTTTTAATTGAAGTGCTGTTTAATTATTTTTTAACCTTTGTATAAATCATATTTTAAGAGGAAGACCTAGTACAGCCATTAGCAGAACATTCAACGTACTTGTCACTTCATTTCTAAAGTTTCTTTAAACCTTCAAAAAAAATTCTTATGTCTGGTCACTGCAATACTGCTCTGCTGCTGCTATCACTTCTGAATCATTCAAAAATTTCTATCCTTTTACATTCCTTCTAACTTTTAGAAACAGGAAATACATAAACCTAAGCTGTCATATTTTGGACATACATGAGACAACCTGACTCTGTGGAAAAGATGATAATACTTGGCAAAGTGGAAGGCAGCAATAAAAGAGGAAGACCAAATACAAGTGGTTTGATTCAAGCAAGCAAGCCATGGCCCTGAGCCTGAAAGATGTGAGCAGAGCAGTTGATCATTGTGATTCATAGGGGTCTCTTATTCATAGGATCACCATAAACTGAAAACAACATAACAGCAGATAACAACTACACAGCTGTACCCAACTGATTCTGATGTATATGCATGTATTTTAATGGAGCAAAAGTCATTCATTGCTTTGCCTGTGTTTTCCTGCAACTCCATGCATATTGATGCACATGTTTTAAGCTATATGCACTGACTGAACACTCTCCCCTGTCAATTAAAGTGTGTTGAGGCAGTGTTTTGCACAACTTTGTAATGCATGCATTTGTCTATGGCCCCATTCCCACTGATGGATTTGCCCTGGAAGGAACTAGGCAGATTCGGGGGACCCCCTCCCGAATCTCTCCATAAGCAAGTGTCCACTACAAATCAGGGGCATTTTAACTCGAATGCCCTCTTGGGGAAATCGGGTTTAACATGAAGGCACCTGCTGTCAATCAAGTGATCATCATAGGTGACGTTTCCAGCACTCATTGGGCCATTGGCAGTGTGCTTCCCCCCTTCTTTTTTTTAAAAGACCAGGCACCAAAATGCGCACGTTTTGTCAAATTTAAAAACCTCTTCTGTGTGTGTGTGTGTGTGTTGTGGGCATTTGGGTCAGTGCAGGTTATGATCTGCCCTTGGCCCCATTTTCAACCCCAAAATGCAAGCTAATGTCATCTCTGCATCTTGTATCCTCCCTCCTTGCCACCCCAGAATGCCTCATATGCATGTAATAATAGTAGTAGTAGTAGTAGTAGTAATAATAATAATAATAATAATAATAATAATAATAAATTCCTCACCTTGGAATGCCGGAAAAGGATGCCATGCCATGCATTCTTTAGGCTACCCCTGAATTCCTTAGAGACAGTAGCAAAAGCATGTATCAATTTGCCAAATTGGAAAGAGAAACTTTTGTAACATTCAAATTGTAGCATTCATTCGCAAAGGGAAAAAAAGGTTTTTGCAAAGTACTCTTTGCAACATTTCCCCTTTGCTGGAAGCGGGGAAATGAAAGGGAAAGTGAACAAGCAGCTAGCCTGTGCTAAAGGGCATTTCTTTGTGCATGCCTCGAAATGGATTGTGACAGAATCGGGCCCAATATGAACTTCACATGGAAGAATCGATTTCTGATCCGGGATAAAAGGTAGTCTGAATGGGTCCCATGTGCTCTTTTCAATTGTACTCACTGTGTTTGAAAGCCTCTGAAGTTGTAGGTAAGCATGAAGTGCAGATTGGCTGAAAAGGTGCATTCACATGCTCAAAGGTACCACAGAAAGACCACTACCTCTGCAACCTTGACCTGAATACAGATATTGCATATCACGCAAAAATGTCCAACTGTATGCATGAGACACCAGGAGGGTACCTGCCCTAGTCCCAGATGCATGAAGAATAGCCCCAGATGAATGTCCCCACTTATGGTATCTTAGCATGCAAGGGGATCTTGTGTAGCACCTTGAGTCTAACTGAACAAAAGAATTTGTAGTATAAACTTTCATAGCTTTAGATTGTCACATTGATTTTAAAGCGCCTTATCCCTGACGGGATAAAAGCACATTTAATTTTAAACCTGGTTGTTATTGCACTCGCTGGTGGCCGGACAAATACATCTCCTATGCAGCACGGATCCCAGCTGCATTTATCCAGTGGCTTTTCAAAAATGAGATTTTGCTATTTGTGAAAAACTGGTGGATAAGCACAGCTGGGATCTGGGCTGCATATGGTGTGATAACACCCAGTTTTAAAATAAAATGCACCTTTATCCTGTCGGGAATAAAGTGCTTTAAAAGCAGTGCAATAATCTCCTTAGTTTACTTTCTCAGATGCTTAGTTATCTGGGATGGTATATTGTGTTGTTTTTTAGATAATATAAACTCAGTATCACAAGGCATATAGTTTATGTTAAATTCTCTACATTGTTTCCCATGAATTCTGTAATTGTTCTTGTTCTTCATTTTTTTTTTTATAAAAAAAGTTCTTATAAATGTTAAGTGACAGGGATGAAGTGAGTGTCAAACATCAAAATGTCGCAGTCACCTTCTTTCAGATCTGCAAAAGATCTCATTTTTTGAAAAGATCATTGTGACTGTGCACTCCAAGGTGTCAGCATGAAAAGAAGAACTGAGTTCTTTCTAGCATGACCCAAATGCTTCCATACAAAAAGTCAAGTTGACCGCCAAGTTTTACCATACTTTTTTCAAATGAACGAATACAACTTCCCACTCAATTAGAACCATTTCAGGGGTGGAGAGGAAATAAAGTGGCAAGTACCAATAGCTGGGATTAAACAGCTTTGTTAATGGCATAGCCCATGAGCTATTAAGACCCCTGTTGAGGGAGCAATTCTAACTATTTGTGGTTTGGGAAAATGGTATAGCTAGCTAGCTGAGATGTTCTCCTTCCACAGTTTCACTCAACACAAAACTAGACCCGGAAATTTAATTAATTAATTCCACTAAGAAGGTCCAATTGAAGTGATGCAATGCATTCTCCAAAGGAGTCTCTGCAACTCTGGTGGGTGAATTAGGATTTCACAACAATAAACAGCAATCACACTACATAGGAGCCTTGGTGGTGCAGTAGTTAAATGCCTGTAATGAAGCCACTCACTCACAAACCACAAGCTTATGAGTTCAATACCTGCCAGGGGCTCAGGTATTGACTCAACCTGGCATCCTTTTGAGGTCACTAAAATGAGTACCCAGCTTGTTGGGGGCAATTAGCTTATACTTTGTAAACTGCTTAGAGAGTGCTTAAGTTCACCGATAAGCGGTATAGAAATGTACTTGTTATTGCTACAAAGTCATTCCAGTCTTCTGAATGTTCCAGGGTCCATCATGGCAGCTCAAGTGCTCTCTACATCGAGTGGTATATCTCAATGCTTTACTGTACCCCCACAAAAAAAAACAACACTGATCCTTTTATCAGCCTAAACCAGATCCTTTCCTCCCTCACTCCTAAGTGATCGGTGCCTGAAAGCTGAAAGCTAGGTTCTTTAAATAAGCTGCATTCATCTTCAGGTAGTTGATGACTATCACCTGTAAACAACTGGCTTGTCCCTTTGGCTGCATCTACAATGATGAATTAATGCAGTTTGGCATTGCTTTAATTGTCATGACTCAATACTATGGAATTCTGGGATTTGCAGTTTTGCAAGATATTTAGCCTTCTCTGTCAGAGACTGTTGGTGCCACAACAAACTACAGATCACAGGATTCCATAAGATAGAACCATGATTGTTAAAGCAGTGTCAAACTGCATTACTTCTGCTATGTGGCAGCAACCCTGATCAAACAGTAATCCTGACTTCCAAACACCCTTTCCTTGGCTTGATTTTTGGGCCCAGAAAAATGAGTCATTTCTGTCACTTCTAGTCAGAATGTATTTGATCCCAGAGGTTCCTCACCCTTATTTTATATCCTCCTTGTAAGCCCTCTCCTATCTAGCACAATCTCAGCCCCTAACTACATTTTCATAGGTTGTGGGGAGGATCTGCAAAGATGATGGGAACTAAACTGAGCCATATTTCTCTTATCAATATCTTCAGAGCACATTTTAAGAAAGTACAGTGGTACCCCGGGATACGAATTACCCAGCTTACGAATTTTTCGGGATACGAAAAAATCCCATAGGGATTTATTGTTTCGGCTTACGAAGGTTTTTTCGGGTTACGAAAAAACCTCGGCGCTATTTTCAATGGAGCCGCGGCAGAGCCGCGGCTTTTTTTCCATTAGCGCCTATGGCAATTCAGGTTACGAAGGTTTTTCGGGTTACGAAATTAGCCGCGGAACGAATTAATTTCGTAACCCGAGGTACCACTGTATCTGTATTGTGTAGTTAAAGCCATTTGATACCAGTAACTGCCATTTATCCATCCAACAGAATCTTGGGATAAGGTTACCCTCCACTCTGGTAGGCAAGGTCTCCTGTCCCAGCATAGGACTACCACTGCCCCCTCCCGGATTCATCCCTTCTCACTTGCTGCCCCTTATTCCTGGAACCTTCTTCCACCACGTGCGCACCTCATCACTTCTCTACCCAGTTTTAAAATTGAGTTAAAGACTATATTGTTTAGCAAAGCATTCCCAGGGGTGAGCTCCTCTCTGCCCCAGGATGCCTCGTTTTAACTATCCATTACGAAGCCAAGACCTCCCTCCAGTCCATCTCCCTTGGTCCAGGCCTTGGAGCTAGAGAAGAACTGCTGGCCCTCATCGCCTTCCCCACCACCATTCCCTTCTCCTTTTGTGTTGTGTCTTTTTAGATTGTAAGCCTTAGGGCAGGGAACCGTCTAATTTAAAAAATTGTATGTACAGTGCTGTGTAAATTTACAGCACTTTATAAAGGTTAATAACAATAATAATAATAACAACAACAAGGTTGGGAAGGTATTTAGCATTCTGTACTAAAAGCTGCTCCTTTGAACTAGAAACACAAGAGCTCTTCAACGGACAGCTCAAATAAATTGTCAAATGACAATCTCAAGATTCCATAGGATGGAGCTATGAGACTTAAGGTAGTATCATGCTGCTATGATTGTATAGTACAGATATAGTGTTGGAGTTGATCTGTCACCCTGTGACAATAACAGGGTACATTCAACATCTTGCACCTTGACTTAAGAATTATGGAGACTGGTCACATCTTGGGGATGTCATCACTATATGCCCTATTTCCAGAATATATCAACCCAAATGCCTCACTATGGTGCTGGTTTTCCTCTGAAATTCCTTTGAGTTGCTCTTTGGATGTGTCAGACTAATATTTTCTCCACTCCCCCCCCCTCCTCACCACACTCCGCTGTCATCACACACATCTAAATCATCTCCTGGGTCATGTTCCTGCTGCTTTTTTATTGGCAATATTTTTCCTGTTAATTGTGCATGCTCTGTTTTGAAGATCTTCACCTACCTCCTGCTATGCAGCACAGCAAGGAATATTTTTGCCTCCTGTGCAATTCCTGTGACATGTTTATGCTTTACCAGCTGCTGTAAAATGCAAGACTTATCACATGCTATTGAAAACCCAGCCGACATTTTGCACTCTTAACACAGAACTATTATTGTTTTGCTAAAATAAATGTCTCTGGAATGAGTTTTATTGCTGCTTCTGGGCCAATGCTCAGAACCACTACCAATCCAGTGTCAAAGGGAAATGCCTCCTTCTTGTTTAAGGGCAATCCAAGAGCCAGATTAAACCCAGAAAGCCACACAATGCTTTGCTATTTCTCACCAGAGTATATTTATTTATTGTTTTTGTTTTAATATATCTCCATTTTGCACAAACAGGTGAGGGAAGAGACTGAAATAAAGGCAAAAGAATGGTATTTGGGAGAAAGTAAAGGAGTGAAAGCCAGCACACTGGTTCAGAGCCAAACCACACTGTAGTGGTTTGAGTGTTGGACTAGGATTCTGGGAGACCAGGATTCAAACCTCCTCTTACCTAAGCCATGGAAAAACATTGGGTGGTGTTGAGTAAGTCACATTCTCTTAGCCTCAAAGGAAAGCAATAGCAGATTCCCTCTGGACAAATTTTGCCAAGAAAACCTTTTGACAGGTTTGGCTTGGAGCCACCATTAAAAAAAAAATGAATTAAATGCACACAACACCCACAAAGGAATTAGAATTGAACTGGAGACTATGGTTGGTGACCACAATGGGGGGGGGGGAGCCATTGCGGGGGGGGGCACAGTTTGCATGGCCCTACAGCATCTTTGTCATCACCCCATTTTCATTTTTTTTTTCTTGCCTTTTTCCCCTCAGTGACCCCCCAACCCCTTACAAGACTGGCCAAAGGAAAGGGATTCTGAGAATTGCTGTCTGACAAAAGCTGGCATCCTACTAGTAACATGTACACGCATAACTAAAAATTATGCCTGCATAGGCAACATTCTTGGCCATGGCAGTTGAAGGAATTCAGAACCTCCATCTACTATGACTTCCTTCCTGGGTTACCTTCCTGTTTTCTGTCTGGGCAACCCCATGACCATGCAGTGGTGGGGAAGGAGAGCAAGAAGATGAGGGGCAGACAGACAGACAGCTGGCTCCATTCCTACAGATGCCCACAAGAAGAAGACAACATCCTTCTGAACCTCTGGAGGACTTGGCTCAGGAGGCCCAGGAGCAGGATGCCATCATCCTGCAGCCAGCTGAAGAAATAAAGTTGGCTCACTGCGTGGCTGTTCATTTTCTTTTCCCCATTCTCTTCTGGCCAACGAATGGCCATGGAGTGGAACTTGTAACCAGAAAACAGGTAAATCGAGCATATGGGTTGGGAAAAGACAAGTAGACCTGTGCTGCCTGGAAACAAAGACCTCTCCTGTTGGTCCCAGAATTCCCCACAGGAAGTAAAGGTAAGAAAGACCTGTGCTGCCTGGAAAGACCTTCCTGCTTGCATTGGACTTTTCCACAGGAAGTAAGAGCAAGTAAGACTTTCTGCTCCCTCAGGCCCACCTCCTGCTTGCATTGAACTCTTCCTCAGAAGGCCTGAGCTGGCAATAGCCTCAAACTGTTTTAGTGAGCCAGCTACACCTCTTTCTTTTTTCTTTCCTGTCTCTGCCATTGTCACACCTTCTCCTGTTGATCACTGGGTTGGGAACCCCATCCTTCCCATGGCTCCCCACATTTCTCCTAACCTGATCCCCATTTGGCCTCTTCCTGTCTCCCTGCTTCCATTCCTCTGTTCCCTCTAAAACTGTTGCTCTGCTGCCCCTAAAGCAGCAGCAATTCATGACCTTTTCCTCTCCAAATCACTTAATCTCCTCGCTCTTACAGAAACCTGGCTCCCAGCCCATGATACTGCTACCTCCTCTGCCCTTTCTCTTGGTGATCTCTCCTTCACCCACACAAGCCGCCCTGAAGGTCAAGGAGGAGGGGTTGGTATCTTGCTATCTAACTCCTGCCAGTTTCAAGTTCTATCTTTCCCCCCCCAGCTATCATTCTTTTGAGTTTCATCCTATTAGACTCTTTTCTCCTTTACAACTCCGGATTGCAGTTATCTATTGCCCTTCTGGTTCTGCCACCCAGTTCCTCTCAGACTTTGAATCATGGCTGACATTCTTTCTTTCAGATTCAGTCCCCACTTTGATCCTAGGTGACTTTAATATCCACGCTGATGATTCCAATAACCCTACAACGTCTCGCTTTAACTCTCTGCTAGCTTCTCTTGGCCTCCAACCACACTCCAACTCTTCAACTCATTCTCTTGGTCTCTGTCTTGACCTAGTTCTTGCTGCAAACTGCACCATTTCTGACTACCTGGCACTTGACTTTCCACTATCTGACCATCACTTAATCTCCTTTGCTCTCACTTATACTCCACCTCCTCGTCACACTGTTCAACGCTATTTTCGTGATCTTCAGTCTGTTAACTCTAACCATCTTGGTCAGACCCTGGATTCTTCTCTCTTTTCCCTAAATCTTGGGGATTCTGCTGACTCAGCAATGTCTTTATTTAACTCTACTCTTTCCTCGACTCTTGACTGCTTTGCCCCTGTCTCTGTACACACTTCTTCCTCTAAGACTAGGCCTCAGCCCTGGCTTACCCCCATCATCAAATTTCTCCGGTCCTGCTCTAGAGCGGCCGAACGTCTTTGGAGAAAGTCCAAACGGTGGGCTGATTTTATTCATTACAAATTTATTCTTTCTTCTTTCTCATGCACCCTGTCTATGGCAAAACACAATTATTACAAATCATTGATCTCTGCCAATGAGAGGCACCCGCAGCGTTTGTTCTCCACCTTCAACACTTTGCTTGAACCTCCTGTCTCTTCATCATTCTCTCCCAATGACTTCGCTAATTACTTCATCTCAAAGATTACCACTATTCGCTCTGAGATAGTCCCTCCCAATTCTTCTTCTGCTCATAATCTTCTTTCGCCCTTGCCTAAAAATTTTTCTGTGTTTCCTCCTGCTTCTTTAGATGAACTCGCTACACTTCTGAACTCTTGCAAACCTGCAACCTGTTCTCTTGATCCAATTCCTACTCATCTTCTAATTTCTATAGCTCCCACTTTTCTGCCCTCGCTTCTCCATATCTTCAATCTTTCTCTCTCTACTGGATCCTTCCCGTTGGACTTCAAACATACTCTCATTTCCCCAATTCTGACAAAACCTTCTCTTGACCCCTCCTCTCTGTCTAGCTATCGTCTGATTTATTTTCTTCCCTTTCTTAAGTTTTTGGAATGGGTTGTTTATTCTCGCTGTCTTGAATTTCTTGAAGCCAACTCCATTCTCGATCCCTTTCAGTCTGGTTTCCGCCCAAGGCATTCTACAGAGACAGCTCTCACTAAGATCTCAAATGACCTTTTACAGGCCAAGGCTAATGGCCTTTACTCTGTTCTCATCCTTCTTGATTTGTCTGCAGCTTTGACACTGTTGATCACTGTCTTCTAGTTGATATACTTTCTGACCTTGGGTTCTCAGACTCTGTTCTCGACTGGTTTAGATCTTATTTGTCAGACAGATTGTTTGCAGTGGTCACTGGTGGTCAGATTTCGACCTCTGTTCCCTTATCTGTTGGAGTTCCCCAGGGCTCTGTTCTGGGTCCCCTTCTGTTTTCTCTCTACACACTGTCCTTAGATAAACTCATTAGCTCTTTTGGTTTTTCCTACCATCTGTACACCGATGACACCCACCCCTATATTTCCACCCCTGACCTTTCTCAAAGACTTGAACAGCAAGATTTGTCTTGTCTCACAGCTGTCTCGCAGTGGATGCGCCATCTGCGTTTGAAGCTCAACATGTCCAAGACAGAGCTTCTTGTCTTTCCTCCTAAGTCCACCCTTCCACACTCCTTTTCTGTCTCTGTGAACAACACTTCTATTCAACCAGTCCAGCAAGCCCGCAGTCTTGGTTTTATCTTTGATTCATCTCTGTTGTGTATCCCTCAGATCCAGACCACAGCCAAGGCTTGTAAATTCCTTTTGTACAATATTGCCAAAATCCAACCATTTCTCTCTGACTCTACTGCCAAGATCCTGGTCCATGCCCTAGTGGTCTCACAATTTGATTACTGTAACATCCTCCTGGCTGGGCTTCCTCTTTCTCACCTCCATCCTTTAATTTCTGTCCAGCATTCAGGTGCATGCATTATCACATCCGGTCACCACTCTGACCACATCTCTTCTGCGTTGGCATCCCTTCACTGGCTCCCCCTCCCTTTCCGCATTCAGTATAAGCTCCTGCTGTCGACGTTTAAAGCCCTCCATGGGCTGGCCCCTCCTTACTTATCAGACCTAATTTCTCCTCACCTTCCCACTAGGGCCCTCCATTCTGGTACTCAAGGTCTGCTGTCCCAGCCCAGGATTTCCTCTGCCCCATCTTGGATTTACCCCTTTTCACCTGCTGCTCCTCACTCCTGGAACCTTCTTCCCCCCACGAGCAAGAACCATCACTTCTTTAACCAGCTTCAAAATGGAGTTGAAGACCATCCTGTTCAGAGAAGCGTTCCCAGGCATTGCATAATTGTCACTTGCTATTTGATGTTCTTTGTTGCCTGTTTTATTGAATCATTTCCTGTATTGCTATGTATTTTATATGTATTATCCTACTAGAGAGGCAGGCTAACTCCAACAGGCCTCCCTGGAAGAAGATTAACCATGCATTAAGAAGCCAAGCCCTCCCTCCAGTCCATCTCCCCTGATCCAGGCCTCAGAGGTAGAGAAGAACTGCTGGCCCTCATCCCCTTCCCCACCACCACTCCCTTCCCCTTTTGTGTCGTGTCTTTTTAGATTGTAAGCCTGAGGGCAGGGAACCGTCCAATTAAAAAGATTGTATGTACAGCGCTGTGTAAATTTACAGTGCTTTATAAATAAAGGTTAATAATAATAATAATAATAAGTAGCTATGCTTGGTAGAACTTTACTATCTGCTAAAGCAATGCATGATCTTGGACTTTATCTAGTGATTAAAGCCTGGGAAACATTGGCAAAAACCCATTACGAGTTCTGTTTTCCTGATCTCTACAATTTGGGAAACTGTCCTTTGAAAAGCAAGCCTATCTGTACATCCCCGTTGTTGTTGTTGTTGTTGTTGTTGTTGTTGTTGTTGTTGTATGCCTTCAAGTCATTTCTCACTTATGACAACCCTAAGGCAAACCTGTCATGGGGTTTTCTTGGCAAATTTCTTCAGAAGGTTTTTTTTCATTGCCATCCTCTGAGACCGAAAGAGTGTCGCTTGCCCAAGGTCACCCAGTGGTTTATGTAGCTGAGCTGGGATTTGAATCCCAGGCTCCAGAGTCATAGTTCAATCCTCAATCTACTGCACCACACTTGCACTCTATTGCTGTTCAGTTTTGCAGCCAGCAGGGGTCCAGGTCCTCAAGAGAAAGTCCAGGATACAACAGAACATGGGAGAATCCCCAAGGGATGTTTGGTTTGGTGGTGCAAGGATAACATAGCAGCATAGTCAGGCCAGTCAAGCAAACATTCCAAATGGCAGTCCAAAAGGGAGATTCAAAAGCAAAGCAAGGTCTCAGGTTATCAGACAACATGAACCAGAACACACGTTGCCTCCACGAGATAGGTTGGGTGGGAGCAACATGTACCATGAGGGAGATGCCAGAATTTATGATCTCTTGTAAGCATGCAGCTGTTTCCTGATTAATGAGTGTTTAATTCATAAATTCCTCAGTCTCCGTAACTCCTCCTTTTTGTTCTTCCATTCAGCTATGGTAAGTACTATTAGCTTTCTCTCATTATCTGAGTCTGAGCCCTGTGGGTATGGCACAACAATTGCTTCATTTTGGATTCTGTTTTGTAGTCATGTTAGAGTGTTATGGAACATTGGAAACTGGGTTTCTTTGAGAGAGAAAACTAGACAAACACCATCCATTACCATCCACCAGCCATTCACACACCAGTGTGTGCTAGCCCTTGACTCTTCTTGCCCCATAAATATGGCTGGCCATGGGCAATGTAAAGCAATCAACACAATTTTAGGGGGCATGTTGCTTGCTTCAATGGTCATGGGAGTTCCTCTCTCTTGTTTTTTTTTTTTAAAGTTCAGCAGTGCCACCAAGATGAGAAGCCCAGCAACAGAAAGAGAGGAATTTGGCCACCAGAATCATTATTCTTTTCCAGATGCTAATGCTGTTCTTCAAGGATCGAGGCGGGTAACAACAAAGTTTATAAAATATACAACAATAAAAACAACAAGCCCCATTAGATCTTGGCCCAACCTTCCCTCCCAAGTATAAAATAAAACAATAAAACATGATTAAAAATACATAACAATATGACAAAGTTACTAGACAAACCACAAATAAGAAAAATAATAAAAGGAGGGGGGATTCAGTTGGTTGTGGACATTATCAATCGGGGAAGGCCTGCTGGAAGAGAAAGGTTTTTGTCGTCTTTTTAAAAGCCTCAATCGAGGATAATTGGCGAATCTCTTCCAGCAGGTCATTCCAAGTTTTTGGAGCAGTGACAGAGAAGGCCCTCTGGGAGGTCACTGCCAGTCTGGTCTTTCTAAATTGTAAGAGGTTTTTCCCGGAGGATCAGAGTGTATGGGAAGGATTGTATGGAGGGAGGCAGTCCTTCAAGTAGACTGGACCCAGGCCATGTAGGGCTTTATGGGTGATATCCAACACCTTGTACTGTGCCCAGAAGCTAATAGGCAGCCAACGTAATGATTTTAAAATAGGTGTAATATGGTCGAACTTGGATTTTCTGGCGACCAGTCTGGCTGCCATGTTTTGTATCAATTGGAGCTTCCGGACGTGGCACAAAGGTTGTCCCATGTAGAGCGCATTGCAGAAATCAAGGCGAGAGGTTACTAGAGCATGTACGGCCATTTCTAGGTCCTGCTGCTCCAGGTAGGGGCGCAACTGGCGTATCAGCCGAAGCTGATAACAGGCACTCCTGGCTGTCGCATCAATCTGAGAAGACAGTTGAAGCGATAAATCCAATAGCACCCCAAGTTGCAGACGCCGTCTTTCAGGGGAAGTGTGACCCCATCTAGAACTGGCGAACGTATCTCCATACCCGGATTGGGGTTACTTATCACGAGTACCTCCATTTTATTTGGATTCAGCTTAAGTCTATTTTCCCTCATCCAATCCATTACCTACTTCAGGCAGTCATTCAGGGGGGAGATGCCTTCCTTGGTCACTGAAACAGTCCGGAACATAGAGAAATAGATTTGGTTGCCATCAGCGTACTGATAACACTCCACCCCATGCCTACAGATGGTCTCACCCAGTGGCTTCATCTAAAGATGAATAAATGCCAGTTTTGTTTTCTCCAATATTGCAATTTTTTAATCCTCTTGGGTCTATGAAGAAATATGAGATCACTGGTTAGTTTTAACTAGGAAATGACCCATTAACACCATTAATAAATGGTGAGTCAACTCCAAATGATGAGTTCGTCTCTGAAGATGCAAGCCACAGATGCAGATGAAAGATCAGGAACAAATCCTTCTAGAATGCAGCCACATAGCCTGGAAAACCCACAGAAAACTATAGTGGGTCAACACATAATATAAATCCTATTGATCATCAGTCTGCTCTGGTTGGGACTAACAATTGGATTTGGGCCAGGATCTTGACCATAGTGTTCAGTTTTATATGTATTTTGGAAGATATAAATGTTATTTATTTGTTTTACCAAATGAGCCATTTATTTTGTTTATGCTTTGAAAATGTTGGCCATCCCTTGTTAAATTATGATCCAGGGTGAACTTAGCAGTAACACTCAGCTCAGGTCTTGTCATCTTTGTTTATAGCTTGGATAATTTCTTCATCTTAAAATGCACCTGGTATCAGATATGAGGGCTTCCCCAGGCAAATTACTACTCATTATGTCCCCAACCTCTGTATATCTTTCATCCTGGCATGGGAGTCCCTCTTCACTGATTTTTATTGCTGGTGCAAGTGGTAACACCATTGTTACAGGTATTAGCATGTCAGCAGGCAAGAACACTGCTGTGATTTGTAGCACATCTTTCCAGGAGCCACCCTATGGTTTTATGCTTTCTTGTAGTATCACTCTGGGGCACGTGTGAATATCAAAATGCTGGCCAAGTTCCTACATTATGGTTGATTAGTATAAAACTCCACATGCAAAGTTGTGCATTATTGGTTCCATGCAACCCTTGTATATATAGATCTATATATACACAACTATAGATCCACATCACAGACTTTCACTTTCAGAACTAAACAGTAAACATTAGCAATGCATAATTAAACCACACATAATTTCAAATTATTAGAAAAAGAATTACATTGAGTAGTTTTGAGCCATGGCTGCATCTTCTGCTTTGTTATATACCACTTGTGGATGTGATAACCACCCACTTACAATCATTGCTTCACTGCATATCCCATCACAGTATGCAGGATTAACAACTCCCATATCCTGTCTCTCCTCTTAAATCATGGCAGGAAGGACAACCCTGTGACACCTAAAGGTGCATGCACATTCATGTGAATAATGAGACATAATCAACCTGTGTAACTCTAGTTCCACAAACCTAAACTAATGTAAATATTCCACAGTGGCGGGAAAATGTCCAACCATTTCTGTAGGGAAAGTTATATATGTATGAGTTGTTATATATGACACCCCCCAGACTCCTTATGATCCACTGCTTTAATCAGGTCCTGCAAATTTATACCCATGATGTCTTTAATAGAGTCCATCCATTTAGCATGCAGTCTTCCTCTCTTTCTAGATCCCTCCACCTTTTTTTAGCATTATTGTCTTTTCCAGTGAGTTGTGCCTTCTCATGAAGTGGCCAAAGTATGATAGCATCAACTTAATCATCTTGGCTTCCAGGAAGATTTCAGGGGTTATCTGTTTTAGGACCCATTTGTTTTCTTTTTTGGTTATCCCTGGTATTCTGTTTTGGTTATCTCAGGTATCCTAGGCACTCTTCTCCAGCTTCATAGCTCAAATAAGTTGAATTTCTTCACTGTCCAGCTCTCACATCTGTACATAGTGATAGGAAAAACAATGGCTTGTACAATTCTAAATTTCATTAGATCCATATATCTTTACTCTTTAGAATTTTTTCTAGTTCTTTCATAGCTGCCCTCCCCATTCCTAGTCTTTTTCTGATTTCTTGACTGCAGTCCTCATTCTGATTAATGTTTGATTCAAGGTATGGGAACTGTTTTACGATTTTGATTTCCTCATTGTCTAGGTTGAATTTGCATGAGACACATACAGAATTCCTAACCAATGACTTCCTGCTAGCCTGTCACCACCCCATTCAGTCAGTGAAATCCATGGAGGGAAGGTTCAACTGACTATGCCAGCTGCAGCTACTAAGGCTGCTAAAATCCCAGGTTGAGCAGCCACTGTTATTTATCATCTCCCAGCCTGCCAGGTCTCCCAAGGCAATGCATAACAAATAAAAACATTCTTTAAAAACAGATCAAAACAAAACCATTTTTTAAAAACCAATTTTAAAAAAGCCAGCATTCTCTGAGAACAGATTAACACAGTCCCAAAGGCCCTCCTAAAAATGGTTGGGCTTTTTAAAGAATCAACAGCCAAATGGAACAATAAAGTCTTGGTTGCCTGCCAGACGACCAATAACATGGATTCAGCCTGACTTCCCTTGGGAGATAGTCCCACAGTCTTTTAAACTGCTACTAGAGCTGGAAAAAAGCAGCTTTGGCCATACTGAATGCACGTTGCTACTTCTGCCCATGGTTGCTATGTCACTGAAAGTGCAGTTAGGGCATCCCTTTTCATTGATGGGGGAAACCCATCTATCAGCTTGTAATAACGTTAGTCAGGGCATCTGTAATAGTGACTGTCACATGGTGTCAATATACTTTATCTGTTTGTTTTTATTTATACTCTGCTCTTCAGCCACAAAGGCTCTCAGAATGCCTTACAGATTGTTAATTTGACAGTTCCCTGCCCTCAGGCTTACAATCTAAATAGATATGACTCAAAAGGAGTAGGGAACGGCAGTGGAGAAGGGGTTCAAGTCCAGCAGATACCACAGGTTGTTGTCTCCCTCCAAGGTCAGGGCAGTGGTAGTTAAAATGGAGGGATGGTCCTCCATCTGCTTCTGGGTCTAGGCATGATGGAGCTGTGTCTGCCTCTTCTTCTCTCCCTCCAAGGTTAGGATGGTAGTAGTTAAGATGGAAGGAGGGTCTTTCATCTGCCTCCAGCACTAGGCATGGTTGAGTTGTGCCTGCCTCTTCTTCTCTCTTTCCAAGGCCAGAATGTTATCAATTAAAATGGAAAGAGGGCCTTTCAACTGCCCCCGACACTGGGCATGGTTGATTTATGCCTGCGTATTCTTCTCTCCCTCTAGGGCCATGGAGGTAGCAGTTAAAATAGCAGCTTCTGGGTTTATGTATCCTCCTCTCCCCTGTCCCCACTGCTCCTTGTTATTCCCAAGCAGTCTAATTCCCAATTTTTAATCTTTCTTTCTTTGTTTCTTTAAAAATCAACCTTAAATTACATGGATGTGAGAGCTGTAGTAGATTTCTAGAATTACAAGAAAAAAGTGAAATTAAAAATATTTTTTTTTCAAAAAAAAAAAAGCCTGAAAGGCATGCTGGGCAAGACAGAGAGGCAGGGTTAAGGGGGAGTCAGGAAGAGAGTGCTATGGCAGAAGCCCCAGTCATGAAATTGAGAAGATATGTGGTAATGGTTGCTCACAAACAGCTAAAATTCTGTTTTTCTTAATAAGTACAATTGTGGTGAGAATGGGGCTCGTGCAATAATATCCTAAGAATTACTGCAGAGAAAGCCCTATCTGACATCAACCTAGCCTGTCTGGATGGTGGAACATGCAATAGGGTTTCCACTGAGAAGCTTAGATTCTGGGCAGATTCACATATGGGAGGGATTTTTTTATATACCCTGGCCCCCCAAAGGCAAATTGGCTATGAACTGGTTTTACTCTTAATATGAGCCATTGGAGAATGCCATTCTTCTTCACATCCAACCTTCCCTTCTCCTCTACCTACTTATCTGGCAAGGATCTGAGTTCTCCCTTTTTTCTTCTTCATTATCTGGCTTACTGCTACATTACTGCAAGGTGCAAAAAAGCATGGAAAACATATGGCTGGTACAGACTGGCACAATACACTAGCTTTCTGGTGGTGTGGGGGCATGGTATACGCACAATACATGCCCCAACACCACCACAAAACCGGTGTTACACTGTTCCATTGCTCACATGGGGGCAGCTTTTTGGCACTCTGGCAGTGCATTTAGATGCCGCACACTGCAGCGGCCGGCGAAAAGCCACGTGGGGGCAGAAAAGTTGATGTTTACCAGAGCAAAAAGGAGTGGCATTTTGCTACTTCTTTTAGTGCTAGAAAAATCTGGATAGGGGCCATGGCATGTGGTTGCCATGGCCCTGATCCAGCGATCAAATGGGCAGCATCAAGCCGCCTCTTTAGGGCTGTCTGTTTTGGCCCATAGTTTCCCCAAGGATTAAGCAATATCAGGTACCATTGGGAAGTATATTTTCCCCAAGGACTATACAATAATATCAGTAGTTTAGACAACAACCTTCATGCTGTGGATATTAACCAGGCAGGTGGAGGGTCCTCCCCTGGAGATTTTAATAGTTTTATTGTAGCATTTGATATGGAAGTGCAGTCTTTCCAACATGCACATTCTGGAATGAACCTCCAAAGCAACATTGAAATTTTACTCTTAGGCTTAAAATAACCTTGGAATTTTACTTTAGGATCTAAGAGCCTTGAAATTTTATCTAATGGGCAAATAAATGATGTGGCTCTGTAGTGCTGGAGAAGAGTGATGAGAATACAATGGTGGACAAGAAGACAAACAAATGGGTTCTAGAACAGGTCAAACCTGAAGTGTCCCTGGAAACCAGGATGACTAAACTGTGGTTGTCATACTTTGGCCACATCATGAGAAAATATGAATCATTGGGAAAGACAATGATGCTAGGAAATGTAGAGGGGAGTAGAAAGAGAGGAAGGCCACATGTCAGATGGTTAGATTCAATCAGAGAGACCATCGGCCTGAAACTGCAGAACCTGAGCAGAGCAGTGGAGGACACGGGGTGTTGGATATGTCTCATCTACAGGATGACCATGAGTCAAGATTGACTTGAGGGCAGTTAATAACAATAACAATGATAATGTATGGTAGATGTAATAAGTTAAGGATCTGTAGAGAGGGGTAGAGTATGGACTGTTAGGAATAACTAGTGATTGGCTTAGTATTAAGAAATATTAAAAAGGCTAGGTGAGGGTCAGTTAATCAGAATGAGAGTTGAGTCTGTCAAAGGAGATTAGTGCACAGCTTAAAAAAGTGATTGATACATCCAGATTTTATTGCATGCATTTTGCTGCAGATGCCACTGGCTGGATGAATCCCAGATAACTTCTAGCTAGAATCCGAGTTCAGCCAGCTGATTTGTAAAGCTGGGAAGTCCCTGGCTTTGCAAATCAGCCAGATGAGCCTGGATCCTAGCCAGATTCTACCTGGAAGTTACCTGGGATTCACCTACCTAGCAGCATCAGCAGCAAAATCCATGCGGTGATATCAGGATACATCCTGAATTAGAATTGAATTCAGCAGTGGTAAATCGCTATTTTTTAGCTGTGTGCTAATCTCCAAAGTTAGGGTGAGGAGTTAGAAATGTTAGAGCAGGGGTTGGCAACCCCCGGCCCGCGGAGGCGGCAGGACTGGCCCCAGCCCGGTCCTGCCGCCGCCACTGCCGCCGCCGCCTCCTCCTCCACCACCACCTGGGCCTCGCGACCGTGCTGCCCTCCTCCTCCTCCACCGTGTGGAGGAGGAAGAGGAGGGCCGCACGGCCTGGGGCAGAGGAGACAAAGGGGGAAGCCCTGCGCCACCCTCCCCGCCTCCCCGCACCGCCCTCCCTGCCTCCCACGCCGTCCTCTGCCTCCTCCGCCCCGCCCCAGGCCGTGCGGTGCATGGAGGAGGGGTGAGGAGGAGGAGAAGGAGGAGAAGAAAGAAGAGGAGGAAGAGGAGGGGGAGCAGAAGGAGGAGGAGGAAGAGGAGGAAGAGGAGGAGGGGGAGCAGAAGGAGGAGGAGGAGAAAAAAGAAGAGGAGGAAGAGGAGGAGGGGGAGCAGAAGGAGGAGGAGGAAGAGAAGGAGGGGGAGCAGAAGGAGGAGGAGGAAGGAAGAGGTGATGAGTGGCCAGAGGCCTCAAAGTTTTTTAAAATTTTATTTTAGGTGCTTTTAATGCTAACAAGTCTCCCTTGTTTTGACAGTGATTGTGTGATGATGATGATGATGATGATGATGATGATGATGATGATGATGATGATGATGATGATGATATGAGTCAGCTTGACAGGCATGCAGGCACTGTTTCTTAAGCCGAGAGAGTGTCACCTTCCAAAGTGTGTTTTGGGTGCTTTTAATGCTAACAAGTCTCCCTTGTTTTGACAGTGATAGTGTGATGATGATGATGATGATGATGATGATGATGATGATGATGATGATG
>NC_056525.1:236433948-236499104 GCF_019175285.1 Sceloporus undulatus
TGATGATGATGATGAGAGTCAGCTTGAGAGGCATGCAGGCACTGTTTCTGAAGCCAAGAGAGTGTGACTTTCCAAAGTGCCTTTTCTGTGTGTTTTTGGTTCTTTAATGGTGATATTGATATCAGCAAGCCTCTGAGGCAAGGCCAATGTAATTTGCTGTGATTTTTACAAACTCATGTGCAGTGAAGAAAAACCACAGTCCCTTGACCAAGTACACACTTCTGAGAAGTACACTTGGTGCAAGAACTGTGAAACCACCTTGACATGTTCAATATGCATAGCCATGTGAACCCATGTTCAGTGTGAAAACCAAAGAGTTTGGTTATGCAATAAGCCTCTGAAATATGCAAGAGGCCATCTTAAGTAAAGCCATGTTCAATGCCCAAATGTGCTGTTTGGAATGGGGGGGGGGGGGTTGGCCAGAAAAGGAAGTCCATTTCTGCCATCTGTCTAGGAATAATGCCCAAATGTCCTCCATTTTGATCATGCCTAAGAAACATGCATTTATATTAACATTTTTTAAAAATCATCAATTTTTTTGCATGTCCTCCATTTTTAAAAAATGTGCCCTACATTAGAAAATGTTGTCCTACATTATTTAATTATTTAATTATTTATTTTTTGGCTCCCCCCCCCCCCCCCCTGTCTGGGGGACACCACCCCGCCCCCCGGCTCAAAAAGGTTGCCTACCCCTGTGTTAGAGGAAGCAGGATCAGAGTTGTGCTACTGCCACACTGCAGAATCAATGCAATTTGATACTGTTTTAATTGTCATGGCTCTATCCTATGGAATCCTGGGATATGTAGTTTATTGTGATGCCAGAGCTCTTTGACAGAGAAGGTTAAATAGTCCACAAAACAACAAATCCCAGAATTCCATAGCATTGAGCCATTAGATGCAACCTTAGCCCTCATACAGATGGGCAGAAAGGAGCGCCGAGACACTGCCTCTTTCTGCCGCACACAGAGGCTACAGCAACCAAACGCCATGGCCTCTGGGAGCCCTAAAAAGAACCTGCTCCCTGCTTAACATGAAATTTAGTGGCAGCTCTATGTTTAGGTTTTTTGTTTTTGTTTGTTTCAAGAAATCAAACCACATAAGCCAAGGTGGTGAAGAGGAACCAAAAGGGCAAAATCATGGATTCTAGCTCATCCATTTTTGTCAAATATTCCCAGTTGTTGTCACCACCATGCCCACTCATTCCTTGTCAGAGGACTCTTTTCTCTTATTGAAGTGCATTACTTATTGCTGGATGTCATGATTTATCAACTCATTGGTAAATTTTAAAAAACAAAAATCAAAATGGAGGTGTGGATGGCTGAGGCTAAGGTGCATTCTTCTGCTTTTAAGATGTATTTTTCTTTCACAGGGATGTAGCTATAGGGAGTGAGGAATGAAGGCATGGGAATTCTCCTCCTCCCATGAAATTTTCCACCAGACCCCATAATTTCTTGTGTTGCAATAACTTAAATTTTGAATTGAGCATTTAGAAATATATTATGGGTGTCTAAACAAAAAGGAGCAGGCCAAGTTACCAACGGAATGCAAACACAGCAAATAGAAAAGTTCTAATTGTGAAGAATTGTCAATATTTCACTCTCTGCAATGCTAGAAATTAAAGGATTGAAGGGAAATTTGGGGGACACAATTCTTATTTGGTAGGCAAAGCCCCCATCTTTCCATTCCATCATTACACCCTTATAGCTACTGACTAACAATGGAGCCAGCCACAATGCAAGCTTCTCCCCTTAAAAATGTCCATAGGAAAGGTCAGAAGTAATGGCCTTAGGAGTGTGAGAGCATTCTCATCTAAACATTAGCCTTTACATCACAGTGATTTGAGCATTGGACTATGACTCTGGCAACCAGGATTTGAATGCCCACTTGGCCTTGGGCAAGTCACATTCTCTCAGCCTCAGAGGATGGCAATGGCAAACCCCCTCTGAATAAACTTTTCAAGAAAACCCTGTGATAGGTTCACCTTAGGGTTGTCATAAGTTGGAAACAATTTTAAGACACACAACAATAACAACAACAACAACAACAATTCTTGCAGGAACAATGAGGCTAATACTGTACAGAGCACATGAAAAAATAGCATTAAGGTGATGGCTGTTAATATCAGATTTACTTCTTCATTGATTTTGAATGTTGGGGAGAAATCAGAACTGACTTGAAGGCACACAACAACAACAACAACAACAACAACAACAACAACAAGTCAACACAAGAGAACCTTGGCAGTGCTATACTCACAGCAATAGGAACATTTTTGGAGAGAGTTATTTTAAACTTTCTTAAGTTTTAAGTTGTCAGGAGACCATGTGGTCACAGAGCACCACCATGTGGCCACTTGCGGCAAACTTCTGTGCCAGGAGAATTAAAGGTACAGTATGAAGTGGGAGCAAAAGACCTGACAACAGCTGTGTGTGTTGCCTCCAGAGAGAAGTGTGACTGCTGTTACGAAGTGAGCCTCACACTGCATCTGTGAAGTAAGCAAACACTGCTGCTCATTTGTTGAAACATAACCACTAAGTGATCTCTCTGGTGTATAATCGCTCATTCTCCATCCATGAATGGCAGCAACCTAAATAGAATGTGATAATGTGGACCCCATATATGTGACTGTTAGTCTAAATCTTAGCTTTCTAGTGTATAGGTTTTGTTAGGGTAAAAGAGTCAAGACTTGTGTCTGGTTGATATAACAGAGCTGATTTATCTATGTTCTGGGATGAGGAAGTGGACTAATACAATCAGCCTTCCATGTTTGCAGCTTTGAGATTTGCAGCTTTGATTATGCATGGATTTGATTAATATGTTATTTTTAGGAATCTCTAGGTCCTCCAGCATGACTCTATGGTCAACATCCACCAGAGGTTGCACTGGAGGACCTACAGAACACTTCTCTAGACATTTTCAGATCCTACAGCACAATTCTGTGGTCAACAGGTGACAGATGTTGATCATAGGGTTGTTCTGGAGAACCTGGAGATTCATAGAGAGGTGTTCTATCAGATAATTTTTTTTTATTTGCAGTTTTCCCATTTTCAAAAAGGTCCTGTACATCTAACCCCAGTGAATGTGGAGGGCTCACTGTAGTGTATTGCAGAAGTTAAAAATGGAATTATGAGCCCCTCAGTTCTAGTCTTCCTTCTTATATGAGTTTGGTAAATAACCTGAGAAAGATGACCATATCCTATGCCCTATTCATGTGTTATAAATGGGATATATTGAGTATGCTAGGAGGAGAGCACCCTGATCTTACCCCAGTGTCCATTTTCATTGCCCTTGACACATGAAAGAGGGAAGTCTCTGTTATCTATGGAGGCTCCCCATACAATTTGAAACCATGATTTCTCTAGGGCTTCAGTTCAGTGGATAGCATCCATGGATCAAGGAGGCTTTCCACTTCTGACTCATAGAAATTATATAGAAGAGTGGGGGAAGTGACATCAAGGTAGACTGGGCCAGTGTACTCCATTTGCTATATATGAGTTCTAGCAACTGTATAGGGCTATAGCCTCGGTTTCCTTCTGAAACAGGTGCCTTAGAAATGTTATTTACAGTAATGTCTGTCTCCACCTCAGCTCCAAATCCATAAAATCAGGTCTCTTGAAAGTTGTCACACATATTAAGGAGATATCAAGGCAATTTGAGATTATTTTGTTTTAATAATGGATTAATTTTAATTAATTGAAAACTGTGTATACATTGTTATAGCACATTAATTTACTAAATGCCAGAAATCAAACTATTATTAACTCATAGAATCTACTGATAGGCTTCAGCACTGTGGATAGCTCCTTTTAATTGCATTTTGAATTCTGTCATATTGTCATCCTTGATTGAGAAAATGGCCAGCATCCCAAAATTTTTCATCATTTGGAACACTTTTGGTAGCAATTCATTTGTGAAAAACCCTTTGACTTTTGTGTGAATTTTTTAAAAACAGAAAACAGCATGTTGTGCACAATACACAATGTTCTGTGCAAAATGTTGGGTTCTACACTTTTTATGCAAATTATTTTTTCCACAAAGTATAAAGATTATTGAAAAATGAATAAAACCTTTATAAAAAAGAAAAAGAAGAAAAGAAAAATGTACAAAATCTCTTGCAATCTCACTTACAAGGGGAAGACTTTTGAACTGATTTATTCTTGCATGCAAAAGAAAAATAAAGGGAAATTTACATACCTATCATTGTAGAATCCTTTCTTTCTCATTTTAAAAGAACATTCTACAGTGAATGGGCAGCTCAATAGGCTGCACATTTGTAGATGCTTAATTTATTGGACTTTAAAAGCATATTATCCTTTCTTACATAAAATGGTGTTGATTCCCATCTGATTGAATATGTTTAGCATCAGAACAACAGAAGACAACTTCACTTTAGTTTGTTTTCTGTAGCCATGAGAAAACAATGGGTTAAGTGAGTTTAAAATGTGAAACTCTCTGTATTCATTTTTTTTTAAAAAAAAAAATCAAGGTTAGCAAAGAGTTTTCTGCTCTTCTTTGTTTGCTCCAATGTTTTAGGAATATAGGAGAAATTATAAAGCAGGTTGGCAGGGCCAAAGTTGGGAAAGTTAATTGTCTGTATTCCACCAATAAAGTAACATATATGGCAGTTGGAGAGAGTATCGGACTTAAGAAAGCACATGGTAGTTGTATCATTTGGCCCAAGGTATGGAGCTGTTTAAATCAGGGGTGGGGGTTTATCTGTAGATGATTTATTTTTGTACTAGATCAGAAAGGATTTCTAATTCCCAATTGTATACTGATAGCAACACCAAATACACCCACCCCATGAGCTACCTGCCCTAGATTATCCTTCTGAAAAGAAGAAAGCTAAGAAAAATAGGATTGGATTTTTGTGTATGGGAAGTCTGCGTACAACATTCAGTTCTCATACTGAGAATAAATTTCTGGGAATAAATAAATGGTTGAATTCTGTCTTCTTTTGCTCCCGGTTATGGCAGGTGGATGACAGGTTTTAACAGAAACAAAATACATCCCATAGGCCCTGAAATCAGTTCACCCTTAGATTAACTCACTGATGGTAATAACCAACACAACCTATTCATTTTAAGGCTACATCTACACTGCAGAATTAATGCACTTTGACACTGCTTTAATTGCCATGGCTCCATCCTATGCGATCCTTGAACTTGTCATTTCTTGTGGCAACAGAGGTCTCTGACAGAAAAGGCTAAATATCTCACCAAACTACAGATTCCAGACTTCCATAGCATGGAGCCATGGCACTTAAAGTGGTATCAAACTTCATTAATTCTGCAGTGTGTCAGCAGCCTAAGTGATTCGAGTCTCAGTAAAAGCACCACTAATTCTAAGTTTATGAAGCCATAATTAACCAATGTAGTTTAAGAATAAGAACATTAGAGGGCACCAAACAGCTTTGAAATGGACTTTTTTGTTTCAAGATGTTGTAACATCACAGGGAATGGATTGAGTACTTAACTACAGTTAAGTATAAGGAGTGTTATTTGTTCATTATTCGACCACAAACCTGTGTTCCTTACAAAGGTACATAGTTGACAAGCTTGTTTCTTTCTTGGCTTGTGGAATGACTTGTGTGTGATGCCTGCTTTTCGGAGTTTGAGAAAGATGAAAAAGAGGCAAAAGGAAAACAGCGGGCTGTTTTTGGAACTTTTACCTTATGACAGCATCCTTCAGGTTTATGATAAATTGGCATGAAAAATAATTTTTTGGTAAATCATTACCAAATTATTTTAAAATAGTCAAGACAGACAGACATACAGACAGATGGCTTAGCTTCTGTTCTGGGCTAGTCTCAGAAGCATGGTTGTTGTGTGCCTTCAAGTTGTTTCTGACTTATGCCCCCCCCCCCCCCCAGGTGAATCCATCATGGGTTTTTCTTGGTAAGATGTATTCAGAAAAAGTTTGTCATTGCCTTCCCCTGAGGCTGAGAGCACGTGACTTACCCAAACTGCCCAGACTGAGGATGCCAGTTGCATCTTACATTTTTCATAAGGTCAAGTGTGCCTTATTAGCTTATCAAGGAATATATGTGGTCCTCAAACATCTCTCTGCCTGTTCTTCTAAGGGACAAGAGCTGTAGCAGTGCAGGATATCAGCTGCCAAATGATAGTACATTGAGGTAGGGATGGAAGCAGCTTAATCTGTTGTTGTTAGTATTAGATTTATTTAAATTCCACCTGCTTTTGGTTCAAGGTGGCTTGTTGATTAGAATTTACTCATTCACATATTTCCTCATAATTGGACTGGAAATAACTTGTTGTTGTTGTGTGCCTTCAAGTTGTTTTTGACTAATGTGACCCTAAGGCAAACCAGTCCAATTATGAAGAAATATTCAGATTAGCAATATTGGGCTGGAAATAACTTGTAGTGTGCCTTCAAGTTGTGTGTGTGTGGGGGGGGGGGGGGGCTGAGAGAGGAATTTATCGCTCACCTTTTAAATCCAGGTAAATCCTCCCAGGCTGGAGCTGGAACGTGGGATGACAGTGGGAATTATTGCTCACTAAATCGCTGCTGAACCTCCATCCGCCATCAGCCAGGGTCCAAGATGGGTCCCAGCTGTGCTCTGCCAGCATGTTTTAAAAGCTGGAAAGCCTCCGATTTCTAAAAAGTGCTGGCAGAGTGCAGCTGGGACCCATCTTGCACCCTGGCTGATGGCAGATGGTAGTTCAGCGGCGATTTAGTGAGTGATAATCCCCACGGTCATCCCACATTCCTGCTCCAGCCCGGGAGGCTTGAACCAGATTAAAAAGGTGAGCGATAAGCTCCAGAGTGTGAGCTGTCTAATGTCACCCAGTGGGTTTCTGTGGATGAGTGGGGATTCAAACCCTTGTCTCCAAACTCATCTTCTAATGCTCAAAACCACTTCACCATACTGGGACACTTAAAAAAAAAAATCAGCTGTGGGAGAAACCCAGACTGATAGATTCATGTTCCTACCTGAGGACTGAAATCTGCTGGGGAGGTGTCCTCTTCTGTATTGACCATCAGTGAGGTCAATACATTGTGTGATGGAATGAAAGAGGGTCTTCTCAACTGTGACACTTCAACCATGGAATGCCCTCTCCTTGGAGGCCCAATTGGCACAAATAATGATTTCATTTAGATAGCAAGTAAAAACATATCTTTTAATTAAAGCTTTTGGGCCTCACCTAGCTCAAAATACTAATGCACATGGTTCTAAAACTGTTTTGATCTTTCAAATCTGTTTTAACTTGCTGATTATGTTTAATACATTTTAGCCTGTTTAATTTTATTTTTGTTTTTAACTGTTTTGAATTGCTTGCCTTGATTTTATTTGTATACCACCCTGAGATCTTTTGATATAGGGCAGGATAGAAATATTTCAGTCAGTCAGTCAGTCAGTTCATCAAGCCTAGGTCTTTGAGTGCCTCAGTTTGAAAAGTTTCGGTCTTAACAACTCTCTAAGGCAGGCAGGAAGAACATAGTCTTCTCCATTGTGAGAACAGCTCTACCTATTGATTCTTCTAAATCAAAAATAAATACACACACTGACACACACACTCACAGAGTCATGAAACTGCCCTGCCATATTTCAGGGATTTCATTGGGAATGGGCTCCATTATGCATTATCTCCCACTGTAATGCATTACAGTGTTACCCCGGGTTACGAAAATAATTCGTTCCGCCGCCGCTTTCGTAACCCGAAAGGCTTTCGCAAGCCGAAACCCCATAGGCGCTAATGGGGAAAAGCCGCGATTTGGTGCGAAAAAGCGCCGAAAAGCACCAAAATTTCTTTCGTAACCCGAAATAACCTTCGTAACCCGGAACAGTTTTTTTCAATTGGATTTTTTCGTAACCCGGAAATTTCGTAAGGCGGCGCATTCGTATCCCGGGGTAACACTGTATTTGTTCTATGTTTTGTATCTGAACTAAGACACCAAATGTGCAATATATACCAATGTGCATTCATGTGCAATAGCACAATCTACATTGAACAAAAATGTCTGGTTACTTCCATAGGAGTGTTTATTCATACATAAGACTTAGGATTTTGAAACTGGTTTCTTAAACTATTTAAAAAATAATAATACTTTGGTCCCTGCTTTTGGGGCTGCAGGAATGAATAATATTATCAAAAACACTTAAATTTGTGCTTTGCATGAGTTACCAGGGAACTTGAAACATGACACACCAGAACTGATGTTTCAGTAGAACACCTTATGTTTACCTACAGAAAATAAGAGTCAGTAAAGAACTCACCTCACCCCAGCCATGACTACACAGTACTACTCCTCAAGTGGGAATCCTGCCCCCCCCCCCAGGTCCCAGCTGGTAAGGAACTTTTTCTCAAAAGCTCAATACGGAAATGAGAAATTGGACTCGAGCATTATATTCATTTTAATCATCTTTTCACTTCATTTAAAGTAATCCATGCTTTTGATCTGAATCCCAGAGCATTCCTGCACTCTATGTGCACATAGTCACACAATTGTCTCGGTAACCTGAGCTTCTGTTTCCCTTCAAGCTTTTCCGCATTGCTCAGTTGCATGGGAAACAATCTGACTAGGCAGATAACACAGCATTGGTCCATTCCATCTGCATTCTCATGTCAGTCTGACAGTGGCATTGAGATTCCCCCACATTTAGCTATGTACAAACATCTCTGTGCAACTGAAGGCTGCTTAAAATGAGAAAACAAACTATTATAAGGCAGTATTCAGTATAGGTATCCACTTATTGTACTGTTAAGTCAGAGGTGGTCGAAGTCTGGCCTTCAGGCCACATGTGGTCCCCTCTTTGTGGAGACCATTTTTGTGAATCCCCCTGGCTCCCAGGTGTCTTTTGTTACTTTACTTTGGCCCTTGTCCTACATTAATGGTAATTGCATTAAAATCAAGCTGCCTTTAAATTTGATATGGGCAGCAAAGTTATCTTGATCACGGCTATCACAGCCATTGGAGGGTAGTGTTTCTTTGAGAAATCTTGACTCATGGCATTTGTTCGCTCTCCTTTGGAGCCAAGATGGCCAACTTGAGGCTGTCATATGTTGGCTACATCATAAGGAAAAGTGAATAATCAGAAAGCCATGCTAGGAAAGGTAGAAGGCAGCAGAAAGAGAGGGAGGCCACATGACAGATGGTTGGATTCAATCAGAGAGGCCATGGGCTTGAACCTGTTGGACCTGAGCAGAGCAGTGGAGGACATGAGGTCTTGGAGATGTCTCATCCACAAAGTCACCATGAGTGAAGGTCGAGGTTAACAAAAACCATGTAGGATTCTCATCTAATATATTGTTCCCACTGGTCTCACTTGCAAGAGAAACACTGGTAGGTTTCTTTACTGTGACCAAAGAACCGTGTCATCTATATGGCTATCTGGCAGACCATATCTCCCTGTATGATCTGGCCCAGGCTCTGAAATCCTCAGCTAAGGCCTTTCTCTCATTCCCACCATCATCACAAGCTTGGTTAGTGGGCGCATGAGAAAGGGCCTTCTCAGTGGCTGCCCCTAGACTCTGGAACTCCTTTCTCAGGGAGGCAAGAATGGATCCTTCCTTCTGATCCTTCCATCACAAGCTAAAAACTTTTTCTTCAGACAGGCTTTTAAAACAGAAAGTTTTAATAGAATGGGCTGGGTGTGCTGTACTATTTTAACTGTACTGTTTTATTAGAGAGCGGTTGCTTTCCAGCTTCAATCGATCTTGGATGATATGGATTTTCTAGACCCATTTCAAACTGGCTTCCGGACAGGCTATGGAGTTGAGACTGCCATGGTCGCCTTAGTCGATGATCTTCGTCTGGGCATGGATGGGGTAGCGTGTCCCTGTTAGTGCTTTTGGACATCTCAGTGGCTTTCGATACCATCGACCATGGTATCCTTCTGGAGCGCCTGAGGGAGTTAGGCATTGGGGGCAATGCGCTCCAGTGGTTCCATTCCTACCTCTCGGGCAGATTCCAGATGGTGCAGCTGGGGGACGTCTGCTCCGATAAGAGGGCACTTACATCTGGTGTCCCTCAAGGAGCCATTCTGTCCCCCATGCTATTTAACATTTACATGAAACCACTGGGAGAGATCATCCGGAGGCATGGGGCGAGGTGTTATCAGTATGATGACACCCAAATATATTTCTCTGTGTCTCCGACTGATGCAGTGACTAGGGATGACATCTCTCTTCTAAATGCCTGTCTGGAGTCAGTAATGTGCTGGATGAGGGAAAACAGACTCAGTTTGAATCCAGAGAAAACGGAAGTACTTGTGATAGGTTCTCCTGGTCCGGGAAAGGAAATTTGTCCACCTGTCCTGAATGGGGTCACGCTCCCCTTGAAGGACTCAGTTCGCAGTCTGGGGGTGCTTCTGGACTCGTTGCTCCACTTTACATCTCAGGTGGATGCGACTGTCAGGAGCACTTGTTACCAGCTTTGGCTGATACGCCAGCTGCGACCCTATCTGGGCCGGGGGGACCTTGAAACAGTGGTACATGCTCTGGTAACCTCTCGGCTGGGTTTCTGTAATGCGCTCTACATGGGGCAACCCTTGTACCAAACCCGGAAGCTTCAATTAGTGCAGAACATGGCAGCAAGGCTGGTCACTGGTAGTTCCAGGACCAGCCATATAACACCTATCTTGCAAGATCTACACTGGCTGCCCATTCACTTCTGGGCGCAATACAAGGTGTTGGTTATTACCTATAAAACCCTAAATGGCTTGGGCCCAGGGTACTGGGAGGACCGCCTCTCCCCATATAATCCGCCCCGCACTCTTAGATCGGTCGGGAAGCAATTGCTAAGAGTTCCCAAGACGAGATATGTCTCGTCTTCTCAAAGGGCATTTTCTGTCTCGGCCCCGCAGATCTGGAACTCCCTTCCCCACAACCTCCGCTCTGTCACCTCCCTTGACCAGTTCAGGAAGGAACTTAAGACCTATCTCTTCCAACAAGCTTTCCCCCATGTGTCTTGACATCTGTTTTCTCCCCCGTTATACAGTTGCTATTCGTCTAGTTTGTTTCTCTGGTTTTATTTTTTGGAAATTGTATATGTTTTATTGGGATGTTTTTATGATGTTTTTAACTTGGTATGTTTTATACTGTATACTGTTTGAGATATCCATGTTGTAACCCACTTTGATCTCTGGAAAAGCGGGCTAGAAATAAATAAAACATTATTATTATTATTATTATTATTATTATTATTATTATTATTAAGCATCTTTATAATTTTTAATTGGATTTTTTTTAATGAATGATGTGTTTTCATACTGTGGTAGTAATTTTGTTTTAATACTCAGTTTTGTATATTTTTAATTGTATTGCTTTTTAAAATTGTGAGCTGTTTTGAGTTCCAATTTTGGGGGGAAATTGGGAGATAATAAATATATATAATAATATCTTCTTCATCATCATAGCAGTAGCATATACATTTCTATACTGCTTGAGATCATACTTGTGATTACCTCAAGATGCTTTGTGTGCAACGATTTCTAGTTATGTCATGGCCAGCCAAGATCAGCTCTCGGAGGATGAGCCTCCTCCAGAGCAAGAGCTGATTGAGGCTACACCAGGTGGCAATCCTGCTCTGCCAGGTCCCAGCTGTGCTCTCCCAGCCCCAGAGGAGGAGGCCCAACCAGGTCCTAGTGCTAGAGAGGGGCCTCCTATGGTGCAACAGCCTAGTGGTGACTCTGGGGAGGAAGCTTGCCTGGAGGTGCCTACGTTCAAAGAGAGAAGGGCTGAGAGTGCTTGCAGGCGCAGATCCAAGAGGATTGCAGAGAGGCAACCAGCCAACCAGCCTCAGGTGGCACGGGGGAGAGTTTCCCTTACTTAAACTGTTGAGAGACCTTCACTGTTTGCCAGAGTTTATTGCATGATTCCTTGGTGTGATTGCTGCTAACACTGGCTTCTTGTATCTTGATTCGTTGTTGCTTTGACCTCGGACTGGACCCTTGTTATCTTCTGGCTGCTTTGACCTCGGGCTGCTTTGACCACTCTGACTCCCAGTATCCTAACTTCGGCTTGGCTTTCAGATTGCTTTGACTCCTGGTATCTTGACTTCTCGGACTGCTTTCACGCTGAATCCTTGCAAGGTCTGTGTTTTGCATCCACTTGCTGGGCTGAGCCATTCTTATCGGCATGTGTCTGTGAGTGCTGGCCACAGTCCAGGACAAGTTAAGACCATAAGAAGAGTCCTGCTGTAATTAAAATTGAATTAAATTTTTAACAATATTAAAACAATTTGAAACATAAACCTGAAAAAGATAAAAAGCAGTTAAAAACTGTGCAGTAGAACAATGCTACTACTGTTCAAATCATTTCCAAATTATGGCGACTCTAAGGTGAACTCATCATGGGGTTTTCTTGGCCATAGAATCATAGAGTTGGAAGAGACCTCAAAGTCCATCGAACCCAACTCCCTGCCATGCAGCAATACAGAATCAAAAGAGAGTTGCCACTGCCTGAGGCTGAGAGTATATGGCTTGTCCAAGGTCACTCAGGGGGTTTCATAGAATTGAACCCTGGTCTGCAGAGTCATAGTTCAACACTCAAATCACCACACAACACTGGCTCCACACTCTCTTTAAAGCTATTTTCTTAAAAACCTTCAGTTCCAAATGCCTTTCTGAATAAAAGTATTTTCCTGTTGATGCAAGGACACTAAAGAGAGGGCCATTCTGGCTTGCCTGGGAAGGAAATCCCAGAACCTTAGTACTGAATGAAAAGCTTTCCCTTAATCTCAGGGGTTGAGATCAAAAATTCAGTTGACATCAACATTAATATCCCTAATGGGCAACCAGGCTGTTGGAGTAGCTGGGGAATCTACTCTGGATTTTACTGTCCCTTCTCCTGCAGCTACTCTGAGCCTTATGGCATTACAAGAGTAAGACAAGAGGCAGCAAAGCACATTCATTCTATTTCTGATTATTGTAAATATGTTCCTTCTGTCCTACTGGAAAAATCTGTTTGGCAAAAGCCACACTTTTATGACTGCCACCCCTTGGAGGGAGAATGGAATTACTACAATGTCATGTGGGGAAGTAAGCAGAAGGCTGCTTTTATCTCTCTGCGTCTCATCTTTCTTTTGTAATACAATAAGGTCAAGAAACCAACTGGCAACCTTGAACAAGTCATATGCACTCAGCCCCAAAGGAAGGCAGTGGCAAACCTCCTCTGAACAAATCTTGCCAAAAAAAAAAAAAACAAAACAAAAACATGATAAGATTGCCATAAATTGAAAATGCATTGATGGTACACAACAACAACAACAACAACAACAACTTTCTGAGTTCTGATCCACCTTACTGTGATGACACCTCCTTTAAGACTTACCTAATTCCACTTTCCACTCTCAGAAGGTGCCTGGTCACTAACACATTGCCCTACACACCCTTTTAGTACTGTCATTAAATGTATAAGGGCTAGGGTCCTGCACAATATAATGATTGCTTGGGAGGGGGGGTATTTTCTCAGTGGACCCATGCACATTTGTAATACAGAGCAGCACTGTGAGAAGGCAAAAATGGACTTAACATGGACTCAGAAGTGCAACAACCTGAAGATAAACTGACTTTAAAAAAAAAAAAAAAAAGAAACAACGAAACTTTTTAAATATTAAAATTGTCATTTATATACAGAACGTGATAAAGATAAAACAGATGATTTATCAAAAATTGAACACCTTAATTTTTATATACAAATAGATTCCTTTTGAACATTCCATTACCACAATCTAAACCATTTCCCAGCAATCCTGGTTTTCTTATTCTCATATCAGTTAATTTGTCCACCTCAGCTATTTTCAGGCACTTCAATAGCCATCCCTTTATTATCAGAGGATAGTCATCTTTCCATTTAAGGATGAACATGATTTTGGTTGAATTTAATAAATTCATAATTAATAATATCATTACTTTGGAATGTCTTCTTCTATGCAGTTGAATAGGACCTGCCATGGATTTACTCCTAAAGTAAATCCTATGATTTCCAATATTAGGTTTATTACTTATGTCCAGTGATCATTCATTACTTGACAATTCTGCCACATATGAAGTAAATCTGTGTTAACTATTGAATATTTCAGACACTTTAAATGTGAAACAATGAAAAAATATATGAATGTTTTACTTTGATTAAAGTGGTTGTTGAAATGGGCTATTTCTTCCTAGCTCACTTTGAATGAAAAATTGGATATGGATGTGGAAAATTACCTGAATTCTTTGCTGGGGAAGAGAGAAGAATTTGGGTCATTTACCAAACTGGTTGAAGAATTTAGAAAAAAAACTAAGCTTGGAAAATTACTTTTTAAAAGTTTAAAAGCTATGATTAAAAGGCACAAAAATTACTTACTGCTGTAGTTTCATTTTTCTTAAAGTAACTTAGGCCCTGTGCAAACAGGCCCTTTAGCACGTCCTGGCGACATGCTAGGGTTGCCTCAGGGCGCTGTTTCCAGATGCCCCACAACCCTAGGACATCACCAGGACATCACAGCTGTGTGGCGCTATATATCACTGCTGTGCACCTTCCAGACGGGTGCGTGTGGCAGCAACGTCCTTGCGCCGCCACAGGCAGTTTGCAGCGGCACTAAAAAGAGCTGCTTTTTAGTGCGTAGCATTTGGTTGCTGCAGTGCGGTTACGTGGAAAAGAGAGGCGGCCACCGGCCTCCTCTTTCTGGCGGTCTGTACCCCTCCTTAATTTTCCCATGTTTCAAAAGCCACTGAAATGGTTTAAAAGAAACATTCTGTAGTGAACAGCACATGCCGGTGCTTGAACCATGTGATATTCCTCCATTAGGCCACACCTCAGCAACTATAACAGTAATTGAATGTTTGCTATAATCCAGAATGTAGTGCAAGTGTAATAATTACAGAGAAATGAAATAATTGAAGAGAAATTAAATATTAGTAACTAAGGTAGGGTTTTTTCCAGACTCTGGAATGGAAAATGATAACATTCATATTTTCAGATGCTTCAAATATTCAGTCCTATCCCATGACACATAGATATTTCAGAAACCTCCTTCCATATTGAGGACCAATATAATAATAATAATAATAATAAATTTTATTTATACCCCGCCCTTCCATGGATATGATCAGGGCAGCTAATGTGGCTAATGTGTTGGACTGGGACTCTGACGATCCTTATTAAGGTCTTCAACAAGCCATGAAACTCTCTATATGACCTTGGGTCATTCACCATTCCTCTAGTCTATCCCATAGGACTGTTGTGAGGATAAAGTGGGATGGAGAAGGGGGCATGTTTACTGCCTTGGAAAGCAAGTCTCTTTATCTGAATCGACCATATGCCCTTTTAAATCTATTTATTGAATGTATATCCCACTGTTCTCCCAAAATGGGATTCAAGGCCTTGGCAAGTAATTCATCCTGCAGGATAACAAAAAGTGGAACATAAATGTAACTAATAAATATACAGTGGGACTTTGGTATCCAGTGGGATTTAGTTCCAGGACCTTTCATGGAAGCCAAAATCTGTGGATGTTCAAGCCCTATTATATGCAAAGGGGTAGTAAAATCGTAAAATCCCTTGAATAAAATGGCAAAATCAAGGTTTGCTTTTTGGAGATTATATATATTTGAATCTGTGGATGTAGAATCTGTGGAGGGCTGACTGTATAAATCTAATCTGCAATGAATAAAGAGTGAGTCTGAATTGTTTTGCAACAGACTTTCCTTCTCAGCTTACAAATGCTTCAGAAATTCTCAAATTTGAATTTCCTGCTGGATTTAGGAGTTCCATCGGGTGAAACCAGCCTTGAGAATGAACATGGGCTTCATTAAAGATGACCTCAAAACTATCGTGAGCTTTCATATATCCCTTAAGTCTCCTCTAGTTCACTTTTGATCTAAGCTGGAGAAGATATTATGAGCCCAGGGAGAAGGTAAAAATGCATGAATGTTTTGTACAAGGTGAGCTCAAGGGATTATTTTTCTCATATTAATTTGATATTTGTGCAGACTCTTCCTAAATATACACATTTTTACAAGAGCGTTTGCCACTATTCACATTTTTGTAAATGATTCCCCCTCATATTTCTAAATCATTTTCATTAGTATGTGATTTTTGTATGTATCTTTAGCAAATATACAATGTCTTGCTTGCATTTTTGACTGGAGAAGTGAGCCACATAATTCAGAAATGTTTAACAATTGTGGTGTAACTGCATTTTGAAATGGTAACTCTTGGGAAGGAACTGGAGCAAAGCTCTGAAATTACCCTTGACATATGCAACAGCTGTCCTCAAGAATTATTTCCTATGATTCAAGGAGATATTTTATCTTATTTGTTTGGCATCCAGTTACGAGGGCTGCTTTCATGAGCTGAAACACTTCATACATAATAACCCAATGCTAAGGCTAGCAATTCCAGCTTTCTCATGTATTTGTGTAGGTTTGCATCAGATCTCAGGCTTCTAAATCCTAACATGGTTAAGAAATTCATCCTGCAGTCTCATTCAGTGACAGAAAAGTATTTGTGCTGAAGGAAGAGGTTCACCTTGGCCACCCTGACTGATGATAACAATCTAGATTTTCATGGCCTTTTCATTTCTCTTTTCTTTGCTGGTTCTTGGCTTGCAGGAATAACAACAGCTGCTGAAAAGAAAATAACTTCCTAGCTGTACTTCTTTACCTTATCCCTTGTGAGAGGCCCAGTGATTTAATAGTCCAGGAGTAAGTCATACCCCACCAACAGCTGTTGCCTACTCTTGGCTACCAATGACTTCAATGTGAAAAGACAAGTGATCTTTCAACATCTCCACAAATGGAGCAATGTGGGAAATTGAGAACTTCCCCAAAGCTTTCTTTTTCCCACCCTGAAAGGGCATGTATAATTAAAAGCAAAGCTTGCGAGAGTTACTTCTTCGTGAACAACAACTCTCAGAATCCCAGAGTGTAGCATGACCACTAGCCAATGGCCACTTTCTATTGGGCTATTTAGAATAATAGAATCATAGAAACCTTCAGCTGGAAGAGACCATAAGGGTGATCTAGTCCAAACTCCTGCCATGCAGGAATACAGAATCAAAGCACCCTCAACCGATGTTTAACCTCTCTTTAAAAATCTCCAGAGAAGGAGATTTCACCACACTATGTTTTTAGATTTTATCATTTGTAATTTTAATGGATAGAATTGTTTAATCCTTTTTAAGGGGGCGATTGTATATACTGTAATTTTAAAGGTTGTACGCCACTTTGATTGTGGTAACAAAAAAGCGGGATATAAATTAAATAATAATAATAATAATAATAATAATAATAATTATTATTATTATTATTATTATTATTATTATGCATGCTTACCTGGGCTGAGAGTAAGTTGCACTGAATGTAGAATTCATTTATGAGTAGTCTTTCATAGGACTGCACTGTCATGGCCAAGAGTCAGGAAAATGCAAGAAATATAAACCATAAATGGTCTGAAGGTCAATAAGAACAGCAACCATGGCAACCTCCCTGAATTTTGCCTTCCAGCATTGCCTTCCAGATACTGTTGGACTACAGTTCCCAGGGACACTAGGATGCAGAATCAATGCTGGAAGTTTCAGTTCAACATCATCTGGAGGACTACATCATCTGAAAGCCAATCCATATTTTAGCCTCAATTCAATTGTTAATTCAAACTTGAGTAGGCCCATCAAATCAATCTGAACTTGGTAAGATGACACTTACGTAAATTCCATTAATCGGTTCTCTGGGTAGGACTAACAATTAGACTTAGGCCATAAACTTTAGGTAGAATGGACTGGATTCAAACTCAGCCATACTTAGAGCAGATCCATTGAAATTAATGGGGCTTATGTTTGTCATTAACTTAAGTACCATTGATTTCATTAGATCTACTCCAGGGAGTACTAAATCTGCATCCAATAATCTCTTGTGATCATCTGCCCAAATACACAGTTTTGTAACATGAATTAGAGTTCATTTTATTGACTGTCTTAAACTCTGTGTTATTCATTGTTATGATTCATACAGTTCACATAAGCATTATCTGTCATCGGAACAAGTTGAAATATTTGTCTTTATCACTGTCATCTAAATGTCAGGCACTATTTGGTAATATATGCATAGGCTTTTCCCACCTGTCAGTTCAATGACATCACTGCTGTGCCAGCTTCAAACTTTTCACATATTTTAATATACCTTTTAGCCTAAATACCCTAAAGGCACCAGATGCCATCTGATCTTGGAAGCTAATCAGGATCAGTCTTGGTTAATACTTGGATGGGAGACTGCCAATGAATATCAGGTGCTGTAGGCAATCTTTCTGAGGAATGAACACCTCTGAGTATCCCTTGCCTAAGATCACTCTCTGAAATTATGGGATCATAAGTCAACAGAGGACTTGAAGATACATAAGATTACGGGGGATTCATTTTATTTATTTGGATCTTTAAAATCTATTGGGCTAATTGTTTTCTGTTGGGCAGAAAATCTTTCAAATTGTGATACAAATAGGAGGAAAGAATGCTTTTCAGTTTCACAAGTCAAACTTGTGTGGATACAAGAAGAAAGTTACAGTATCATGTGGTCTTGATGGAGGGCAATCCTCTATTTGAGATCATTATTTATTTCTCTGCTAACCTCAGTCTCAGAGGAAGCAATGAGTAATGCAGAATTTTTGAAGAGGATTTACAGTTGTGGACTTACTCTGTGCAAAATTCACACTTCTTGCATAGAAAACAATATTTTCTGCACAGAAAATAATGGCTGAAATTCTACTTCTGTTACTTTGTTGTCTAACTACCTTAGTGGCATAGCTAAGCAGAGTCTCCCAGTCTGACCCACTGGCCCCCAAAACCCTACTTCACCAGGCATCAGCCATGTGGAGAGAAGGTGGTTTCTTCTGCTGGTGATCAGGGGTCAGGAGGAAGATGTTTCCACCCTACTCCAGCCAATTTGCAAGACTGCAACAAGGAAGATGACAGCCTGCATGGCATAGTAGTTTGAGTGTTGTGCTATGACTCTGGAGACCAGGGTTTGACTCTCAGCTAATAAAACCCACTGGGTGACCTTGGTTGAGTCACACACTCTCAGCCCCAGGGGAAGGCAATGGCAAGCCACCTCTGAACAAATCTCACCATGAAAAATGTTGGAAGAAACTTGTGCATTCTCTTTCCCCTCATTATATAGATTGGGTTTCCTATTTAGGTCCCTCTCTAAGACTAACTGTCTTTAACTCAAGATTTTAAGCTATTAATCTTACAGTCGATATGGTCTCTAGCCTGCCTGTTAGTCTTATCTCTCTCTCGCTCTCTCAGTCTTCTTCCTTTAGTTTGATTAGGTTTTAGTTTTGTTATGCACATATTTATTAAAGCCATTTTATCTGTTTTTCAACCACAAACTACATGTTTGTTGTTTCTTTGAGTTAGTCGTTATCTTTTAAGAAAGCACATTAAAATGTAATCTGACCCACATTTTGCTGTACTGCTAGTGAAAGCTAGAATCTGACAGGTTTGACTTTCATGCTTGCTTATTTTTGTTTCTCTTTAAAAGGGTTAACACCCTGGGAAACTCAAACTGCACCCCATGAAAACCCCATGATAAATTTGCCTTAGGGTTGCCATAAATTGGAAAAGACTTGAAAGCACACAATAAGAAAAACAACAAGAACAACAAAGATCCTGATTCTGATTGTCACAGCCCTGCTGGACAGTGGGATCGACTGGAAACTAAGGGACTGTACATACGGGTGGCAAAATGCCACCCCTCTTTGCTGCGTATCATTCCCAGACCAGCCAAACCATGCAGGAATGATACACAGCCAGGAAGAAGCTGCTCTAGGCGTCATTAGGGCTGTGACAGTATGGTGGCCCCCATATGGACGGGAGGGCGTCATGATGGTGGCGGCAGCACATACTAGGGTTCCGGAGCATGCAGTTGCTGCGCGCTCTGGAACCTTAGAATAGGTAGTGCCACACCCCTTATTGCCTGTGTGTACCAGCCTTAATTTACCTGCACATCAATCATGAACAGAATGCATTTCACTGAGAAGCAGAATGCTTATTTTGGAGGAGCAATCCCTTATTCTGTCTCATACCTCCTGTAAGCACACCCCTGATGTGGCAGGAGAACTATGAAGGAACTGAAAGGCCAGTTTCATTAAGAGAAAGAAAAAAACACAATCTTCTTCAAGAGGCTGTTTGGTGTTTGGAAAAGAGAAGAACAACTACAGCAACAACAGAATTATGACAGTATAGATAATTTTGGACCAAAGAAGACAAAAAGATGGGCCAGATTTTATAGCACTTGGTGGTATCAAGTTACAAGTAACACAATCACCTGTAACTAACTTTTTTTTTTTTTTTTGGTAATGACAAAGTAGCAAAAGGCATTTGAATGAAGCCGCTTAATCCTGTAGGTTAGTTTTAAGTGCTTTTAGAAGAATTTTGACAGCAATTTAAAAATATTTATGCTATTCTATCAATCTTTAAAAGCTTTTATTTTGGTGGTGGTGGTGGTCAAAACAGTTATGAAAAGTAACTGAAACGTAACAAGCCACAACAAGCAAAGTGAACAAGCCACAACAAGCAAAGTGAATTATATCTTTACAGAGCCAGGAACTGGAGCAATGAATCAGTTTTCAGGCACTGTAATGAGTAACAGGATGAATTACTTTGAGAAAGTAACTTTTTGAGCACTGGATTTTCACATAGTGGCTTGACAAAGGCATCCAAACCCAACCATTTACAAACCAAAACATCACTGCCATTTCCTCCAGCCTATCACAATGTTTCCACAGAACCTGCTAACTTCAAAATGCTTTAGCACAGCTCAGGATAAAAATTGTTACCAGGGAAATAATTATGGCATGTTCTATGCTACTGAATTTATTTATTTTTAAGCAAGTAAGTGCTATCAATACAGGTAGTGACTTTGCCTGTCATTATCAAGGACATAGGTCAGTGCCTATGACAGGTGAAAATTTCTTGTTGTGTTTAACTGCCAAAACTTTACCTCTATGGCATTTGGTGTCTTGATGATCAATAAACACGCTGGACATTCCCAAATCCAGACCCTGTTATTACTTAAAAATCTAAGGCCCCCTGAGAATCTGTCACTTGCAGCAAACAAATGAATAAACCTAGCCTCCCTCAGGGCAGAGGAACAGGGAGACCAAAGGAAAGGAAGTCAAATATTTAACACCTGTCTTCACCTTCATTCAGACTGCTCATGAATCATTCACAGTAGGGCAGAGGGAAGGTCTCAGAGTTCATTGTATTCACAGTTCCTTTGCAGTCTCAAAGAGCAACCAAGAATGCCCTCTTTTCTGCACCATCCTCCTGCTGATTCTGTACGTCAAGAGGATAGACAGAGCTGTTTTTGGTGGCTGACAGGTCTCTGGAGTTGCCTTCTTCTGCACACCTCTGAGAAGATGACACTAGTTGATTTATGGAAAGGTTCAGCAAGACTTCCTCATTCTGGATTTTTGTGGTTTAGGAGAATGATTGTTTCCCTTTTAATAGCATCTAGTTTTATAACGATTTTCACAATTCCATGCATTTGAATTTTCAAGAGTCAGAAAATACCTCTTTTTTTATCCTAGTGCATGAAGAATAAACAGTAATAACAGAAATAGCAAATGTCTTGCAAGACCACAAGACTGGCCCTTCCAGGGTGCAGAATGAGTTGACAGATCTGGTGTGGTGTCAGGGGCTATATCTGCACTGCAGAAATAATCCAGTTTGACATCACTTTAATTGCTATGGATCAGTGCTATGGAATTCTGGGAACTGCACTTTTGTGAGACATTTAGCCTTCTCTGTCAGAGAGCTCTGCTGCCATAACAAACTACAATTCCCAGAATTCCATAGCATTGAGCAGTGGAGGCAGGGGTGCTGCTGGTTTTTTTAAGCCCAGCAATGTGCAGATGTCATGTTGCTGACTCACTAGCCATACCTGATGGCTAGTTGTTGATATCATGGCTCCTACCTCATCAGATATTGCCTACCTGCTGACCAAGTAGGCCCCCATACCTATTCTGATATCCTCTGCTGCCACTTCATGACTCTTTACTAACTCTCTGTCCCTGTCCCTGCCATTAAAACCAGAAAAGATGTAGGAAAAGGCAAGCAAAATGAGGAAAGTTTACAATATGGGGGTGGGGGGGGGCTGCTTCACTTAGACAAAAGGCAAGTAAGGGGAGATAAAGCCAAGATACATAAAATTATGCATGGAATGCAGAAAATGGAACGGAAAAAACTCTCTTTCCCCCCTCATCCTATAATACTAAAATATGGAGTATTCACTAATTTGAATGGTGAGAACTTCAGGACAGATAAATGGAAGTACTTCACACAGTCCTTATCATACCCTCCAATATTTCATAGATAAAAATCTGGACACATGTGGTCAAGCAAGATCAGAATGTAGTAAAGATAGAAAAGTTACTAATGTGGGGGGAAACACAAACTAGGAGAGGCTGCAACAGTTTGCTCTTGCCTATGCCTGCTGGAAAAGACAAGATTCAACACCTCCTCTGCCTTGCTGAGTTATCTGAGTGCAATTCAGCTTTTCACTTTGAACTCCCTTTGTAGCAATTAAAGTAAGCTTAGGACAAAGGGAGCAAATGGCAGGAAGAAAGAGAAGCAGAGCTGAAAAAGTGGGATGTGAGTGCATTCAGATTGATTGAAAAGTCCCAGATTTTCTTCCTGTTCTTTCTGATTTTATACTGGAAATAAACCAACCTGGAAAACAGGTATAAAAAGTCTCAACTTGTACTGGGAGCTACAGAAAATATTCTGTGATGAACAAAATGTGTATGGGTCTCCAAAATAAAATCAAAAGAAACAGGAACGGGAATAAAATCTGGGACTTTCTGACCTTTTTCTTATCATTGTGGATGTATTCCAACAATAGATTAATCAGGATTGCCCCCCCCCAAAAAAAAATCAGGACCCTTGGAAGGTACAACGTATTTACACTGTGCAATTCATTGCTCCAAAACACAAAGGCATGGCTTCTCAACCCTATGGGTTTAGAAAAGAGTTATATAAATTCATTAAGATTAAGGCCGCGAGTGGGTCCTAGTTTGGCTGGCTCTATAACCAGCCATACTACCCCTGTATCAGAAACTTCATGCCCCTGTATATCAGTTCCTGGGGACCATGAACAGAAGAATGCTGTTACATTCATGTCTTTCCTTGAGCTTTCCACAAGCAAGTGATTGGCCATTTTCTTAAAAGAACACTGACTAACAGGCCTTTGGTGTCATTATATATGTATATATATATATATATATATAGAGAGAGAGAGAGAGAGAGAGAGAGACAAACATGCACACAATGGAGATTAACACACATGCTTTATCCCATCATTATCCCAATGTGATACATGCCCATTTAACTTTAAAGATGAATCTTATCACATTCTCCCGAATGAAGCCCATATGCAGCTTGGAGGCAACTTGGGCTTATCCTGCGGCTTTTCAAGGATGGGAAAATCCCATCGTTGAAAAGCCACAGGATAAGCCCAGGTTGTCTATGGGCTGCATAAGGAAGAATGTGGTAAGAGACATCTGAAGTTAAATGTGCGTGTATCTTGAACTCATCATGAAGGATTCTGGTGTCATCTTCCACATGATCCTTGATGGGGTAGAATCACTTATTAGTGGCAGCCTTGGGCCATTCATTTGACTTAGTTATGAGGTGGAAGAATGGGCTGTTCTATTTCCAGTCATTAATTTACTGATGGGCAGGGGGTCTGCTAACTAGCACTGTAATCTTGAAAAATCACAAATATTGAGAAATTCTCTTTTAATTCTTTCCTTCTCTCCCTGTCTCTTTAACTTCCTTAATTCCTTTCTGTCACCACTCAAGCATTGTATATTTGGTCTGCAATCCTGTTCATTGGTTGTGTAATGTAAAATAATTCCAACATAGCTATCCAAGTGTCACAAGAAATTATACCAATGAATCCAAAATTGGGTGGGTTTATTCATGGATGTGCATGGTTGCAGGTTGCTTGAGCCAGGGACCTCCATTTTGCAATGTCCTGAAAAACACTTAGCAATAGGTAAGCCAGCATCACATTTGCACATCCTTGTGTAATGTTCTCAAAAGGCACCACTGCTTGTGCAGTGGTGTTTATGCTAGTGTAAGACACCAAGAGGATTCCAGCCTCTGTTGGCATTTCTTCTTCCTGACACAGATCTGGCTACACAGCAGAAGTCTGTGGATTTGGTGATTCCTGGTCGAAGGCTTCAGTCTTCTCCCCCCAGTTTTCCCTCTCTCTTGTCCATCTTCCCTGACCTTTCCCACAAGGTTGCCAACCTCATTTACAGCTAAGGAAAGGTAAGATGCACTTCAGTTAACCTGATAGTTTGGGAGCAATTTTCCCCTCCTGTGATTTTTCCATCAGGTTGGATTCATTAGCCCCTGAGCTATTAATGTGTGCAATGAACTTTCACCCAGTTATGGCTTTCTCCTACCCCTGTGCTGTTTAGCTTTACAGCCATGTGATGGCACTCTTAGCATTCCCATAATAACTTGAGGAAGAAAACAGGTGGACAGCTCTGTCTATGAGACGCTGGACTCACTGCCTCTTACATCTCAGTCATGCTAAAGTCAGATTTCCCCTCTTGAAACAATTTCTCCGGTTACTTTTCTGAAGACATGGCAATGGCCAGAGAATGGTTACAAAAGTTTCTCCATTGAGAATATCTAATGGCATTGTGAAACCCGGTGAAACAGAAAGAATGTAGGGTAGAATTATGAAAACTGTGACTTGCCTCCAGGGCCCATTGCATACCTCCCAATTGTTCTGACTCAGCAGGGATAGTCCTGATTAATCCTCTGTAATCCAGTCTTTTCAGCTGTTTTCAAAATGTCCCAGTTTATCTTTCCTCTTGCCACTTTCCCCCTTCAATTTTCAGCTAAGTTCAGTTGCTGCTAAATTAGTTCAACATGCAACAGTATTTTGCACACAATTCTACAGGAGGAGAGAAGCGTGTAGAATCCTGCCCTTCCCTCTAAATTCAGGCAAAAGCAATCTGTTGTAGCCTGTCCTAGCTTGTCTGTTCTTTCTCATTAATAATGTTTCTTCTGCAGATATTTCTTCTGCAGTTAAAAAAAATAGCGTAAAACTGGTTCTCATCTTAGAATCCTCTGGGGCAGCACAATTAGCTATTTAAAAGCTATTTCCATTGGGGCTGTTTTAGATCTGAAATAATTCAAAACAATAGAAAACAGAAGTTAACTTCTAGACATTTCCACTGTTGAAAAATGAGCAGGTGGGCCATGCTATGGTACAGGGAAAGAGCTGAAATGGCCCCAGAACTCTTTATGGTTGCTCATCCCAGACATGGCTTGGCTCCACACAGGCAAGAATATACCAAGAACAGCTCAGAGTATTCTGGCCCCAAAGCTGCCCCCATGTTCCCCCATTACCTTGGGTACTCTTTTGCAAGGCCTTGTGGCTGTTCGCACACATGTTCTGCTAAGCTGCTCAGTGCCACTGTTGCTGGTGAGAGTTGCTCAGTGTGAGATCAAAACAAAGTTCCCAGTGTTGATCATATGGCTGGGTGTTTGTTGATCTGATCTCAGAGAGAGCAACTCATACCAATGTTGGGCTCCAGAGTGGGAGATGTTGCAAACAGCCATGCTGTGTTGCAATGGAGGGCTCCGGAAGAACCAGAGCAAAAGGTAACTCTTAAAAAATGATTTAAGGGGGATATATGGTGGAGAGCCAGCATGGTGTTGTGGATTGAGCATTGGACTAAGACTCTGGAGACCAGGGTTCAAATCCCAGCTCAGCCACATAGACCCACTGAGTGACCTAGGGCAAATCACACTTTCTCAGCCTCAGAGGATGGCAATGGCAAACCCCCTCTGAAGACGCTTGTCCAGAAAACGGCAGGGTAGTTTCACCTTAGGGTGACCATAAGTTGGAAATGATTTGAAGGCACACAACAACAACAACAACAACAACAACAGCATGGTGGGTTTAGTGCTAAACCAGAACCAGGGATTGGGCTCTATATCATCCAGACTCCTTGCTAAGAGGACAGGGAGAGGTCATTTTATTTGGCCCATCCAGACAACTCCTTAGAGGTTTCCAAGGTCAGGTCCAAGCTTCAGGTAGGACCCTTCTTCTATCACTAGCAGTTACCCTAAGGACATTCACACAAAATAATTATAGTGCTATGATTCCACTTTTACTGCCATAATTCTGGGAATAGCATTTTAGAGAGGAGCATTTAGAATTCTCAACCAGAATGCTCCAGTGACTCACCAAACAACAAACCCCAGGGTTGCATAAGATGGAACCATGGCAGTTAAAGTGGAATCATAGACTATAACTGCATAGTATAAATGGGCCCCCAGCTGAAGTGAACCCATTAAACCAACGTAACTCAGTAAGTTAATCTTTACGTAGTTGTCATTGATTCAGTGAGTCACAGGGCCCGTACAGAGAGGCCAAAATAAAGCTGCTTCGGGTCACTTTGGAGGTATGCTGTATAAATGATGCATGTATCCGAAGAGCCTGGGAGCTGTGCCAAAGCCATGGCTTTGGCATGGCTTCCGGATTCTTAGGACGCATGCATCATTTAAACAGTATATCTCCAAAGTGACCTGAAGCAGCTTTATTTTGACCTGTCTGTACGGGGTCAGAATAACATGGGACTGAGAAATAAAAAAGTCCCTGGTATCAAGAGTCTTCTAAGCAGTGCCAGGTTGTTCCAGCTAACAATCATTTTTAATTTCCCACAGTGCTCTGATATAGCACCAGAGTATCATGGGAAATAAAAACAACAGTCAAATATACCTGTTTGGTATTTCTTGAAATACCACAAAGAAAGAAAGAAAGAAAGAAAGAGTCTTCTTTCTTTCTTTCTTTCTTTCTTTCTGGAGCAGCAGAGATGTAGACTGCTTCCAAATTCTCTTTTCCACAACAAGGATGGGTGTCTCTATGCATCCAGACTTCCCATTGGCTGGAAAATGGTGAACCATCATAAAATGTTTCACATTTTGAGACTTGAAAAATTGTTCATGCAAAAAAATGTTTTTGCATAAGCTCTTTTTTCAAAATAGAAAACAGTGCCCTTTGTACAAAGTGATTTCAATATATTACTGTTGACAGGTTTCTTTTACTCAAAACATCCAATTTTCTACTTGAATGTTTTTTTAATTCCCAAAATGCAAAGACAACCCCACCCCCACCCCCCACCCCAAAAAACTTGAAAAAATCCACAATCTGTTGTAATCCTGCCTAGAAGAGGGAAAACTTAACTTTTGTTATGCAATAACAAAATAAGTAAAGATTTATATCCTTAGATAGGACAAACAGCAGTAGTAGATTCTAGCAATTGCTGAAGAATACCAAGATGGTCATCTTCAGTATCAGAGGATGTGCCTCTGTTATAGCAGTTTCTGGAGAATGCCATAAGGAGAATGCTACTGCCTTCATGTTCAGCTTGAGAAGAGAGTCAGCATGGTGTAATGGTTTGAGCACTGGACTACACTTTCGAGACCAGGGTTCAAATCCCCCACTTAGCCATGGAAATCCACTGGGTGACCTTGAGTAAGTCACACACTCTCAGTCTCAGAGGAAGGCAAAGCCAAACTCCTTGAAAGCTTTCCATAGGCAAATGACTAGCCATGGGCGTTTATCAGACTTGGTCTTTGCAGCTCAGATCTGGGACGTCTGCGGATTGGGCAATTCGCATTCACGTGATAACGAGAATGTATTTTCATACCTGGTTGCTGTTCCGTTGACCTTCCAAACTGACGGGGAATTGAATCGAAGGAAGTCACGTGATGCGGATTCAGGCAAAGCGGAGTGAGTGCAAATTGTATTTCCACACCGGTGCATACCATGGGGATTCAACGATTCGAATTGGGACCCTTGCGCATGTCCAGTGGGGGTCTGAAGGCATCCTGAACCTTTGCACTTCCGGGGTGAAGAAGAGAGCCTGGCTCAACTTTCACGGGAATGACAGCTTCCCCTTTCTTCCTCCCTTCTAATTTCCCATCCCTGGCAGCCAAATTCAAAGGGTCCTCCATGTTAGAGCCCCCATCCATTTCATCCACATCTACATCCATCCTCTTGTCATTCTCCTCATCTATTTCAGCTATATATATCTACATCTATCCTCTTGTCATTCTCCTCATCTATTCCATCTACATCTCTCCTTCCTTTTGTAGCAGTTGCCTTCTCTTAGGTTGCATCCACACTGGGGAGATAATCCAGTTTAACTCCAGTTTAACTGTCCAGGCTCAGTGCTATGGAATTCTGGGAGTTCCATCTCTCCCTCCAGCCTCATGTTTCATTTCCTTCACATCTATAATCTCTGCATCTGCATCTGCATTAGGAAATAATCTATTTCAAAAACATTAATATACATCCTTATAATCTTGTTGAACCTCTGAGACTAAATGCATCTGAGGAAGCAGACTTTAGGAAAGCTCATGCTGCCAACTTCTTTTTTTGAAATAATAATAATAATAATAATAATAATAATAATAATAATAGAATTCAAAGACATATTTTGGAGCACCTAGATGCATCTGAGGAAGTGCTGCAAGAGGCAGCGGTGGAGGACGACCAGGGTTTTATCCCTTACTTGGGTGTAACCCCCCCCCCACTGGGCAAGTCACACAGTCTCAGCCTCAGAGGATGGCAAGGGTGAACCCCCTCTGAACAATCTGCCCAAGGAAACCCCTTGGGCAAGTCACACTCTCTCAGCCTCAGAGGATGGCAAAATCAAACCCTCTCTGACTAGGGTTGCCATAAGTCTGGAAAATGACTTGAGGGCAGACTAGAGTATTTGAGTGTGAGTGTGTATATATATATGTGTGTGTGTGTATATGTGTGTGTGTGTGTGTGTGTGTATATGTGTGTGTGTGTGTATATATGTACATGTGTGTGTGTGTATATATATGTGTGTGTGTGTGTGTGTGAGAGAGAGAGAGAGAGAGAGAGAGAGAGAGAGATTGGCAGGGAGCGCTGGCTGGCCAGACCCCTCTGCAGAAGGTGCAGCAGGGAAGGAGAGGGAAGGAGAGAGAGAGCTCCAATGGAGCAATGATCGCTCCCAGCCCCAGTTGCCCTGAAAGCGAAAAGGGCCACCTGAAGCAAATGGGGCAAATTGCAGCAGGGCATCCTGGGAGATTTGGAACCCGGGGGTCTTGCGATGGTGATCAGAAGCACAATCAAATTGGAATTCCACACCAGACCAATTCGCAGTGAGTTCGAACTGAGCCCCAATGTGAATCATGTCAATCCACTTATATAGCGCACTCGCCAAAACTTGTCAAAATGAGGAGCCAGTGTGGATTCAGTTCGGAAGTCCCACAGAAGAGGTTCACATTTAAAGCAACCAGGTATGAAAATACATTCTCGTTATCACGTGAATGCGAATCGCCCAATCTGCAGATGCCCCGGATCTGAGCTGCAAAGACCCCGTCTGATAAACGCCATGGTGTGAGCAGAATATTGGACTGGATAGGCCCTTGGTCTAATTCAGCATGGCCCTTGTTATGTTCTTAGGTTCTTCATGTTCACATATATAGAAAGGGGGAAATACAGTGAGACAATACCAATATTCTTTACGGTGTCAAACCACTTTTTTTCAAATCAACATTCCTTTTGCAGGAATGTCACAGTGGGAATTCACTTGCTCGTTTGCCTTTGCTCATAATCACTTTTGAGTCCTGTCTGTCTCACAAAATTAGCATAATGCGATCGCTGTCATTTTTGTTTGTCAAATATCAGAGGACATGTTGAGGTGTACTTAAGCCTCCCACCTAGGCTTGTAAGGTTGGATCTGGGACAGACTCCTGTAGCTCCTGAAGAGATCATGGAGCAGAATAAGATACTGTAAAGCTCCTTTAAGCCAGATGAAGGTACTTGTCCTTCCTGATTTTCCAAACCCCAACTTTCAGCCACAACCAGACCTTCTCAACACTGCTATTCTCTCCATGGTAGAGAGCAGGGGGAGGGAACATGTAGGACTGCTTAACAATGTTTATTTTTCCTGTATCTTTGCACTCCCTCCTCCCACTCTTCATCAGGGGGGCAATGCTCATGTTGGAAGTATATGGCTATGGATGAAAGTTGAAGTTTGGAGAGTAAGGAAAGACAGGTACTATTGTCCTGCTTGACAGAGTTTTAAAGTACAGCATGACACCCATATCCATAGGATATATGTTCTGAGATTTATCAGGGATATTGAAAATTGTTGATAATAGTGAACCCTATATTTCTGGTGGAAGTTGACCATAGAGTCATGCTGTGGGACCTCAGGATGCCTTGAGAGGTGTTCTCTCTAGGCATTCAGAGATCCTCCAGCACAACTTTGTGATCAGCTTCCACTAGAAGTAGACCATAGAGTCACACCGGAGGACCTCCTAATGTCTAGAGAGAGACCATATTTTTGTGGGTAAGTAAAATTAGTCCTGTGAATATGGAGGTCATAGTGTAGCTCATAAAGCCAGCATAGTGTAGTAGTTTGAGCATTGCACTGTGATTCTGCAGACTGGGGGTCAAATCCTGACTCAGCCATAAAAATTGACTGGGTGACCTTGAGCAAGTCGCACTCTCTCAGCTTCAGAGGGAGGCAATGGCAGACCCCCTTTGAGAAAACTTGCCAAGAAAACCCTATGGTTGCCCCCCCCCCCCCTTAGAGTCACCATAAATCAGAAATGACTTGAAGATACACAACAATATTAAACAGTAGCTCATCCTGCTCCATAAACTGTCAAGGACTAAATTTACAGGAGTCCCATCCTATATCTTTAATGGTTGTGTAGAAGAGGGATTTTCAGCAGTAGGCAGATGGGTCTTCATTTGATGGCATCCAGCAAACACCCAACACTGGGGATCTTCCTGATCTCAATGGGGAAACCATTTTACAGGCAGGGTGTCACCATCATAGAGAGAAGGACTGCCTTCTCCCACACAGACTACCCTGGCAAGGCCTGTTGGTGGCCTGCTGTAAGTTAAGCAAACCTAATGTACACTCTTTCTCTTCAGAATAACTGTCTCATAACCTTATAATGACATATCACTCTTTTGTTTTGTTTTTTTGTTAATTTCTTTGTACAGTGATCCTTTCCTATTCATGGGGGATCTGTTCCAGACCCCCAGTGGATAGCAAAAAATGTGGGACCTCAAGTCTCATTGTTTTCAATGGACACTTGTGCATGTGTGTGCAGCCATGTGCATGGGTGCCCATTTGAAAAGCTGGGGCTTGCCATTTACAGAAGCTCATATCCACAGATGGCAAGCCTGCAGTAGGTGCGGGCGTGCTATATTCTATTTGCAACTTCAATTTTAAATGTATTTTAAAATTAAAAAGTAACAAACTAAATTATTAAATCTGGCAGGTTTGCAGAGTGTGGGACAATTTTAAAAGTTGCAAATTACTTGGGGGACTTTGTAATTATTTTTATAATGAATTATTTTCAAATGGTAACTTTCCATGTTTTCCTACAGAGTCTCCAAAACTGCTGCTTTCTTATCCTGATATCCAGCAGTCCTAGGGAGGATGAGATTAAGTTTGCTTCCTCTTCCTCTTCCCCTTCCTCCCACATATCTGAAGCATGAACTACCAGATTCTTGGATTATCTCTGCATTCCCAGCTAATGGTAGGATCTTTACTTAGCTGTAGTGGAGGCTGAGCTGACTATTAGTCCTTTTGCCATCAATTTGAAGATCATCATATGGTGGGCCTGCTATTTTTCCCGAAGCTCCCTTCTCTTCAGATGATGTCTCCTGAAGACCCTTTCCAGTCAAACATAGTTAAAGAATATCAGGATGAAAGACTAGAAGGGCCAAGCAACAAAGTTGATGGTATGTTTATCAGGGTTCAGCAAAATGTCCAGAGAGCCCGTAGCACTGAGGTGAAGAACCTATAGCTTTCCAGATTCTGTTGGGCTAAGACCTATATCTACCTTATTCTGCAGAGATGATCATGAAAGCTCATGAGAGCTGTAGCTGATAACATTGGGAAGGCCACAAATTACCTCAGTTACACCAAAAGTCAGTTTAGCCCTATGTTGTTTTGAGAAGCTTAGGCTATCCATATCATCGAATAGCACTGGGCACAGTGCTATTCAACATCTTTATTAATTACTTGGATGGCAGAATTAAGGACATACTTATCAAATTTACAGGTGACACCAAATTAGGAGGAATAGCTAACACTCCAGAGGACAAGATCAAAATTCAAAATGACCTGAATAAACTGGAAAGCTGGGCCAAAGCTAACAAAATGATATTCAACACAGAAAAAATTAAGGTACAGCACTTAGGACAGAAAAACAAAATGCATAGATATAGGATGGGGGACACCTGGCTTAAGGAGACAACATGTGAAAGAGATCTAGGAGTCCAAGTAGACCACAAGTTGAGCATGAGTCAACAGTGTGATGAGGTAGCTAAAAAGGCCAATGCAATTTTAGGCTGCATCAATAAAAGTATAGTGTCTAGATCAAGGGAAGTAATAGTGCACCTCTATTCTGCTTTGGTCAGACCCCCACCTGGAATATTGTGTTCAGTTCTGGGCACAGGGCACCACAATTCAAAAAGGACATTGAGAAACTGGAGCATGTCCCAAAGAAGGGCGACTAAAATGGTGAAAGGTCTGGAAACCGTGCCCTATAATGAATGACTTAGGGAGCTGGGGATGTTAAGCCAGGAGAAGAGAAGGTTAAGAGGTGATATGATAGCCCTGTTTAAATATTTGAAGGGATGTCATATTGAGGAGGGAGCCAGTTTGTTTTGTGCTGCTCCAGAGAACAGGACCCAGAACAATGGATGCAAGCTCCAGGAAAAGAGATTCCACCCCAACATTAGGAAGAACTTCCTAACAGTAAGGGCTGTTCGACAGTGGAACACACTCCCCCGAAGAGTAGTGGAATCTCCCTCCTTGGAAGTCTTTAAACCGAGGCTGGATGGCCATCTGTTGGGTATGCTTTGATTGAGAGTTCCTGCATGGCAGGGGATTGGACTGGATGGCCCTTGTGGTTTCTTCCAACTCTATGATTTTATGATTCTAAAGTATCAGTTATTATGGGGCCAAGAGAGATTTTCTTGGCTCTTTGTGTCCCCTTCTCCTTCTGTACTTGGAAGACTATGCTGATGCTGATGATGAGGAGAAGAGATCAGTCTTAGAGATCCCTCAGCAAGTTGGTTTGGTGGTAAAGAATCAAAAGTGTCTCACTTCCAAAAGTTCAAGACTCACACACACACCTCCAAGGTTTTACCATGTGTTATCCATATCATCATCAAACTATGTGCTGGAGAAAGCCAAGCTTCCTTGGAAATATATCAGGAGTTCCCAAGTGAAAGGTTCCCTAAGAACAGACAACATGTCTTGAAAAGCAGATTGCTTTTTTGTGACAGATCATCTAATCTTTTGCGGCACACAATCACAGAAAATGTGCCCAGTTCAAGAAGCAAAGCCTGTCTAGCAATTATATGATTGGAGTGTACCTCCTAATACTATCCCATTCCCAGAATTCTTTGTAAGAGTCACCCAGATGAGTCAATGTGGAAGAGATTCCCTGAACTTGTAGAAACCACTGTGTGACTCCATGCTAATTTGTCCATCCCTGAGTGGAGTCAGCTGGTGAAAACATGTGATGCTCATTTGTTGTCTCTGCATAGACATGCCTCAAGGAGGGAAATGTAATTTGTCACACAAGAGCCAGAGCATCATAAAGAAATGAATAGATAATTGCTCCTGAAATTTCTCTCTCTCTGTAGAATCATGAATGTTAAATGTTACAAAAGAAAACCAACATGTGTATCAGATTTCATAAGTAGGCTAGTGAATGCCTCTGGCAACTCCAAGACACACCCAGCAATTATGATAACATTTCTGCGGATGTTCCTTTTCACATTCTCCTCTGAGTTGATCCTCTCTTTCCTCTTATTGCCTACACATAAAGTGCCTTAAATTCCTTTCTGTTTGAAGACCAAATGCCTGGCATGTTTCATGCTGACCTATAGCCACCTGGTATGTATATTTCATGTACCATGAGTAGAATCTTTTGTGGGGTACACAAAAGGAGACTGGGATCAATGCCTTCCAAATGTTCTAAAGAATAACACTACAGCAAAACATCACACACAGCCATGCATTCAGAATAGTTCACTTCAAGTTCATTTGCAGCTACAATATTTCTTATTTTATTTATCACTTTAGTATGCCACCCACAGAGCTCAAGGGTGGCACATGGGAACTGGTAACTTGAAAAAGATCATCACAACAACTCAGGGAAGAAAGTTAGCTTGAGGGAGACTGGCTTTTTCAAGGTTTATCTGGTGAACCTCTTGGCACCCTGAAGAAGGATTAGAGCCAATCTCAAAGGAAGGTGGCTTATGTTTAGACTGCCTATTTCTCCATCCATTACATTATTGTCTATACTAAGATTAGCACATCTGTTGTACTCCAGATGGAATTTCAGATTTTAGAAGTCACAACCAGCCTAGCCAGTATTAATAAATAATAATAAAAAATTTATTTGTATACCGCTTTTCCATCTGATCAAAGAGGTTCACAGTAGCATACAATATAATACAAAACAGTACAATACTCAGGCAATACAATATGATATCAATTACATCGGCAATATTACACAGTACAATAAAAATCTCCTAACAAATACAAGTCCATTTAAAAACAATTGGTTGTGGTCGGGTATCTGGATCTTAATTAGGATATATGGGGGCTTTCTAGACGGCCCTTTGGGACGTCCGGAGGACGTCCCATTTTAAAAAAGGGGCGTCTCTTTTAGACGCCCCTGGGCCTCGTACGGACTCCGTCCGTACAAGATGGCGCCGGCCTTTCTACATGGCCGGCGCCATCTTTACGCATCGGACGCACAGCGTCCAGACGCGTCGCGCCGCTGCTGACGTAGCGAGCGCACCCCTGGCGCCTCGCTACGTCGCAAACGCGACGCAAAAAGAAGCTCCATTTTGGAGCTTCTTTTTTCGGTCCGCGCGGGAGTCGGGCCGTCTATAGGCTCCGGCTCCCCCGCGGACCTTCTGGCGGCGGCGGCGGACCGCCGCAAAGCGGCGGTCTGTACCCCGCCATTATCTCTAAAGAGAATCAGGGGGGTATTCTATTTGAAAAAGATTAGAGGAACTGTAGGTTGAAATATCTGGAGTGTCAAAAGCTCCCCATGGAGATCTACAGTGACCAACAGTAGCTCTTTGGGATTTCAGATAGGAACTCCTTCTCTATTCATGTTCAGAGATATTGGGGCTGCACCAAGAACTTTTGCATGCAAGCTCATATCCTACCACTTACCAATTTTTGTGAAAGTATAATCCAGGGTGAGTAACTGGTGAAGACCAGGGTACAATTCCCCCAGAACCCTGCTCCCAAACTTCAATCTGCCTTTTGTAAGCCTTACTTCAATTTTCTCTGGTGTCCTCCTCAAAATGGTGACTGGGATTTTCTTCATGTCACCATTTTGTGAGGGACTCTGATGAAAATGGAGGCATTTGGAATTATTTGGAGGGTTCAGGGGGCTTGGGGCAGTGAGGATATTTAGTGTTGTGTGGGTTGTTTTGCAATTGGCAGAACCTTTGGATTCATTTCAGTGCCAAATTAAACATTGCTTCTCACATACCTTCCAATATTTCAGAAAACCAAAATATGTCTGGTCAAGCAGCATCAGAAAGTGGCCAAGATGGCAAAAGTTATTAATGAGGAAGAACACCTGAGCTACATGAGGCTGCAGCAGTTTGCTTTTGCCTGAACTTATTGGGAAGAGCAAGATTTCATTCCCTTCCTTCAACTCACTACTTATGCACTTTGAGTTCATTTTGTAGCAATTGATATAAGCTGAAGACAAAGGGAGAAAGGGGAACATTTTAAAAGTAGCTTTAAAAATGGATTGCAGAGTATTAATCAGGTCTGTCCATGCCAAACTGGAGTCTAAATATTAGAGTCTAAATATTTTATCCAATTTATACACGAACATGGTTTTAATATTTAACATGTTATACAGTTTAATAGGCTTTTAGACTGTAAATTATATTTTACAGATTAAATACTTTATATTTTTGAAACTGATTTTATTGCATACCGTCCTTTGGATATACAGCATGGTACAAATATTGTAATAATATAAAATGAATATTTCATTTTAAACATATTTGACATGCAGGAGCCCTGGGGCAATAATAAAAAACAATAAATAAATAAATAAATAACGCAAACAATCCCACAGCAACTTTCTTTAAAAACAGAACAAGGCAAAACCAACAACTGTGGTTTCAAAAAGCAACTTGAAATGATTCCCACCTAAGCCCTGTGGTATAAGACATGTTGCGTGCAAGTGATGGGAAAAAGAAGGATGCTGATTCAACAAACATACTGATTTGGTTGCTCTCCCAGGAATGTGCATGCTCTGACATGTTTCATTGGAGAGCAATAGAAAGAATATGGGGAGTGCAGGACTACTCATCATTTGATGATTGGTGGCAAATAAAAAACAGGCATGCTTAAAGAGGTATCAAGCCTGAACAGCTTGTGACCCATCAAGCCAAACACAGATAGGTACTTAACAACACATTCCCTCTCCTTTTTGTAATCTTAGACAGATAGGTGGCTTCCAATCTGCTTGGTGGGTCACAAGTTATGGATAATGTGTCAAGGTTAGGAATTTTAGGGAGTGGCGAACAAAGCAATGAATTCAACAGGTTGAAATGTAACATTATTGTTAGTAACATTCATCAAGAAGGATTAAGATTTCCATTTTAAAAAATACCCTTCCAAATGGAATTTACTTGAACTGACCTGATAGGCGTCATGCCCTTGGGTTGTTCTGTACATTTTTGTCTGCACAGTAGATGTAAACTCCACTAATTTATGTTACTCTATGATTTTCTTTTGTATTCCTTTCTCCTTTTGTATCACCATTGAGAAAGTGAATAAACATAATTATCTTGCAAAGAGGAATTTGTAAGGGACCTACTTTTATTTTGTTTTGTTTTTTTAAATCATCATTATCATGAACTTGTTTTGGTGACCTTTCACTGAATTTTGATTTTGCAAACACTATTTCAGTTTTCTTGGAAAGATGGCTTGGAAAGATAAAGAGTTTTGTCCCTCCATTTAAGGATGCAAGCCGCTGGAAAAACAAAAGGATACAACTGTGACAAATATAACCACACTCTATTTAACCACTGACCCAGTTAGTTCATTGCAATCTCACAGAGTCTCCTTTGGGTTTGACAGTTTTTGTCATCTGCCAGAGGAACGAGCAGCCCCAGCTGTTATGTTCCATGTTATTTATTTATTACAAACTCATGTGGCTCATTAACATCTAATCTACCGAGCACTGAATGAATCAGACAGAAGAGTTTCAAGACATATTGGATACGACTTTAGAGTTCTACAAGAAACATCCCTGGGAATCATTTCCCACAGAATTTCATTAGCTGTGAGCATTTGCAGGACTTTGTGGAGGACTTTTTCATGAATGATGCATTGTTTCTTCTTGGTGTAGGGGTCAAACATTTCTATGGGCTGTGTGCCTGGTGTAATGCTTGCCCTTTAACTTGGCAAGGTGCTACAAAGCTAAATTGTGCCCTGGAGCATTTTCTCTTGACAAAGCAGACATCATCCAGGATTCCCATTGTTGACTTTTCAGTCATCTTTGCTGGGTTATCATTTTTAAAAAGCCACAAAAAGGGTCCCCCCCCCACAACAATGTTGATAATTGAAATAACAGCATCAAAGTATAACTCAGGCTGGAGGCAGATTCAACTCTGGTGGGTTACAAACCGCCGCTTTGCGGTCTCCCGGCACTTCTGTTTGTTCCGCAAGGGAGTTGCAGCAGCCAAACCGCGCGACTCCCTTGCAGAGCAAAAAATAAGCTCCAAAATGGAGCAGTTATGATGCCGCGAAGCGCCAATGGCGCACTCGCAACGTCATAAGTGCTGCGTGACGTGCAGATGCACAGTGTCCGCTATGTCAATATGGCGGCGGCCGTGTGGAATGGCAGAAGCACCGCCCCTTCCTAACCCTAATACGTAGTTAATACGTATTTTATGGCAGTTTGTAACCGGCCTCTTTTTCAGTGATTTGGAAGTATCATAAAAGAGGCATGTGAGATTTCTCTACTCATTGTAGTTTTGCATCTGCTGAACAGTTTCTGAAAAATTGCATTTCACTGAATCAAATACCTGTGAAATCTATTTAAGCAGAGAGACAATAGTGAGACAAAAAGAAATGTGAGTCTAACCCTCAGGATGGGCCTTTATTTAATTAGGTTTGGGATTTTAAGTAAAACAATCAAACTCCCACTTTCCAGGTCTTAAGCACATTCAAACATGTTTCCCTAAACTTTGTGAAGCAGTTCTTGGCTCGAACACTGCATACAAAATTGCATCATTCATGGAATCCTGCTTACAAAAATGTCTACAGTTGTATAAAATGGATAGAGTGGCGTAAAAACTGTGCAAAAGAAAAAACACTATGGTCTAGATCCTATACCAAGAAGATGATGCATAGCTATAGAGCCACAGTTATGCAATGATTTCACAACAGACTCATTAGTGAATTACAATATTGTGCAACCAAAAGTGCAGCCAAAGGTACATGTACATCTGCATATGCAATGCACCCATATGCTCATGTGCAACCTACACAGTGTGCACGCACTGTATGTAGTGCACTACATGTGTAACTCTGCTCCCATCAATTTGAACTGATGGGAATTCCACAATGTGCAAAAAATGTACAACTGCTTCTATAGAAGAACTTACATATGTGCAAGAAAACAACAGGATACTGGACCTTATTGATGAAAAACTCTCTCTGTGTGTATGGGCATGTGCATGTGTTTAAAATGGCACATTGTTGGATGGAAGTGAGTTATGGCTGAATATATGCTACATCAAACTGAGCTAGAAATAGACTAATTCATCCATCTATAGAAAACCCAGTGGGAAATGAAACTTCTCTAAAATATATTTTAGCTGTCTTGAAAATGATTTCTGTCTCTAGCTTCCTTCTCTTTCATATGCATAATGTTCTAACTGCTATACTGTACAAGTTTTGATCTTTGAATATCCCATGAAGTAGTCTGTTGTGATTCCTTTCTCTTTCTGGGTGGGAAAATGAGGCTGTGCTATGGGAAATGCAGTGAGTCAGGACAACCAGGCTCCAGCCTCAATCTTTATTATAATGTGACAGACATTCACTTCACTTGTTGGCTGCTGCCAAGAGCTGAGGACCATTCAAGATTTCGTTCCTTGGTGCCTGTAGTGGCATGTACAAGAATGGATCTAGCTTACCTTTCCTGTCCACTGAAACTGGCAGCAGGCAGCAGGCTGATTCTATCCATTTCCTCATTAGGAATGTTCAATGTGTGACTATGCTTTCTGAAAATCAACAATGAAATACCATGGCAAACCCTAAGTCCAAAGGGGCAGCATTCATTGATTGTTGGGTTTATTCATAACCACGGGGAGGGTGGGGGCTTTCCATAATCTAGGCCCACTCACTCTGAAGGAACATCACAGAATCATAAAATCCTAGCATTGAAAGAGACTGCAAGGGCCATCCAGTCCAACCTCTTGCCATGCAGGAATACACAATCAAAGCACCCCAACACATGGCCATTCAGACTGTTTAAAAACCTCCAGAGGAGACTCCACCCCACTCCAAGGTACCACATTCCACATTCAAACAGCTCTTACTGTCAGGAAGTTCTTCTTAATGTTTAGGTGGAATCTCTTTTCCTGTAATTTGAATCCATTGCTCCATATCCTAATCTTTGGAGCAGCAGAAAACAAGCTTGCCCCATCCCTAATCTGACATGTTGTAACAGTAACAGTAGAAGATCATTAGCCATCCAAAGTGTTCATTGGTCCTTGGAGATTTGAGACAGCAGTTTCAAAGACTGCTTAATACATAAAATGCATGTGGACAACTTTATGTGTGTGGTGGGGAGCTAAGAGCTTTGGGGACCTTGCCCCCCCTCCAGTCCATGCATTGAGGTAAATTACTGTCTGTCCTGGATCTGTGCATGCATCTGAGAAAGTAAGCTTAAGCCTACGAAAACTCGTGCTATCAGCTTCTTTCTTTCAATTAGTCTCAAAGGTTCGACAAGATCTTTCTGCATACTCTTCTTCATTATTAGTGGATTCCTTCACTGGTGGGAAACTGAACCAGCTGATCCTTGGGATACCTCCCAACTATATGATTTGATGATAAGGGCTTGTATAGCTATTGAATAAGGTCTGACCACCATCATACAGTGTGGAGAAGTAAGCCATAGATTTGCACTCCTTTAATGATGCTCTGTTCACAGTACAGTCATATCACAAGAACACTGCTTTATGCGTTAATTCCATGCTTTTGCTAACAGGTTGCCTTCTCCTGTACAATCCACCCTGTACATTCAGGTCCTCTGGAAAATGTTTGCTCCAACCAGGCAGGACTAGACTGGCAATGGTTTCCCAGAGGACCTTTTCATCTGCTGCCCCCGGACTGTGGAATGACATGCTGGAAGTGATATCACAGCTGAAAACACTGACAGAATTTAAAACAGGATTAAAAACATATCTCGTCTAGGAGGCCTTACCAGTCAATTTTAAATCATGACTTTTTAATTGGTTTATTTTAAAGAATGCATTATATGAGTGTATTTTAATGGTTTTATAGTAGTGTATTTTAACTGTTGGTTTTATGTGTATTTGTAGTTTTGTATTGTATATTTTGTGTTTTGTATTTGAACATGTTGTACCCCACCTCGAGCGTTGACAAGAAGTGGGAAAGAAATAATAATAATAATAATAATAATAATAATAATAATAATTGTTTCAAGTTCCGCAAATATGAGCATAGGTCCAGCATATGGTTTCTTCCCATCTACCCTTAGAAGGTGCCAGTTGTGTGGTTAGAAATGACATTCATTCATAGGCATCCCAGTCCAGAGTACTGTTGCCTTCTTATTGTGTAGGAGCAGTGTAGGATAAGTAAAATGAAAAGCAGTTCCATAGACTCCTCCTCATACATCACAATGCTGGGTTGATGATCAAAGAGACACCTATGCTATGCAATTAGAACTGCAGAGGAAACATTCAAGGTGGAGGGTGCCCTGGTCTTACCATCTCAATTTCTGCTATCAGTGCAAGCTGTCCAAAAAACTGTCATCCTGATTTCAAGGCTTTCAGTTCATGTGGACAGCCTCCATAAACACAGGAGGCCTTTCTCTTTAGACATAAATATAAGGGGTGGGGGTGGATGGGGGCGAAGCTAGTACACTCTTCCTCCTTATACTTTTTATTTAAACACCTGGATAGGGCTATAAATATAGTGGGAAAGAAAGCAGGAGAGTGACATGGTTCTCAAAATCTAGCAATATGTTTCTGAAAATAAAACAGCTAGAACCACAGTGTATGAAACTGCTGCTTGGTAAAAGTCTACCTGTTTTCAGTTTCAGTTTCAAAAGAAGGCAAAAATAACAATAATATCCCAAACAGATGGCTATACCTGGTGATGCAGTGGTTAAATGCCCCTACTGCAGCCACTCACTCACAAACCATCAGGTTGTGAGTTCAGTACCAACCAGGGGCTCATGGTTGACTCAGCCTAGCATCCTTCCATAGGTTGCTAAAATGAGTACCCAGCTTGTTGGGGGTAATTGGCTGACACATTGTAAACCACTAAGGGAGTGCTTAAGTGCATTGATAAGTGGTATAGAAATGTCCTTGCTATTGCTATTGCTATACTTATGGAATTTGATGGTGGCTGACTTTGAAAGAGACCTTGAGCCTGTGGTGAAAATATGGGGAGGAAATATTGGCTTTGTGTGCAGATTCCATGAAAAAGGCAACCTCCACGCTCCTAATTTCATGTTGGCGTTGGAACAGAGGGAGTCGGGTAGACCTGTTCTTTGTAAAAGAAGGTTGATACTTCCTGTAAGGTAGAATTATCATCACACCAATTCCCAGTCAATCTTACTTGGGGAAAATCCAGTCCTATACCACACTCTTCAAATTCTAAGAGCAAAGGTGCTATACCAGCATCCTCTGGTCTACAGCTTGAGAAAAATGCTCTAATAACACATGACCAAATACCCAAGACTGGACGTTGTTGTATGCCTTCAAGTCATTTCCAACTTTTGGTGATCTTAAAATAAACTTGTCATGGGTTTTTCGGGGACTGAGAATGTGTGACTCACCCAAGATCACCCAGTGGGCTTCTGTGGCCAAGTGGGTAATTGAACCCTGATCTCCACAGTCATATGCTCAAACCATCACATCATATTGGCTCTACCAGCCAATTCCCAGAATAAGACACACTTGCAATCAGATTAAAGTGTGTGGATTTATATGTAACAGGTGTGAGAAAGGAATAGCTATTTACAACCAGAGTATTCTTTGGGAAACATGATGCAATAAGCAAAAATAACAAAATTATGCTAAATACCGAACAGAGTATACACAAAGTGCAATATTCCAAGCAGTAAAACTAGCACATATGGAAATCATGAGATACTGAGCAAAGTATGGTGTCCAGAAAAGCAAAGCAAATAGTGCAGGAGCAAAAGTTACTTTTTTACCCATAGCCTCTAGCAATCAAAATGTTCCCAATTAATCGGAAGATCTAAAATCCAGAACCTACTTGCTCTTTAGCCTCCATGTTAGTCTTAACGAGAAGCCTTTTAAGGGGGGGAATGTCCATAGCTGGTGAGTTTGGTTATGATCTTGACTAAACTAAATCATTGTTCCCACATCTGTTTCGGAGCTCCTTTTTGTGCCACTGATAGGGCACCATAGGCGCCTCCAGCAGTGCAGTGATGTCTCTTCTGTGCCCTGCTATTTGGTCAGGGCACACAAATGACGTCATGGATGCATGCCCCATGTAGATGGGGCCGCGCATTCATGCTGCCACCGCCACAAACTAGGGTTGCGTGGCACACAACCCTAGTATGGCCCCAGGCTGTGGTGTGTACCAGGTCATGGACACCCTAAGGCAAACCTATCATGGGGTTGTCTTGGCAGGTTTCTTCAGAAGGAGTTTGCCATTGCCAGCAGTAGTGGTTAGTGGGTCTCATGTCAATGGAGTGGTGAGTCTATTCTGCATTTAATTTTAGATATCAAAAAGGCTATAGATGTGGAAACTATTTTGGGAATGATGTTCAGCATTTTGGCTGGCTCCTTTAAAGTTCAGGCTAAAATGTGGAATGAATTCTCCTGCCATCACTGCTAGATGAAGCAAGACTTTCATCCAGTCTGTCAGGAGATGTCTCATAAAATGAAGGTTCATTTTCGTGTCTTATGACATCACCATCCAAAAGAGCCTATATTTCCATGAGGAATGGCATAGATAGAATGCCAAGAGGAAATTGTTCAACCTGTAAAAGGCAAAAAAGAGAAGATTTTGAAGTCAGTCTTGAATAGCAAATATTGGAAACAGAAACAAAACAGATTTATCTATCTCAGGCCATAAAGCTATATAGCCATCACTTGTAGTTTATGCATAAAATGAAATCATGATCTGATCATTGTTCTAATGATTGCTTATGAATTTAGCAAGTGGAAGTCTTTCCTTTCATTCTTTTTTTCTTTTTCTTTTTTTCTATAAGCTTCCCCAGTCTGTTCTTGTTAAGGTCATGGCATACGGCTTTGTAGTAAATTTGGAATCTGCTGAGTGAGAAGATGAAGATTTATACAAAGCTAAATTGAACAAATGGTGAATAATTGATTTAACTGACCTGACAGCTCACGCTGTGCCTGTAAATAATACATAGCTTTTTAAAAAGTCTATGGTGATAACTTAGTATTCTTCATTTCTTCATTCCTTCTGCTAAAATACTATAGGGATTAAAAAATCCCAGACTAACACCCCAAGAGTAACTGGTCTTGCTTGCCTGGCAGATTTTAACACTCATCTTTCTGCTACTCTTTCCTGTATCTTCTCAACCATACGCTGTTGAAATCCATCTCTACTTTTCAACCTACACCTCAAAATTACTATTTAAACATGAACAATGTAGCCTGTATACTGTTTTGTATTTCCATTGTTCAAATATAGTTCATGTAACCAGTGCATAGATTAAAGAACCACAGTGTAATAAAATATATATGTACTTAAGTAAGATACAAATTATAGGTCATATCAAGGTAGAATCCCAGATTCCTACTTAGAGTAGATCCACTGAATCAATTGTTGGGAGCCAACACACAGGTGAATCTTATTGATTCATTATGGCGGGTTACAAACCGCCAAAAAATACGTATTGAATACGTATTAGGGTTAGGAAGGGGCGGTGCTTCCGCACCCCCCTAACCCTAATACGTAGTCAATACGTAAAAGATGGCGGCGCCCTTTCTACATGGGCGCCGCCATCTTTGCGTATTGGACGCACAGCGTCCAGACGCGTCGCGCCGCTGCTGACGTAGCGAGCGCGCCCCTGGCGCCTCGCTACGTCGCAAACGCGACGCAAAAAGAAGCTCCATTTTGGAGCTTCTTTTTTCGGTCCGCGCGGGAGTCGGGCCGTTTGAAGGCTCCGGCTCCCCCGCGGACCTTCTGGCGGCGGCGCCAGACCGCTGCAAAGCGGCGGTCTGTACCCCGCCCAAGTCTACTTTAGTTAGGACTGACCACTGGAAATTGTTCCTAAGGAAGAAAGGCAAAAGGAGAGTTACAGTTGAATATTAAGAATATCAAAAAGATAAAACTAATGCCCACAGATGACTGATATAAGTTTAAAATGGGCAACAAAGGCGCGTTACAGACAGGCCCATGAGGCGCCGTCATTGTGCCATCATTACGTGCGAGGGGCGGTGCTTCCTGATGCACCTTGCCCCTCGCGCGTAATGACTATGTCAAAATGGCGGTGTCCGTTCCACAAGGCCGCCGCCATTTTGATGTAGTGGATGCTCTGCATCCACACGTCACGCCCCGGAAGTGACGCCTCGTGGTGTCTCTTCCGGGGCTCAGGAATGAGCGCGATTTTCGCGCTACTTGTCTGCAGCGTCCGGGAACCACGCCGTTTGGATGCTGCGGTTCCCGGATGCTGCAACCGGCGGCGGTGGCAGACCGCCGCTTCTCGGCGGTCTGTAATGGGCCAAAGTTATAGTTAAACATTTCCTATACCTTGCCAAACTCATTAACTAAAATAAAGACTGTATCAAGAAATCAGAAGGCTCAGGCTGCATCTACACTGTGGAATTAATGCAGTTTGAGACTACTTTAACTGCCATAGCTCAATGCATGCCTTTGGCGTGGCTTCCAGCCTCTTAGGACACATGCATCATTTAAACAGCATACCTCCAAAGTGACCTGAAGCAGCTTTATTTTGGCCTCAGCTGCTGTATCTGCCTGTGGCTCTATGTCAACCCCTTTCTATGAACAAACGATATGCTATAACAGCCAATCATCATGATGTACAAAGCAAAAAAGACTTCCTAAGATGTACTTTGGCAAGGTGTACATTAAAAAAAATAGCATCAAAGATACCTGGAAATTTCTTACTTGCTGTGATCCATATGTATCAAGTACCCACTAGGCAAAGTGGTAATGCAGTACCATGGATAGCTCTGTGAGAGTTAGTTCCTTCCAACAAGGGCTGGATATGAATGGAGGCCTTTTAGAGCTCTGCTTCTAATCTACTATGTCTATGCTCTGTTGCTGGGTTAATCTTTTCAACTGAAGACAGGTTCTCTGGCCTCCAACATTAAGTGCTCTCTCTACACTGTTGGATTGCCACGATATCACAATAGCCGTGACTCTATGGGATTTGGGGAAGGGTCTCATAAGGGTCCTGCCTTGATTTTGGTTGCTGTTGCTTGGTGTCCTGGATCTGATGCATTTTTTTCAATGGCAGAGCAACCTTAAGCTTGACCACCTTCTGCTTCAAGTTTCAGGTTGGTTCTATGACCACCAACAAAAGAAATTTTCACTATAATTTATAGCATTGGATTCCTAACTTGCTATACTAATTGTGCATTATGATGGAATCACATGGCATTATGATGCCCATCACATGGCAGGACTGGACACAACAGAAGCCTGCTGAAAAGAAGTCTTAATTTGCCAGCAGAAAAAATGGAAACATGGTTCTCCCAGAATCGATGTAGAGAATGCCCTATGCTCCCACTAAATATAATTTATACAATAATGAGCCACATAGGAGGGTGCTTCCCATTAAAGATAGGATAATACAAGAATAGAAGGTTCCTTAAGTGTCCTGAGGCCCTTTTACACTACATAATTATAACATTTTGACATCATGTTAACTGCCTTGGCAGCATCCTATGTAGTGCTGGAGCTTGTGGTTTGGTGAGGCATGAGAGCTTTCTGGCTGAGTATTTTAAATACAATTAGGGCCTTGGTCTGTTTTGAGATTTGGTTCCACCAACACCACCACTGCCTGCCTTGTGAATGCCAACATCAGTGCATGCTCTAGTCCCATTAAATAAAATGGCACAGTAAATTGGTGTCCCTTATATAAAATAGCAGTATCAAGGTTTGCTTTTTGGAAATTACTATTGTTTAATAGTTTCAAGCCATGGATGGTTTAACCCATGGATAAAAATTAGTGGATATGGAGGGTTGACTGTAGCCCTTTTAAACTGCCAGGTCTAGGGTACCATAGGATGAAACCACAACTTTTACAGTGGAATCATAGCACTATAACTGTATAGTGTAAAAGGGTCCTTGATATCAAGGAAGAGGTATGAACACTTCTTTAAAGAACCAGACACAACCCTGCTCCTTCCACAAGCCTAATTTTTTTCTTTCTGAGTGAATTTAGAAACTTTAGATGACCCAGTGGGCCATGATGCCAAAGTGGTACTGCAGTTTCAAGGAAAGAATCAATCATCCCACATAGGGCTGCAGTGAGGCCAATATTAAATCGAAAACTCTTTTGAGATATATGCTTTAAAATGAAGTGTCTGAGATGTGACAGTGACTAAAATGACAGCAACCTTGAGTAGATACAAAGCAAAGGAACCAGAATGCTACTGAGAGAAACAGATAGTAATTGCAAGACAAAAATAGTACAAAGGCAAGACATGGTATATACAAAGCACAGTATTTTTATGAGCAAAAGTGACAAAGTGAAGCTAAATGAAAAGGTGCCTTGAGTCAATCAGACAGAAGTGATTAAAATCAAAGCTGGCGACGTTCCTCAAATGACAGCAACAGACAGCTGGTAATCAAAAGCAGGACTACAGTGGAAACCACACGATTTGTAATGTGAGCGATGAATATAGATAAGATACCTAATCCCATCCCTTGCTTTTCAAGTAAAAGGCACAGCTAATGACATTTGAGTACACAGTACTTACAGGCAGGGAAGGGATGCCCCCCCCCCGCCATGTCAACTTCTCATCTCCATATGCCACCTTAGCCAACCAGACATACTTAAGATTTTTCTAAAAACTAAAGACTAACTGAGGTTCTGCCAGGAAAAAGTGATCTCTCTTCCCCTACCCCTAGCTACTAAACACACACACACACACTTGTGGCTCTCCCCTCTCTCAAAAACAATGTTTTCAGCTCTATCATTAAAAATAAAGATACTAAAGTGAATACTTTCCATATCAACTGGTCTGCCTCACTTTGCAAAGGTTTCTGCTCACTCAGTTCATGTGGTACAGGCCCATGTTGGGCTTTGCAATCATGCTGCATGAACTGAGCAAGCTGGCTGTACCCAAGAACAAACCAAATTCTCCCTTGTAGTATCCATTCCAGGGAACTATTCAACAACTGACTCTCACTTCTGGGATAGTGTGTTGGAAAGAAAATTTGTCTCTCTTTCAGCAACTACTGGGGAGAGACAGTGGAAGTAGGAGGAGGTTCATTCAACCTTAAGTAAGTATGTGGCTCCTGATTGGCTAGCTCTTTTTGTGTATATACACATTCTGCACTTGCACTGGGAAAGCAAACAAATGATTGTATAAGTATAGTGCTGGCTCGGGTGCCCTACCCTTTTGTTGCTGTTGTTCACCTTCAGGTCATTGCCAATTTATGGCAACCCTAAGGTGGACCTATCATAGGGTTTTCTTGGCAATATCTGTCCAAAGGAGGTTTGCCATTGCCTTCTCCTGAGGCTGAGAACATGTGACTTGCTCTAGGTCACTCAGTGGGTTTCCATAGCCAAGCCAATCAAATCCTGGTTCAGCACTCAAACCATCAGGCCACACAGGCTGGACTACTGAAAAGACCAATAAATCATCTCCCCCATAATATCTGGATCAGAGAGTGGGGAAAGTGCGGTCTACAGGACCTCATTTTGTGGCCTCCAAAGCTTTAGAAAATTGTAGGCAATTATTTTTGTCCAAGTTGACTCAAATATGGGCAAAAATGCTGCACAATGCAGTAGTTGTGCTCTCTCATAAATTCCTAACTCTCCCCCAAAGACAGCCAATCTCATTAATCCCTAACTGTCTCCCAGAGACCACCAACCATTTACTCAAACATGAAAGAATAGCCAAAACTGGGAGTGATTTAATGTAACTTCTGGTCACACCGGTGCAGCCCACAGGGGGTCAAGAGGATTGCCTGACTCATCCCAACCTAGATGATTCCTGATAATGGCAAGACATATTTTCCCCCAGCCTTTTCAATTCTTAAAACATCATCTGGTGGGTCCCAGGAGCAAATTTCTACTGGGATCTTTTATTACAAATTATCGATCATTATTGTCACATTGAAAATCCCATGATAAGCTTTGATGGAACCCATGGGGTTCCTTAAAACACAAAGTTGGAAAATCTCTGCCAAACTCTGCTTAAAACCAAGTGGGAAATAAATTAATTTTGGTGCATATCAAATTTAATAGCTGAAGATTTATCAAGGGATGTATTAATTGCATAAGGAAGATGTGGGAATTAATTTTTCCTCCACTCAGAAATAAAGCAACTTATTTTTCCTGTCCCTTGTTTCTTCATACCTTCTCTTCCCAGGTTATACCACCCTCCTGGGAGCCAGCTCTTGCTGTTTTGCTCCTCAAGAATCCAATAAAATTAATTTTGTAGCATAATATTTACCAGGCATGCTCCCTCTCAAAATCATACATGTGCCTATACTTTAGAATCCATTGGGAAACTCAAAGGCTTTAAAATCGGCCACACCTGATATAATTGCAAATTTGCAAGAATAAATTATTAGCTACACAATCATCCCATTTGCTGGTTAGAATCTCAAGATTGTTGTAGCATGTTGTCTTCCAAAAGTATGGGGAAGCTATTTAATTTTCATAGTAGGAACTAATTGGCTGGATACACACTTGGCATCTGCCATTCATTCAGAAATTATTTATTTATTCTTATCGAGAGATTTTATTTTCCACACTCCAAATAAAAGGCTTCACGGTAGGACACACAACTTCCACATTAAAATAATAGCATAAAAATATAAAGCTCCTCTAAGAATAAATAAATAAATAAGCAGATCATGAAATGAGGGGAGGGAAATCCATTTGGTTTCAGTGCTAAACATTTTCTTCTTCCTTAAGGAAAGCCAAGGAAAATAAAATTAAAAAGCTTTCCCCGGCACCCAAAGAATAATGAGGTATCGAGAGAGATATCCATGATGAGGTATCTATGGTGAGATATCAAGAGAAGACTATGCCATGGTTGAACTGAGCCATGGGGAACCAAGAAGTATGGACCAGGAGCCAGAGGGCAAAGCAAGTGGAATAGATCAGAAACAAAAATAACCAGACTGCAAAATGCATCAAAACCTAGGGAGATTTTATTGCTCAAGCAGGACTAATCTAGATAGGGAAATTCTCTTTTACACTTTCTTTAGTGGGTAAAGTCAGGTCAGAGCCTACCAGTATTTCACCCAAAGGCAGTGACCAGCAGCTTAAGGGTTTGGCCTATAGGGTGGTTGTCCACATATCCTAGCAATTCCTGACAGTAGAGTACTAATTCCAAGAAGACTTTCTCCTTTGTTACAGCATCATTTGGTAGGGGTACTAAGAATACACTCTGCTAATAAGCTTAATGTAAAGTTGAAGGCGAGGGTGTCACTAGGAGGGTATGGGAGGTGCAGACTGCATCAGATGCCTACCAAACTGAGGTAATATCACTGCTCTAAACTTTGAAGACATGGGGTGAGGTGGGGTGAGGCTCAGTGGGCAGAGAACGGAAAGATTTGCCATGCTTAATGTCACCCTAAGAGAGTGAGGCAAGCATCTCCTTCTCTGACCACTGAGCCTTGGCAGCCATGGATCTCCCCCCCTTCTTCTTCCTCCCTTTCCAACCCAGCCAGCATCCCTTCCAGACCCAGGGGAGGCTGTCGGATGGGTGGGAAAGGTGGCAAAAGAAGGAGAGGCAGTGAGGAGGAGGAGGTGGTAGTGGTGGCAGAAACATGGAATTACAGTTATTGTCATTGTCATTGCCACTGCTGCTACTGCCTGTCTTTTCAGGGATCGCCAGTGCCTTGAAAAGATGGGCAGAAGCAGCAGCAGTTGTGACAGAAACATCATTATTAGTTCATTTCATAATTATTAGTGAAAATAATTTCAGTGTGGGGGAGTGTTAAAAACATAATCCATGCCAAGTGTCAAATATGCTAGGTAAGCCACTGTTAAACAGTCTAGAACCAGAATCATCAGCCTCAAATTCTGAGGCAGGGAGGGATGTGGTCTTGTAGACACTGCAAGACTGAGCTGCATTCTTAGATGCTACAAAGAATGAGTGTGCATCAACCCCTCCAGATGTCAAGCAGTACAAAATACAAGGAACATCTTTCACCTTCTGACTCCAGCTGACTTGATGGCTTCTGCTTGGTGGTTTGTCTGTTTTTTAAGTTTCTGTTTAAGCCATTGGCTCAGGACTGCTTCCACATCTGAGTGGTCTCCCAGCAAGGTATCCTCTATTGGGCACTCTCTTGAACACTAGGAAAATAATTTAAAGAAGCCTCAAGTATATCTTGTTGTGGAGACTGCCAGACTACTGAAATCATGCAACTACCCACAGCTGTTGTATGCCAGGCTTGCACAAGCCTCAGGAACTACAATCTGAAAAGCACATTTTCTATGTCTAGATTGTGGAGTGAGCTATGAAGAATCCTGGTGGGGCATTCTCACTAGAGAAGACTCTGTTACAAATAATTGATAGATCCATTGCAAATATTTATACGCATTTCTGTTCAGACTGAATTTGTTCAGAGTAACTTACAATCTGAATATATAAAGAGCAACATTAATAATGTAAAAACAGCAGCGGCAACACCAGCACAATTTCAGTAAAAACAAATAAAACTCCACCATAAAAACAGATCTAGGAATCTGTATTAAAATGCCTGAGTCAATAAAAAGATCTCCAGCCAGCACTAGAAAGACATCAGCATCTTTTGTGGCTGTCATTTCAGCAGATCAAAGTAGGAGAAGGTAAATGATATTTTGCAAGTCTGGAAGAAAGAAAGAAAAAAAGAAAGTGTGCAGATATATTCTTCATTTCCTAGCATAATAAAAGCATTATATTGTAGGGATTGAAAGAAACTTGACAGTTTCAATGGAAGTAGCATTTTCGCACCTTTGAAGAACTATCGCATGCCAGGGCACACCATGCCTTGAGCATTTGCACATCTGTGAGGCTCATGGGCTATTTATTTATTTGGAGTATTTATACTCCCCCTCCAAATAAATAAATAAATAGTCTGTGAGCCTCACAGATGTGCAAATGCTCGAGGCAAGGTGTGCCCTTGCATGCAATAGTTCTTCAAACATGCCACTTCCATTGAAATTGTCAAGTTTCTTTCCATCCCTACAATATAATGCTTTTATTATACTTTTATTATTTATGAGAGGCAAAATGTCCACAAAACTGTGTGTGTACTGTTTAAACGTGTGAATGTTTAAAATACACGTACTTTCTAAAATACATAAAAACACACTGTAATAGCTGGGGGAAATTGTATATGTTAGGTAGACTATGCGTCTAAATGCAAATAAATGTGTACTATAGGGAAATACAGAAAAATATGTGCAAATTTCAATGCAATAAAAATAAACATCAAAGCAAGAACACTGGATTATGCTGTATTCCTGCATGGAAGGGGGTTGTACTTGAGGTCGCTTCCAACTCTATCATTCTGTTGTTGTTGTTTTTGTTGTTAATTTATATAGCACCATCCATGTACTATGTATCTATGATTCTATTCCAGGATTCAATGGCCAGCCCACCCCTTGAAAAAAATTTGCCAGGACAAAAAATATGTGATGGGACACCATAAACTGAAGTTGACATGAAGGCACATGACAATAACAACAGTGGTATGTGTTTCAAGGGTTAACAGAAGATACTATGAAATCAGAAGGCATCCTGTAGGGTGAAGGACTACCCACTTTAAGTCTCGGTTACATTACAAGACACTGGGAGAGTGAACCAGACCTAAAGTTGCCCATCAACAGTTGGCATCTGGATTGCAGACTGTGAGATCACACAGGTGACCTGATTATTGTCTCCTCCGTACATGGGTCTGCTGTGTAAACCATGGAAAACAACTCATAAAAACTGGGAGCAGAGAGGAAGAGAGTAAACAAGTTTCATGGAAATGATGGTTCAGTCATGCATTTAAAGAAACAAGTCACTTTATTTAGTGAAATCTAATCCTGAGTCTGTGGAATACAATCCTGTGTATGTGTACTCAAACCTAAGTCCTATGGTACACAATAAGATGCATTTCTGTTACAGTGTGTGTAGAGTTTCAGCCTTCGTAACTTGTTCAACAAGCCCAAGTATATAGTAGTAAATGACAAATCTGTTATTCACCTTTTAAATGCATACATTTTCTGTTGAATTTATGTAGAAATCTGTGAATTTTAAGTACTTAAAAAGAAACCTACACCATATTGAATTCTGAGTTATTTGCAGTTAAATTATTGCACTCTGAATTTACATTCATAAGAGTGATTTAATAGTTACATCTACTCCCAGTGTGGAGAGATGATGATCCTGTATTTGGCAGTCATGTGGTTGTTACAAATGTGGAGTCTGTCGGAGGGGGGGGGTGAGATGACAACCCTTATTCAGCACTGCAACCATGGCTGAATGCATTAAAATTAAAAAGTAGGCTTTTAGATTGGGGTAGACAGGGGGCTACTTTCCCTTTCTGTGCCTGCTAAAGCACTCACAACAATGCATTTCAGTGTGCCTGATGTGATGAAATGGCACTTCTGGCCACCTTTTCACCTGGGTTTTCAACCTTTTTTCTGTTTTTCCCCCTGTTTTTCTTTTTCTTTTTCTTTTTCTTTTCTTTTCTTTTCTTTCTTTCTTTTTTTTTTTTTTTTTTTTTTTTTTTTTTTTGAGGTTTAGGGGGATTTTGAGGATCAGGTGAATCAAACCACTTCAGTTATGACAGATTTGGGGTGTTTGGGTGCAAAAATCTCCCCAAAATACTTCCCCCCGCCAAAAAAACAAAAACAAAACAAAATATTTAGGAGCATCTAGGAGATTTTGAAGAGCTTGAGGGATTGTGGTATCTGTCTGATACCACTACAATGTATGACACTATAAGGTGTGGCTCACAGGCCACACTTTGCCCATTCTTTCTTTAAGATGTAAGAATACATAAAGCTCTCACTACATGAGAAATCTCTACATAGGTGAAATGAACTGGTTTCCTCCCACTCTCATGGTGCCCTATCTTCATGATGCAGGCCAAAGCCCCAGGTTGAGTGTGGACTGCCTTATGTCACGGGGCCAGTTTTGCACCAAATCTGGCCCATCCTTCCCTTCCCTTTTCCTCAGATTAAAAAGACTTACCTTTTGCAAAGACTTCACTTTGCAGGAAAATCTGGAGGATTCTGGAGAGACTCCAGGTAGCTGTCTACACATGCACCCCACTGGGAAGCCAAGTACTGCCACCCCTGGTGGAAGTCACTCCATCTGAGGACACAAGGCTCACAGCCTTGTGCTCAATGCTGGGCATATCATTTTTGACCTCAGAGGGAGTGACTCACATCAGTGGTGATAGTGCCAGGAGGCATGGGGGGACCCGTGTGCAGACAGCTACTGACATTGCTCCAGAGTGTGGAGGAAACAGGAAGAATCCGGGACAGCCCTGGGACCAGAATACTTCAGGAGCAGTTCAGAATTTTCTGGCCATTGTAGACCTGTCCATGGAGAATTTTTTTTTATTTTTCTTTCTCCCACATCCAGGGTATATCCACACTGAGCTATTAGAGCAGTATCATACCACTTTAACTGCTCCATCCTGTGGAATCTTAGGATTTGTAACTTGGTGAAGTACTTAAATTTCTCTAGTGCACTCCTCCAAAGTATAGCATTAGTCCATTTTAACAGAGATTCTAAATGCACCTCCCTAAACTACTAATCTCAGGACTCCTTCTTTGTGGAGATAAAGGAAAGAGTCACTTTCCTTTTTGGAGGTCATTATTCTTGTTCATGGCAACCTTTTCCCATTAATGGCACATCTATTTTCTAACTTCCCAGCATCCTATCATCTGGTCTTTCTTCTCCTTTCCTGATAGGGACAAAATCAGGATATGCATACATTGCCGGACAGCGACAGGATTTACAAGATGATAAAATGGAGTGGATTTATAGCAAACACCTTTGTCTGTCACTTGTGTTCTAGATGTGAAATGAATTTTATTACCTCTAATTTATTCCCCCGGATGGAGGGAGTGGGGTGGTTGGTGATTATTTCCATTCAGTTCATGACATTTATGTACCTTTGTCATTTCCCCACTCTGTTTATTTTCCTCCTTTAAACAAAGACGTCCTATGGTAGTTTATTTTTAGACCAGACATTTAGGGCACACGTTTGGTTAAAACAAAACAAAAAAGTGCAGCAAATTTTGTGGTGTATAAACAACTTTTTTACTCAAGATGCTTGTAACTCTGTTTAATACCATGTCATGATTAGAGGAAGATGCTTCAGACATTTTGTAAAAATCATAACTTTGGAAAGTAACCAACTGTTGATCCAGGAAATCCATTACCATATACTTCTGATAGATAGCCATTCAACTTCTTCAAAAAAAATCTCAGATGAAAAAGTGTTTGTCACTTTCTGGGATAGGTGTAGTCAAAATGCAATTCCTTTGGTTCAGGAGTATGTTTATTACAGTACACACTTGCAACAGTTTGATATTACTTTAAGTGCTGTGACTTCATTCTACAGTAGCCTGGGATTTGTATTTTAATGATGTGCTAAGATTTCTCTGCTAGAGAGCTGTAGTGCTGTAGTTCTGGAGAATGGACTACAGCAGCGGTTCTCAGACTTGGGTCCTCCAGGTTTGTTGGACTTCAGCTCCCAGAATCCTAAGCTTTGGCCATGTTGGCTAAGGCTTCTGGAAGCTGAAGTTCAAAATGTCTAGAGCACCAAAATTCAAGAACCACTGCTCAGAATTTTCTAATGAGGAATTCTAAGTACAAGATCAAGTGACAAATATCAGGATTCTGTAGGATGGAGTAAAGACAGTTAAAGTGATATGGACTGTTATAACTATGCAATTAAAATCTTGTCCTGTTGATCAAGATTAAATTTATTGTACCATCTCTGTGATTGATTTTCAAATATTTAAAGATGGGCTTCATACATACACAATCATCTCTTCATCAGGGTAAACCATGAATGTAGAATGTTTGGGTCTCCTGATGTTTTGGAATATAGTTCCCATCAGACCCACTCAGCACAATCAATGGCATGGAATTATGTGAGCTGTAGGCCAAACTATCTAGAGGACCAAAGATTCCCCATCTTTTATGCAACTCGTTGCATGCTTCATCATGGGCCAGGAATATTTGTTCAAATGACAGATTACAGTTTAACAGCCTGACACCTTTATTTGCTCACTTAGCCAAGTATTGTTGTTGACACTGACTGGTAAAAACTCTTTAAGGTTTCATGTATGGTTTCCCCCCCTAAACTTATCTGCGGATTGTCTTCATGTAAAGCATATGTTCTGCTATTGACCAACATTCCCTCTCATGAAAACAAAACAAAACAAAAAACCACAAAACACAAGAGTCTATATCAGAAACCATCCATCCATCCATCAGAAGTTAGGCTGCTGGTGATTGGAGAAAAATTGTTTGCTATGAAAAAATGAGCCAACTAAAGTTCTAATTTCCCTCTAAGAGTTTAGGCATAGCATGTATTCATGTCATTTTCTGTTTCTTGGTGTTAGCTATACCACTTCTCTTCTTGCATCAGTTAATCTGAATTTGTTTGTCATTCATTTTGCAGTTCAGTCTCTTTCTCTCTCTCTCTCATCTATGTTTGAAGAGCACATGTTATAGAGTCTCTCATCATGGGATGTTATGAAACCTTTAATATTTGTTTGAGGTAGCTGATCCTTTTTTTTTTTTTTTTTTTTTTTACAAAGAAAGCTAAGCCTGCTTTATTTCTCTGCACCCCATGTGTGGGCGGTGTTGGTGTGGGACTAGTTGTTCCTCACCTTCTGCTTGTAAATGCTAATTGCTCTTGCTTGTGAGATACACTTCAGGTTCCGTAACGAAGAATAGCTTTCCTGTTTGGAGGTATTAATTAATCTGTATTCTTTCCCCAATAATGGCAGAGCTATTTTTGAACTGTAGAGGGTTAGGAAACTTTTTTCTTTTTTTCTTTTTTACAGAGAAGCTCAGCTCCTTCTCTGTCCTCTTTCCACCACCAGGCAAAGACTTTTTATTTAGACTGGCTTTTGACTATTATCTGGCTATTGCAGAAAGGTAATTTAATAGGCATTTGAAATGTGTTTTAATCTGTTTTAATTTTTTAATTAGTGTTTTTAACAGGGTTGCTTACTTAATTTTTTTTCTGGAAAAATTATGACTCAGGTTTTAGTTGTATTTTGTTTTAATCTGTTTTGTAAACTGCCTTGGATCCCATGTGGGGGAAAAAGGTGGGATATGAACTCAGTAAGTAAACACATAACTTCTTGGTATCCTGTCACTTGGTCTTTCTTTTGATGACAATGCCCTGATTTTGGAATACTCTTCCACACATCCTTCTCCTGGCACCTACAACTTTGTTGGTTCAGGTCTCTTTTCGCCTATGAAATGAATATAAGCTCTGCTGGATCAGACTAATGATCTGTCTAATCCAGGATCCTGTTTCCCACAGAGAATGAGGAAATGCCTTTGGAAAAAAAAACTAATACAGGACATAAGAATCCTCTCTCTATTTTGCTACGCAGTAAATTATATTCTAGAATTTTTCCTTCTGAACTGCATGTACTTACGTGGATAGTAGCCCTTGATTTCTTACAGGGATTTGTCTAATCCCCTTTTAAAACCATCTAAACTAGTGGCTATCATCACATCTTGTGGCATAAAATTGAATTCTATTAGTGGATTATGCACTGGTTGAAGAATTACTCTCTTTTGTTGTCCTGAATATCCATCCAATCATTTACAATAGATTTGCAGAAGGATATGTTATGGTATACTTTTATCATCCTCTTACTCGCTTCAAGGGGAGGCTTGTAAACAGCACAGATGTCGGAAGAGGGGCTGGTGGGAGTGTTTTAGAAGCTGCCACCACATCTATGCAGTCTCTAAAATTCTCTGTTACATTTGCCTTCATCTCAAACTGATAAGGCTAACTCCCAGTCCAATTTTGTAAAATCTTTTTAGAAGTGAAGAGCTTTCTCTGTAAGAAACAAGTGAATTGGAGCTCAGTCAAATGGAGGGCCTGTATGAACCCATTCTTCCAGACAGCAGGGCACTGGAATAACCTCAAAGTGTGTGAGAAGCAAGAGCTGCCAGTTTGCTAACTTCTCTTTCCAGAAATTGCCATGCCAGCTTTGTGGAGACAGTCTTCAGTCTATTATTCATGAGGATGGTCTAGCAAAAAGCACATATGAGCCCAGTAAGAAACAGTTTGTTCCAGCCTTTCACTCACAGATTGGAGAGGGCTGTAGCTGCGCTCATGTCCAGCTGCTTGGACACTGTGTGAATAGAATTTTGGACAAGATAGGACTTGAGCAAAAAAGCAGCATGGCTCTCCTTGCATTCTTATATCTGTTCTCCCCCACCTTGCAAAAATGCAATGCAATTGTTGTTATTGTTATTGTTGTTGGATGCCTTGAAGTAATTTCTGACCTATGGCGACCCTAAGGTGACCCTATCATAGGGTTTTCTTGGCAAGAGTTGTTCAGAGGAGGTTTGTCATTGCCTTCCCTTGAGGCTGAGAGCATGTGATTTGCCCAAGGTCACCTGGTGGATTTCATGGCCAAGCTGAGAATCAAACCCTGATCTCCATAGTTGAATAGTCCAACATTCCAACCACTATGCCACACTGTCTCTCTCTAGACTGCATCAAACCTAATCTAAAAACCTGTGTCCAGTTCTGGGCACCACAAAGGATATTGCATACCCTCTGAGTGTCTTGATTTGGCAAGGACAGTCCCAATTAATCCTCTGTCTTCTCACTTTTTCTGCTGCTTTTAATATCTATTTATTACATTTATTGAAATGTTCCAGTTTTTCTCCCCTTCCACCTTCCTTCTTTGGCATCAGCTCACTTCAGTTGCTGCAAATGCTGCAAATTGAGTTCCAAGTGTAAAAATAGTTCACACTCAATTAAATAGTGGCAGGGAGAGAGAACAGGTGGGGACAGAGAGCCTAAACAGACCAGTGATAAACGCCAGCTTGGGGGCAGACTGGGGGTGTGGTGACCACATGCCATGTGCCCCAACTCCTCCCCCACACTGACATGATGACATGTGACCTACCACCTGGCAGAAGTTGTCATGTCACATCTTTGGCACAGTGTTTACACATGCTGCGCCAAAGATTTGCAGAAGAGCCACGGCAGCTAGTATGCCCTTTCTGTGGTGTAAAAAAGAGCTGTTTTTGGTGGCTTCTTTTTGCACTGTGGAACTGCCAGTTTGGGGGTGTGGTGTGTGGCTGCTGTGTCCCCAACCCAGTGCTTCCAGGGGTGGGGCAGAGCCACCTCTTAGGGGTGATCTGTTCAGCCCCAGAGTCTTGCCCTTCCAAGTTGGCTCAGGCAAAAGCAAACTGATGCAAATCTTCTAGTTTGTCTGTTCTTCATTAATAACTTTTGCAATCTTGACCACAAGATAGTATTACTTGACTGTATGTGTGGCAGTTTTCATCTGTGAAAATATTAGAGGGTATGATACTGATAGAATGGGATGCGGTGGCATAGTGGTTAATATGCCAGTTTTGATGTTTGTAAGGTCAGAAGGTTGGCAGTCCGAGGCCCAAGTGCCGCATGATGGGGTTAACTCCCATGACTAGTCTCAGCTTCTGCCAGTCTAGCATTTTGAAAGCACGTAAATGCACGTAGATAAATAGGTACCGATTCAGTGGAAAGATAACAGTGTTTGGTGTAGTCGTGCTAGCCATGTGAACCACAGAGTAGTCTCTGACAATGCTGGCTCTTCAGCTTAGTAACAGAGATGAGCACTTCCCCCCTACAGTCAGTTACAACTTGACATTCATGTCAAGGGCAAACCTTTACCTTACTATATGACATTGACAAGCTGGAATGTGTCCAGTTAAGGATGAGGAGGAGGATAAAAAGTCTGGAAACTGAGCCCTGTGAGGAACAGTTTAGGGAGGTTGATATGTTGAACTTGGAGAAGTGAATATTGATATCACAACCATATTTAAATACATAAACGGATGTCATGTATAAGATGGAGTGAGTGCATTTTCTTCTGCTCCAGAGGTCAGAACATGAACCAATAGACTTGCCTTACATGGGGGATCCATTCCGGACCCCTCCACGTAAGGCAAATAGCATGTATGCTTGAACCCCATTGAAAATAATGGGGCCTGTGCATGATGCATGGTGTGGCATGCGCACCATGGGCGTATATACCATTGTAACTTCTATTGTGCAGCTTTCAGCATAAGCTGAAAGCTGCACAAAAGGTGCCCACGTATGACCCAGGAACACTGTACATTCGGAGGAATGTATTGACCATAAGAGCTGTCTGTGGACTTTATCACATGAGACCTGTTCTTGCCACAATTGCACTACTTAATGAAAACATGAATGTACTCGTTTGTGAGCTACCATTATTACACATCTTCACAATTATGTGACTCGAGGTGGTGCTGCTATCACAGTCTCTTCCAGAATCCCCCGTAACCTCACCTCCCTGCCCTACCACTAAGGATGGGAAAGAAATTTCTTGGATTTTAATTTGCAGATATAAAATACCTTTTTAATACTTTCCGTGACTGTCAGATACAACTTACCGGGGTGTCCATGCATTGATTTCAAAGTGGGAACTAGGGGAATGCATGGGAAACCAGACATACACCATTTCAGATATGTTTACACAACTCAAAGTGTGTACATTTGAAGAATGTACAGCTGTGCTGTTATTAATGCAAGAATGCACATAAAATTACTTACCTTCCAAAACTGTGTACAAAACTGTGTATATAAATGTGCACATATGTTCAGAGGTTCTCAAGACCAGAAATGGAAATAGGATGAAATGGGGATTCTGTTGCAAAACAGAAATTCAACTAATCTCACAGATCTTTCCCACTGTTAATTATCACTAGGTGTGTACATCTTTATTACAAGAGTAATGTTTTTGAGAGCCCAGGAGCTATTTTGAATTCCCCTAGAGCTTAGCAGTTAGTATGTGACTGTGATAGAATCACTGGGTAGACTTGATTTCCCAATAGCCAATCTTGGTTTGGGCTGGCTGTGCAGGAGGGGTTGCCCGGGACAGGAGTAGATATAAAAGGGAAGAGTAAGTGACGGTTAACAGTCAGTTGAGTTCAGTTGAAATCAGTACAGTTTAGTTGAAGTTGAGTGCAGAGTTTCATTGGTTGAGTCCAGAGTTCTGCTGAGGAAGAAGAGAGTTTGGACAGATGATTTAAGTCAGAGTTCTGTTCAGGGAAGTTCAGGGAAGAGAAATTGGATTCTTTCATATGGTGAAAAGTAACAGGAGCATAGAGAGATGTTCCAGCCACTATCTTGCAATTGCTTTAAGGTTCTCACATGACATTGCATTTTAGCACCGCTTTTCATTCACAGGAAAGTCCCATGAATGAAAAGCGGCACTAAAATTACTTACTAAAAATTACTCTTTATTCACAGGATAATGTTCCAATTATGGCGACGTCATGCAGCGTCATCTGATATGGTGATGTTATGCAATGTCATCTGATAATCTTCAAGCAATTGCGTGATAGTGACGGGAGCATCCTGCTATGCTCCCATCACTTTTCTCCATGTGGAAGAGTCAGTTGAGTGGGGAATTGTCTGCTACTGTTGAATTATTGTAAGCATACCATCTTTGAAACTATTCTACTTTAGCTACATTCTTGATACATGTTATTAAATAAAGTTAAAGTTTGATTGTTACAAAAGAAGCCACTGCCTGATTGAATTCAATATCAGATAGAAACATAAAATACGCTACCAGATATGTAAAAGTTGTAAGAGGAAGACACTGGGGACCCTAGCCCTTATACATTTAGAAAAAGTGTATAAAGGGTGGATTCTAGGCAGGTGTCATTGATGATGGGTCTTCTTGTGTCTCTGAGGTAAAAGGTAACCACAAGGCATAGACAGAAGCCCCTTGTCACAGTGACCCACTGCACATACATCCAACCTCCCTGTTCCAGCTTTCAAAATTCACTTGCAAAAAGATAAATTGTACCCCTAGGTAATTCTGGGGTAAGTGACTTGTCATTTAATTGTAACCCCTTCCCTCCAGCTGTTTGAGGACTATAAATTCACATTTTAAAGGAACCAGAAGTGACCAGATTCAGGGGGCTGCCCATCAGGAGCAAAACTAAGAGGGTTATGGATTGGAGGTGGTAGAAGATTGGAGGCCACAATGAGGATCATAGAATTAGAGAGTTGAAAAGGGCCCCATATCTACCCCTAGATAATTCTGGGGTACGTGACTTGTCATTTAATTGTAACCCCTTCCCCACTTAATGCAGGAAATCCAGCTAGAGCATCCCCAGCAAGTATCTATCCAGCCTCTTTTTGAAGATGTCTAGAGAAAGAGACCCTAGGAATCATGTGAATGCCACATGCTACACTTTGCCGACCCTGTTTATTGAGTGTGATTGGATTCTTTTGTTACTCTTGTTGTGTAGACCAGAGACTCTTGGATGATGCCTTTTTTCTTTTATTTCTGCCAATCCTTTGCTCACTTATTCAGTTCTTTGCCCACTTACCTGAGTCACAGGATGGAAGACAATTTGCTTGGTTCATGTTTAATGTTAACTAAATAAATTTACCAAAAGATCAACTAATTTGAAATGTGGTGCTGAATGAGAGTTTGACAATACCACGGAGTGTCCAAAGCACAAATAAATGGGTACAGGAGCAAATCAAGCCTGAATTGTACCAAGACTAAACTGACACTTTCATATTTTGGTGAGATCATGAGATGACAATGATCATAGAAAAGATGATAAAACTTATCATAGAATCGTAGAATCATAGAGTTGGAAGAGACCACAAGGGCCATCCAGTCCAACCCCTTGCCATGCAAGAATTCTCAATCAAAGCATCCCCAACAGATGGTCATCCAGCCTCTGTTTAAAGACCTCCAAGGAGGGAGACTCCACTACACTCCTGATGGCAATAGGAGAAAAGGAAGACCATGTTATTGTTGGATTGATTTAATCAAGCAAGCTACAGCCCTGAGTTTGCCAGATCTGACCATAACTGTTAATAACAAGAATAAAAAATGCACACACTGGGAAATATAACATATGAAAAAACATATATTGGGGAAATGCATACATAGAAAATAAAACCTGTACACTACAGAGCAACATATATAAAAAGATGTATGATTTTGTGTGAATTTAACACTCGTCCCTCCCCATTCGCCCACTTGGAGTCCGCAATTTTAGTCCTTTGCGGATGGCAAGCAAGGAGGGACAAAATGGTGCATGTGCTTGAGGTGTGTGCACAGCAGCACACTCAGGAACACACCACCATTATAACCAATGGGGCTTGAATCAGGAGGGATGAGTGTACATGTAAATTCACATACATTTCCAGGCATACCTTTTTTTTTTTTAAATGTATCTAATGTGGAAAAGGAAGAAACCTGTGTTTGGAGGGGGGAAAGGGGACATTATGTAAACCAAAACAGATTTGTTCACCCATGCCTCAGCTCAGTGGAGGGCCTGTATGAACCCATTCTTCTAGCAGATAGTAATCACTAGGGAGCAGCCAGTTATAGGAATACATTGTTAGGGACTATCCAGACCAGTCTAAAAGGCCGGCCTGTGGGTGGAGTCAGAGTGCAGAGTCCTGACGACACAGGCCCTAACTCCACCGCTGGGCAGCATGATGGTGTGTGCTGCCCCAGACGGCTTGCACCATTATGACACATCTCCAGAGCTGCATCCAGATGATGCAGTGCTGAAGGGGTGCCATATAGCTATGGCGCCCTTTGGAGGCTGCAAAAAGGAGCTACTTTTTGCAGCTCCTTTTTGCACCCTCCAGAGGCTGGATCAGGGCTGTGGCATGAGGTTGCCGTGGCCCTGATCTGGCCAGGAAAGGGGTGGTCTGTATAGCTCCTTAGTCACCAATTTAGGTCATACATCAGGAAGCACTTTCAAGTCCAGACACTTTTAAATAACTTGTTAAAATGAAAGTGTGTAGAACCTATGCTGGATATGGAGGAAAGTATCAATACGGTGGCAGATTACACTGTGTTCATTCCTGGGGCTGTCACACTGGAAACCATCCATTGAAGTTGCTTTGAAAGGCAACATTAACATTTGACAAGAACAAAATATCCGCATCTTGCTCACTTACATCTCCTGGCTTTCCTTCTCCTTTTTTTTTTTCCTAGAGAAGACACTTTGAAGATTATCGCACTGCGTTCTGAGAACGTTCTGATCACGTGATGAGAACGGAACGCATTTGAGAATACCGCACGTATGTGTTCCAATCGGGTTCTCAGAACGCTTAAATGTGTTCCAAATGTGTTCCAGGAGGGAACGGATTTGAATGTGTTCTGAATGTGTTCCCAGAGAGCTGAAACGTGATGAAAACGTTCCAAGAGAAGTGTGTGCGGTATTCTTATCCGTTCTCAAATCCGTTCCTTCATTCCTCCGTCTCCTGATTGGCTGAAAGAATGACAGGCAGGGAGGGAGGCAGGCAGGCGAGCGACTGCAGTGAGGGAAGGTGTGTGTGTGTGAGGGGGGGAAAGAAGGAGGGAGGGAAGGAAGGAAAAAGGGAGGAAAGGTGGGACAAGGAAGAGAAGAGGAAAGCAGGGAAAGAGAGAGAAAGAGAGAGGGAAAGAGGAGACCAAAGCAGAGAGCAAGAGGGAGAGGGTCTGGCTGCTTCTGGGGGGGGGGGGCTCTAGTGTCATGTTCAGTGGGGCTCCTGTGCTGTCACAATGCAGGAGGCAGGGATGCCCAGGACCTTCTCCTCCTTCCCTCCAGGAGGGAACCCACAAAAGCTCCTCTGTTTGGAGCACCACAGAAAAGCAAGCAAACAACTCCCAGAATTCCATAGCAAAGAGCCAGACAAGAGTTAAAGCGGGGAGGGAAGCTCACAACCTAAAGGCACACATTACATGCACACACACAGAAGCAAAAGGGTGTCAAGCTACCAAAAAGGGGAAATGGGATGACAGCAGAGGACTCTTCTTTTCTAACCGGTTTAAAGAGCTGCTATGGCTGCTGGGGCTCTGCTCTTGGTCCAGTCCCCTCCCTTTCCCTCCGCTTGAAGAGACCTCCGTGGAGCTCCCTTAATGCCCAGGCTGCCAAGGAGGGGACTCTGCCCTTGGCCCATCAAGTTACATAGGTTTTATCCTATTTTCTTCAAACATATGCCAGCATATGAAGCCCCAGCGTTTTATAGGGGCTTGCCTTCTTTCCCTCCCAAGGGAATCTTCGGAGGGAAGACTTCTCAGTGAGGCTGAGAAGCACTCTCCCGGCCAGAGGCCCTAGGCTTACTGAAATCCCCCACCTCCCTTCCCCATAGAAATCAATCCAAAAACTGAGTTTAAAAGGAGCAGAGGAGAGCCCTTTGGGTCTGCAGCTGGGAGAGATTTTAAACTCCGTTTTTGGATTCTTTCCTATGGGGAAAGAGGGGAGAGAGAGAGATGGCAGGACATCCCCATAGCCAAGCATCCTCTGCTCCCCCCAGATGAAGACCCATAGGGCTCAGTGCTCTTTAAGCTCCGTTTTTGGATTGATTCCTATGGGGAAAGAGGAGAGAGGGAGAGATGGCAGGACAACCCCATAGCCAAGCATCCTCTGCTCCCCCCAGATGAAGACCCATAGG
>NC_056525.1:236499114-236531148 GCF_019175285.1 Sceloporus undulatus
GCTCACTGCTCTTTTAAAACTCCGTTTTTGGATTGATTCCTATGGGGAAGGGAGGTGAGGGATTTCAGTAAGCCAAGCCTCCCTTTTCCCTCTTTCCTGGGGGCGGCGCCTCTCCCGAGCCGTCCAACCACTGAGTGGCGACGTCATCAGAAGACAGCCCACAAAACGTAATACAGCAAACCGTTCTGAGAACGGTTTCAAGAAAAAGGAATCGCAGTGCGGTAAACTGCCATTCTGATCCCGTTCTGATCCCGTTTTGATTTCTAATGCGGTAATATCCGTTCCAGGAACGTTCTCATCACGTGATGAGATGGAACGTTCTCAGAACGCAGTGCGATAATCTCCTCAGTCAGACACACTCACCTACTTTGGTGGAGCCTGTTGCCTAACTTGTTTCAGAAAGTGAGTTATTGTGCCAAGCCAAGGCCATACGAGTTCATGAGTGACTGACACATGCTGTATATCTGGGTTGATCCCTGAATGCAAACCTGACTTTCAGCTGGGCTTTCCATGGAATTAAAAACAAATCTTTTGTGCATGGTGTACTGGGTGGAGACTGAAATGTAAAGAGTAAGTCTCCTCTAGCATAGTTGTCTGCATTGTTCCATGGTGCAGATGAAGTCTGGTTCTCATGTCCAGATAGGGTTACCATGTTAGGACTATCACAGGCCTTTTAATTTTATTACCAAAGCCTGAAACCTAGGAAAGACCCTTTGAGATGTACTCCCTATGTCTATCCTAGCCTAAACCCTACAGAATACCTTCTGTGATATTGCAAGGGATCTACCTATGCTTTAGGCTTTGGTCCTGAAATCCTGGGATAGTCATGTTCTTTTCTGATATCACAAGAGGTGGGCTCTTGCACTATTACAAACAAGATGTTACAAGGGGGAGCCCCTGTTGATGTTCTTAAGCATTATACATTAAGCATCATCCACAGCTGCACAGAGTATACCATTCAATTTCCCCCCAAAAAAGGAAGCCAAATATATGGGGGGATTAAAAACCAGAGAGAGAGAGAGAGAGAGAGAGACTTTTCAAGGTAGAATTCGCAGGCTAGTTCCTAAGATCAGAGAACGCAATGTCCAATTCAAGAATTTGGCCTTTTTACATTTATTCCTGATGGCATCTTTTCTTTTGGTTCCTAATCTTGATTGCAAGGATTTGGGCAGGACAAACGGAGAGGGTGTTTACACAGAACAGCTGTTACGTAGCACAGAAATGCATACTCTCAAAGAATGGTGCATAGTTTTTACCTAATAATAAACTCCAAAAATGAGAATAGCTTGATTCATGGGTGCATTGTGAAGCATAGTCACCAACAACATTAACCATCAGGGCCTTCATACCATGTGAATTATTTACATAGGAAGCTGCCTTATCCCAGATCAGAGTACCTGGCCATCCATCCCTGTATTATACACTTTATCAACATTTTAAATGTTAATTTAGAAGTGGAGATGCCAAGAAACAAACTCTACTCTGGTACCAACCTATGACTTCTCCCCAAAACATGTAAAACTTGACCAGTTGTGGGTCCGGTACAGACCCATTTTCCAGGCCATGGAGAAAAACACCAGATTGGGGCCACAGGGCTGCCGGTGAGGCTGCCCTGGCCCAATCCAGCATGAAAAGGGGTGGGTCTGTACCAGGCCACGATCAGGGCCAATTTGAAACTCACTGGTAATAGCATGTTCTTGGAAGGTGGTGGAAGCAAAGAGGTTAGCATAGTTACACAGAGATAGTGTGATATAATGTTTAGGGTCATTTTGACAGGGGTGGATGATAAATGTATTGTCGTAAGAGTGATGAATCAATTCATCCTGCTCCTCCTGCAGCTGCTCTGAGTTATACAGAAGTGGTGTCAATTTGTTGTCCAGAAATAGGATCCAGCACTTGGAAGCCTGTTGTATAACCTGGAGCTACTGAAGAAAGAACAGCTGAGAAACCAGGAGTGGATTTACTCCTTCCATGGCAATGGGGACATCAGCCACCCTTCATAAGACATTATGGTGGAGTGGCTCAACTGTTAGACTAAGACTTGGGAGAATCTGGAACTTGGGTTCTGAGCTACACTAAATGACCATGGACCACTGACTTTCAGTAAGTCTTGTTAGCATCTGAACATCCACTAATATCAATCTATCAAACAATTTATCAATCCAGCTATAGTTTAATTAGGCACCAGCAGGAACAGAAACAGTTGTGATGGCATGCACAGCACCAGAACAGGTAGTGTGAATGACATATAGACCCAGCCATATGCAAAGGTATAGGGATAGAGTAGATTGCTAGAAGAGCAGGGCTACACACACCACCACTCTGCATTCCTGATTGAAACCAAAAGTAAAAAGATGTGTTCTGCTAGATCAAACAAGACTGGAATCCTCCTTTCATTTCTTGTGATATGAACACCCCTTCCTGCCCAAATACCCTTTCCTGCAGGATTCCTCTCCCTTTGGAAAATATTTTGGACAAGATTTAGTTCACTGAATGATTCCCTTTCAGAGAGCCAAAAGCCTTGTGCCTCAAACCAATGTTCCAAAGATTCTCTGGCATCCCCATCTTTTGATTGTGGCAGGTTCTGAAATTTGGCCTCAGCCACCTCCAGTTTGTGTTCTGGATGTTGACCAAGTTGCCAGCATTATGTATGAAGCAGACCTCTGTTAAAAGTATGAAGGAATTGCAAGGATTCCATTGACCATGATGGAACTCAGCAGCTGCCCATTCCTTCTCAATGAGGCCAAAGGGGTCAGAATAAAAGCTGCTGCTTTGAAATCTTATACTAAGCTCTGGGAAAATCAGACAGGAGGTGTCTTTCTGCATTTTAAAAAATGTGTTTTTAGTTAGTTGCTAGTGATGGCATAAATTCAATTGCTAGTCCAAACCAGAACAGACCTATTATACCAATTGCAGGTAAGTAAAAAATTCTATAAATTCCATTGATTCAGTCAATCTACTTTGTTTGGGACATATGAGGCCAAGCAACATCAGAATATGGTCAAGATGGCAAATATTACTAATGAAGAAGAATATTAGGCACTAGTGGAGAGGCTGCAGCAGATTACTTTTGTCTGAGTTTACAGGGAAGGGCAAGATTCTGCCCCCTCCTGTTTTCTCCACATGCTGAGTTAACTGAATGTAAACTACTTTTGCACTTTGAACTCAGTTTGCTGAGAATAAAGGACAAAAGTAGGAGAAGGGGAGAGAAATAGGGACACTTTGAAAGCAGCTGAAAAAGTGGGACAACAGAATATTCATCAAGACTGTCCCTGCCAAATCAATTCAGTTAGAGGATGTATTCTAGCTTTCCCAGACATCAAACAGAAAACTTGAGGTGGGCTATCAGGACATTCTACTAAACCTGTCCCAGATCCAAAAATGGATTTAGTACAAACTTTAAATCAATCATCAATAGAATTTAGAAGATTTTTTTTAAAAAAAATATAGCCTTTGAAAAGTAAAACATATTAAAAGCTCTCTTCCCAGAAATAGTCAGTTCCCCAGAGCCTAATGAAACCAAAATAAAGGTTTTTACTTGCCAGCATTATAGAGGAAACCAGTCTAGGAAAGGAGTTGTAGAGGCTGGGCAGCAGCCACTAAGAAAGCCCTCTTCTGCATTCTTGTAAACGTGGTGGGATAAGGATTTTTCTGAGAATCTCAAAACCTCAGTCAGGCTGATATGGAAGCTTCCAATCCTTCACGTAAATTCAGACACTAGTTTGGGATTTCTACCCCCTTTTTTCATAATAGTAGGTGGGAAAGAAAGGCATAGCCATGCATCATATGTGTCATGGTCATGCCTCATCCCAAACCTCCAGATGACTTCGATCAGCAGTTTCATGTAGAAAAGTCATGAGGGACAAGTTGGACCACTGAGACCTTGTCTGCACTGGTCAGGATACTCCAAGGGCAGCCCAGAGTCTTCTGGCCCCACAGATGCCCCAACCTACTCCCATTACCTAGATTTCCTTTTTCATGTTGTGGCAGCTGTTTGCGCACGGATCTTGCTGAACTGCCCAGTCTATTTGCTTCCATGAGTCACATGCTTCTGCAGTCAGAACAAGATGCCCAGTGACAATCACATTGGTGGGCACCTTGTTCTGACCAAGCACTCTACTGTGGTGGCAGATGCAGTAGACAGCTCAGTGGAATGCCCACACAGACAGCCTCTGAGTGCAGAAATGGAGGAGTCTGGATCTTCCCAGAAGACCTGGAGTAACAGGTAAGTTTTTAATGTGTATTGGCCATAGCTAAGACAAGGGCCTGTCATTGTCAATCAAACAAGAAGACAGAGTAGAAAGGCCTAGAACCTGGTATGAAGTTGCCTTAAATGATGTGTTCCCATAATGTCTGACACATCTGTGTCACTCAAATTTAAGAAAGTTTCGGTATTTAATCTGGTTTAAAGTCATATGTAATGTGATACTTTAATGTCTCATTTATCATTTTCGTATTATGCCTGTACTTTTTTTGTGATGGCCTGTGGTCATGTACAAAAAATGTGTATGTATGTATGCATGCATTTTAATGTGTGTTAAGACTGTTGAACCCCATCCTTAACATCTGGAATGTGCCAGACATGGTCCAGACTGACTGCACCAGACTTAGGGTTTGGGATGTGCATCATCAAAATAGGATGATGCCAGAATAGGGACAAAATGGGCCTTTTGACACATGCAGACAAGGTCTGAGTCACTCCAAAACCCAATGGTCAAAGAGTGGAACTGGAGTCCTCTGGATTCAACCTCTAGATTCTACTCTGTATCTAGGACTGAAGCCATTGTAGTATAGGGCCCACAAGTACCAATAGTCCAGAAAGATAGTCCAGAAAGATACCCCAGTCATTGGAAAGTACAACCATCACCAATGAAATCATACTCCCCCACCACTCCCATTGATTTCCCAGGAAAAGGAGATCAAGGGATTTGCCACCTCAAACCCACACTGTAAAGTAGATTGGAATGAACTGAAATCAGCAGTGTCCCCCAAGACTTTCTGGAGTTTTTCATATATTTAGGCTTAACTGAATTGTCATTGGTCCTTTTTTCATCCTATTGCCATTTAATGTTACCTTCTGCTCCCCTCTGTATCTATATACCTGCCACATCTGATGAAGCAGAGGCCAGTGAATGGCATAATAAATATATTCCTTTTTTAAGGTGCCACAAGACTCATTGTTTTGAAGTGACTGAGTGAATACGGCAGGAGCTGGTCTTCTCTAGTGCTCAGGTCAGAGCACCACAAATTTTCTTAGCTCTTCCTTAAAAAGAATTCATGAAACTTGATAACAGTCCGTGATCTTTGGACAAGCTACTGTATTCAGAGTCTGGAAGAGTTTGTTTATATATTTGATTTGCATCTCAGTTTTCTTACAACATGAGGCCCAAATTACAGTTAACTTGTAATTGGGTCCCTACCCAATAATGCAAGTAGAAGTACTTTATATTATGTTGTTCTGTGTCTTCAAGTCATTTCCGATGTGTGGTAACCCTAAAAGTAATCTATCATGGGGTTTTCTTGGCAAGATTTGTTGAGAGGGGGGTTGTCTTTGCCTTTGAGGCTGAGAGAGTGTAACTTACCAAGGGTCACCAAGAGGGTTTCCACGGCTTGAGGACATTAGAACCGTGGTCTCAACCAATACATCACATTGGCTCTCTATAGAACTACTTTATGTTATGACTAACATCTAATGAGGGATAATGCCCATTTTTAATAGTGTAATTGTAACTTTTAGCTGTCTTTATATTTATGGGGTGTAGCCACATGCAGTGGTGGAGGCAGAATTGCATAGTACTGTACGTTCTATCTCATACTGTACCTCATACTGTGCCTCATGATGTCTGATGCCAGAGGTTGGGAAAAATAATTGTTTGGACTAGGTAAAGGTATTTCCTGTTGACAAGGTTGTCATGTCTGACCATAGGGGGTGGTGCTCATCTCCGTTACTAAGCCAAAGAGCCAAGGTTGTCAGAGACTACTCTGTGATCTTGTGGCCAGCATGATCACACAGAATGTTGTTTGCTTTCCTACCAGACTGGTGCTATTTATCTACTTGCATTTGCATACTTTCAAACTGCTAGGTTGGCAGCAGCTGGGACTAGTGATGGGAGCTCACCTTATCATCTGGCACCTGGGCCTTGAACTGCCAACATACCTATCTTGCAATCAACAGAATCAGCATCTTAACCACTTGAGCCACTGCATCCCTACATTTCCTTAAATCCGTCAGCCACCACAATCACTGCATTGATATTGAGACTATAGCCCTTATCAGATGAGTGTGGAACTGGGGGTCTTCTGCACTGGGCGATTCGAATTCGTGTTATTTCGCAAAGTACTGTCATACCTGGGAGTCCTTCCGCATTGGCAGGATTCAAATTGGCCAATCTGCATTCGCGCGAAGTGCATTCAGTGCAGAATGTTTTGTCACACCGGTGCTCAACATGAGGATTGGCCGATTCGTATCGGCCGCCTTGCACATGCTCAGTGGTGCCCTGCATGGGTTGCGACCTTAAACGCTTCCGGGGTGAAAGGGGAGGTCCCGTCATGACAGCCCGGTAAACAGCTGGAGAGCCAGCTCATGCACATTAACAATCGCGATACAACGTGCCCATTACTGTTTCCTCTCTACATTCCTGCTTGGTTTTAATGTTACCATGACCTTCCCTTGCAACAAATTAGCAATGCCCGGTTCTACGTGTGTGTGTGTGTGTGAGTGTGTGAGTATGTATTCTGGGGGGGGGGGGAGGAGCAGTTCCAGCTGCTGTCAAAGAGGCTGGATGGCCATCTAAGTAAATGGGGATGCTTTGATTAAGAGTTCCTCCTCCTCCTCCTCCCGGCTTGGGATCCAGCCTGGGCTGCATCCCAGGCAGGGAACAGGCGCGGGGCCGCTAGAATCGCGGCGATCGCCGCCGTTCCAACGGCCTCCTCCTCCTCCTCCCGGCTTGAGAGGCAGCCTAGGCTGGCTCCCAAGCTGGGAGGAGGAGGAGGAGGCTGCTGGAACCGCGATTCCCGTTGCCCCCCGCGCCTCTTCCCTGCCTGGGATACAGCCAGGGATGCCTCTCAAGCCGGGAGGAGGAGGAGGAGGCCGCTGGAACCGCCCCCTCTCCCCGCTTCCCTGGAACCGGCAAGAGGAAAGACCCACCGGAAGTAAAAATTGGAATCTGGGGGTCTTGCGATGGAATTCAGGACTGGGTAGTCACACCAGACCCATTCGCACTGAGATTGAACAGAGCCCCAATCCAGGATATCGCCAATCCCCTTATCAGCGCACTGGCCAACATGCTCCAAAAAGAGGAGCCAGTACGCATTCAGTTCGGCAGCTCGCGCATTCACGTGAGTGCGGATTGGGCCATTCGAATGCTGGTATGATGGTATTGTGCGAAATAACGCGAATTCGAAACACCCAGTGCGCAAAACCCCCAGTTCCACACTCATCTGATAAGGGCCAATGGCTGCATCTACACTCTAGAAATAATGCAATTTGACACCACTTAAAGTGCTGTAGCTCCATCCATGGAATCCTGGGATTTCTGGTTTTACAAGGTATTTAGCTGTCTCTGCCAAAGGGTGCTATGGCTTCATACAAATACAAATCCCAGTGGTGTCAAACTGCATTATCCCTACATTTTTTTTTTGGTTGTTGTTTTTAGCTGCCCTCGAGTTGGTTCCCACTCATGGTGATCCTGTGGATGAGGCATCTCTAAGAATCCCTATCTTTCACGGCCTAGCCCAGATCCTTTAAGCCCACAACCCCCTTGATTAAGTCTATCCATCTGGTTTGTGGTCTTTCTCTCTTCTTCTACCCTCCACCTTTCCTAGCATTATTGTTTTTTTCTAGTGATCCATGCCTTCTTATTATATGGCCAAAGTACAATAGTCTCAATTTGATCATCTTTCTTTCTAAGGAGAGCCCTGGTCTGACCTGTTCAAGAACCCATTTGTTTGTCTTCTTGGCCGTCCATGGTATCCGAAGTACTCTTCTCCAGCACCACATTTCAAATGAGTTGATTTTCTTTCTGTTTGCTTCATTCACTGTCCAGCTCTCGCATCCATACATGGTAAGTGGGAACACAATGGACTGGTTGATTCTGCTACTAGTGATCAGTTGTATGTCTTTGCCCTTCAGTATCTTTTCCAGTTCTTTCACAACTATAGATGCACCCAATGATGAGGTAAAAAAGAGGAGAATGTATTTTGTATTTCAGGTGAATGGTTGGTCCCACTCAGGATTTTATGAAGAAGTAACTAAAAGTAACATTTCCAAGTTACTTTTGAAGAAGGAAGAAATAAAATATTTTAAATGTTTAAACCTTGCAAATATACAAGGACTATTTGTTGTGTGCCTACAAGTCATCTATGACTCATGGAAACCATAAGACTAAAAGCATAGAAAAGGTTTTGATTGAAATACTACTAAATTCTATATAGAATTAAAAACTGTTATTGCTGCTGTTGTTGTTGTTTGCCAACAAGTCATTTCTATCTTAAGGCAAACCTATTATGGGGTTTTCTTGGCAAAATTTGTTCAGAGGGGGTTTGCCCTTGCCTTCCTCTAAGGCTCAGAGAGTGTGACTTACCCAAGGTCACCTAGAAGATTTCCATGGCTGAGCCAGAATTCAAACCCTGGTCTCCCAGTATCCTAGTACAACACTCAAACCACTACGCATGCTGGCTTTCACTGGGACTATACTGATGTGTATATTAGAAATGATTTCCAAGCTTCATGATTTGCTAGTATAAACATTAAGAATGCTGTCTTAAAAATGAGTTTAATGTGATAAAAAGTAGAGGTCAGAGCAGCACTTTGGAGCTGATGATGGGGAAAAGAAGCTTTGTCATTATGACTAAGCCCAAAGCCTCGGGTAGAACAGGTGATCTTTAGTCACCACTGACATCCGCTTCCAAAAGTGATCTCTGTTAATTTCTTCTCTTGGCACAAGAGGCCTGGGGTAAATATATAATGAAGGAAGATGAAAGCAGCTGGATCAGTTCATTCATTGAAAGCAGATGGGTTCTATAGGGCTTTATTTAATAACCTCTACAGAATCTGAGGGTGACTAACTTTGGCTTCTCATATTTAAAGTGGACCACACAGAAGTGCCTGAGCAAACAGTAAACAAGGGGATGTGAATCATGTGAAACAAAAAGTGTTTAGAATTGTTCCATGTCAGTCTTCTCCTAAACAATGAAGCAAGACAGGACTAGCCTGAGCTGGTATTTAAGCCATGGAAAACTCAAAAGTATGTTTGAAAAGAATGTTTGCTCTGAGAGGAAGCAACAGTTCTATGTATATATGTACGCACCTGTTGGTGTGTCACTTTAGAGATGGAAATCTAGGGTTCAACAAGGTCCACAACAGACAATGGTGCTGGACCTCTTGCACTGAGGGGTTGAGTCTATGGACTGAACACCATATAACTTTTGTCAAATGCCACACAAGCCACTGTGGGAGCCACTGTGGATAAGCCTGCATCATGAAAACATAGGAAAAACCTTACTGATCAAACCAAAGACCTATCTAGTCCAGGATCTTGTTTCCACAATGGCAACCTGCTGCTCATTTCAAAGCCTTCAAAAAACCATAAAGACAAGAGTATTCTCCCAGTCATGTTCCCCAATGACTGGAATTCAGGGCAATAGTTATGATTTGTAGCACTTGACAGCAATATCCTCCATGAACATCCATTCGAGAAGACCATAGGCAAGATGTCAATTCAATATACCCCACAGTCATTCCCTAGCAACTGGTTTTTGGAGGTATACTGCCTTGTGGAATATGCTGTCTTGTTGGGTAGCAGAGACTCCTTCTTTGGACGCCTTTAAACAGATGTTTGATGGCCATCTGTTGGGAGTGCTTTGATTGTGTATTCCTGCATGGATGGCCCTTCCAACTCTATGTTTCTATGGACGTTATCACACGGGGGAAAGTGGAAGGTTAATGCAGTGTCGTCTTGGTTGCAATCATGGGGTTTCACTTTTTGCGTGAGAGGTTATCGCACGTAATCGAAGGCAATCCTAAATCAATTAGAACCCAATCCTGGGGCATCCGAGAGATGGGTAAATTCAGGGAATCATCGCATTTACAAATCCGGTTCTACTACAAAGTTGCGTTCAAATCGAATTTGCCAGGTATAGAACGCATGTCTCAGTCACCCTTGGATTGCCTTCGAATCAGACTACAATTCCCAAACTCCTTTGCCCGGGGGGGGGGGGGAATGCTCTGGCCTCCCAGAAAACCAAAGTCTACCTTTCCTCCCTCCCTCCGGGTCTGTGGGGCCTTTCTCTCAGCCTTGCAAAGTTGGAGTTCTGGAGCTGTTTGGGGATGAAGCAGCCCTCCCCTCAGAGACACACACACTGCCTTCCTCCTCCTCTCAGCCCTTTCTGGCTCTTTCCCTTTGCAAACTCATCCTCTCCAACTGGAGGATAGGGATTGGCCAGGACTCTCTCTTTCTGCCTTGCTTTGCTCCCCATCCTTTGGCCCTTTGGGGTTGCCTCCTCATCTACTTTTGTTGTGAATGCTCAGTGGCGAGCTTTGAAGCCACTTGCCCTTCCTCCCCTTACCCTTAGCACCCTGCTGCTGCTGCTGCTGCTCAGGGTGACCAGGTGCATCCTCCTTTTTCCAGATACGTCCTCCATTTCAGCCTTCTCTCCAGGAGGAGTCCAAAAGTTCTGTTTGGAGGAAGCACAGGAACTCCAGCGGGGCAGAGCCAGGGATCTTACCCCCCAGGTTTTGGGATGCTGAAACTTCGGGGTGTGAGGAAGAGCCTGGTTGGATTTGGGTCCTGGCGGTCCCTTGGGAGCTGAGTTTCAGGGAGTCCCTTCCAGGTGACAAACCCTTCTTCCCTCTCCCATCCTCCTGATTCTATGGGAAGGTTTATTCAGAGGAGGTTTGCCATGGCCACCCTCTGAGGCTGAAAGAGTGTGACTTGTCCAATGTTATTTGTCTTCAAGTCGTTTCCAACAGGGCGACTCTAAGGCGACCCTGTTACAGGGTTTTCTTGGTAGGTTTATTCAGATGGGGTTTGCCATTGCCATTTTCTGAAGAGGCTAAGGGAGTATGACTTGCACCAGGTCACCCAGTGAGATTCGATCTATGCTTTCTAGAGTCATAGTCCAATGCTTAAGGTTGCTTTGTACTGGTTTTGAATTGGTGAATTGCCTAAATAACGTGAAATAAAGGGTAATGAATGAACAAATAACGTGAATTGCCTAAATAACGTGAAATATAGGATAATGAATGAACAAATAATGTGAATTGCCTAAATAACATGAAATAAAGGGTAATGAATGAACAAACATGAATTGCCTAAATAATGTGAAATAAAGGGTAATGAATGAACAAATAACGTGAAACAAGGCAAAACCACGGGAACTGGAAGCAAGCCCTGCTGGAAGTGTAAAAAGGTTATGATCCAATTCTGCCCTCACTGCGCATGTACAGGGATGAAAATTTGAATTCTAGACTATGATGGGTACATACTCATATGATAATTTCTTTTGCATTTGCACTGCTTTGGCTTTGGGATGGGTGCTGTGTTCTTCTGTGGTGTGATAACCATCCACGTAATTGCATTCAATTCCAAATTGGCCCCACTTTCTTTTTTTTCAAAACTGAGAGACATTCCTCCTGCGTGATAATATCCTATGTATTGTCAAGGTAATACACAACCATCGTTTGCTGGTTATGATGGCCTTTAGAGCTCTATAGGTCCAGTTTATTTGAAGGAGTTTACCCATGTTTTGAGATCCTTTTGTGAAAGGCCTTCTCTGTCCCACTACACTACAAGTACATCTAGTGAGAACATGGGAGAGGGTGTTTTTGGTGGCTGCTCCCAGGCTCTGGAATTCCCTTCTGAGAGATGTTAGACTGGCACTTTCCTTCCTCTCTTTCCCCATGGAGGTTAAGAATTTGTTATTTCAACCCTGTCTTGGGTTTAGGTTATATGAAGGACTGTATCTCCCTTAATGAGCCCATAGATCTCTAAGATCATCTAGAGAGGCCTTCTCTCTGTCCCACCACTGTCTCAGCCTTGTTCAGTGGGGAAGGGGAGAGGGACTTCTCAGTGGCTACTCCCAGATTTTGGAACTTCTGCCCTAGAGAGGCCTGGATGGGACTGCCCTTCCTCTTCTTCTGATGGCAAGTCTAAATATTTCTGACTAACTAACAAGGGTTGGGCTTCTAATGCTGTGTGGTTCTGTTTTTAAGGTTCACATCCAGTCTTTTAATATATTTTAATATTTTTACCGTTCAGTGTTTTAAATCCATGAAGATTTGTCTCCAACAGAGAGGCATGGTAAAAATAAAGCTTTTATTATTTATTTCTGAGTTGTTTAATTATTTCTTAAAACTTACATTTATATATTTTTAATGATTTTAGGTTGTTTTAAATTTGTATAGTTAGCTGCCATGAGTCCCATTATCAGGAGAAAGGTGGGATACAAATATACTACTACAGTGGTACCTCGGGTTACGAAATTAATTCGTTCCGCGGCTAATTTCGTAACCCGAAAAACCTTCGTAAGCCGAATTGCCATAGGCGCTAATGGAAAAATAGCTCTCTGCTGCCCTCCGGTGGCGGAAAATAGCGCCGAGGTTTTTTCGTAACCCGAAAAAACCTTCGTAAGCCGAAACAATAAATCCCTATGGGATTTTTTCGTATCCCGAAAAATTCGTAAGCTGGGTAATTCGTATCCCGGGGTACCACTGTACTACTATCCCTACTACAGTAAACCATTGAAGAATGACTGCTCAAGGTGACTGGCCCCTTCAGAATTATTCAGTACACTGGTGCCTCGGGATACGAAATGATCGGGTTACGAAATTTCCGGGATACGAAAAAGTTGGATTGGAAAAAACTGTTTCGGGTTACGAAATATTTTTCGGGTTACGAAATTCATTTCGGTGCGAAATTCAAATGCTGCAAAGTGCAGCTATAGGCTTTCCAGTGCTAACGGAAAGCCTTTTTGGGTTACGAAATTTTCGGGTTACGAAAGGAATGGCGGAACGAATTAATTTCGTAACCCGAGGTAGCAGTGTACTGCCTCCCTGAGTTTTATTTATTTGTAGGGTTGAATAGTCATATTTTAAGTGGTTTTAACTTTATGGATAATTAAAAAATATTTTTAACGTTTGTATTTTATTTTAAATATTTTAGCAATGTCTCTATTAACTGTGGTAAACCATCTTGAGTGCCACCCTCCCCCCAAAAACAGAGTATAAATAACTATCATCATCAGCTTCATGACTGGTAGCCATTAGATAGTCTTGGCCTCTCTGAATTTGTCTTATGTCCTTTTAAAGCCTAGCAAATTGCCAGCCATCACTATGGCTGTATCTACACTGCAGAAATAATGAAGCTGACATATCTTTAACTACCATTGCTCCATCCTATGGAATTCTGGGATTTGTCATTTGTTGTGGCACCAGAGTTCTCTGACAGAGAAGGCTAAATATCTCACAAAAGTGCAAATCCAGGATTCCATAGCATTGGGCCATGGCAGTTAAACCTGTGTCAAACTGCATTACTTATGAAGTGCAGATGCAGTCTACATCTGTGGGACTGAGTGTCATGTGGCATGTGATAAAGTACTTTCCTTTTACTGAATTTCTCGCCATTCAGCTCCATTGGATGATCCTGGGTTCTAGTTTTGTGTGAGAGATACAAACAAAATTGTATTCATGTGCACTTATGTGTTCACACTAACTGGTAATTTCTAATTTTCATCTCAGATCAAATTACTGCCTGCTCATACTCAGTATAAAGTAAGGTTAATACTTCAGATAACAGTGACCAATTTATTTCTACAAAGACTGGTGTTTGATATTCCTAAATGCCAAATTGTTTTCATTTCACCTCTTTTTAGCAGGGGAAAAATCCCTTTATGAGATTGATAACCAGCCAGGCTGGTTATTAGCAAAGTAGACAATTAAGTCTGGACAGAAGGGGAAGCATGCAGTTCTTATTCAAAGGTTATCTCTTGAGCAATCCAAATACTTCCTCTTGCTCCATTGATTCACAGGAATTGAGAGCAGGTGAAGAAAGGACTGGTTGCTTACTGATAATATCAAAATACACCTAAAAATGCAAAACGTCTAGGCTTAGCTTTATTTAACAATTCTCTTTTCACCTGTTTGGGCTGTAGTCAAGCCACAGGGCCAGGAAGAAATTTGGCCATCGTTAAAACATCTTATGAAGTGGTTCAATTTGAATTGCAAAGTGGTACACAGAGAAACAACTACACACAGTAGAGTAGTCATTGCATTGTTTCAGTCTGTCCTCCATTATGGCATTTTAACAACCTTGCAATATTAACTCTGTCCAATCGAAATTAATTTTACATTTGATCACATATGAAATATGTCATATCAGAAGCAAGAATCTTTATCTGAGCAAATGGGAGGGTTGAATATAATGTGTTACTGTTTTTTCTAGCGCAAGGTAGGTTTTATCTAGAATTTTTGTCTCCAAGCAGCTACTTCAGAGCATGGCCCAACCAAGGGGGAATGGCAAGATAAATCCTTAATCTTGCTTTAATAAGGTTTGTAAAAACTAAGAAGATTATTGCATGGAGTAAAAGACCCGAAATAGATTCAAGATTGGAAACCCATAAGCGGATATTATCACACATAAAATCGCTGCCACTGCTGCTGGGCGACTACAATCCGGGCCCCAGCTGTGCAAAGCCATCTGCTTTGCAAAAATGGAAAGATCCCATTTTTACAAAGCGGCCGGCTGCATGCGGCTAGGACCCAGGTTGTAGTCATCCAGTGGCAGTGATGGTGATTTTACATATGATAATACCTGCTTTTGAGTTTGCAATCCTGAATCTATTTTGGGTCTTTTTCTCCATGCAATAATCTCCTGTCACAGTGTAGTGTAATAATCTCTTCTGTAACTTTTTTGTATTCATGATAGTTACTTAGGGCTTGTCTACACTGTCCAGGATACTCCAAAGGCTCCACAGGTCCCAATCTGCCTCCATCACATCACTCTCTGATTCCATGCCATGACAGCTGTCTGCATGAACATCCTTCTGGGCTACCCAACATGTCCACTGCCACCATGGGTTGCTTGCTTCTGAGGTCAGAATGAGGCACCCAGTGTTTGACCATCACTAGGCACCTTGTTCTGATCTCAGAATGAGTGACCTGCAGTGTCTGTGAATACAGTGGGCAGCCTAGCAGGATGCTCATAAAGACAGTCACCATGGCACAGAAATGGAGGGCTGTGGATTTTCCCAGAAGATCTGGAGCAACAAGTACATTATTTTAATTTGTCTTATTTTGTTATGCCCCGATTCTGATGAAGAATGGGCCAAACATTGTCTAGACTTCCTTCACCAGAAAAGCACCAGGATTTGGGCTGTGCATTGTCTGAACAGGACAACATTAAAACAGAAAGAAATTGGCCTTTTGGTCTGTGCAGAAAAAGTCCTAATCACAATTGTGATACTATTGCCATGACAGTAACTCTTCCCTAAACCTACTTTGCCAGAGAACAGTTGCATGGGGAAAAAGAGGCCTATCCTGCCAGTGATTGGAGCACAGGGGAATAACATTTCTGCCAGCTTTGACAGGGGTGGTGGTCAAACCAGGAGGCATTATTTACTTAAGTAGCTTATACAAGATTCTGGCCACCATTTATAGTGATAACTAATTCTCTGCCCCATGCCATCTGGAACATATAAATTGTGCAGGATAAAAATTGCCAGACCAATAAAACCACAGGGGGGAGATGGTAAATTTCAGCACTCCCTAAAATTCCATATTCCCCACCCAAAATGCAAAATGCAACTGCAACCTCATTTTCATGTCTGGCATGAAACTGATAAGAGTTTGGACCAGTTTTTGAAAAGTTTGAAAGTCTGTCCTAAGCATATTTAATGCACACTTCTCCTTTCAAGAGTAAAACTTGGTAATTTGGAACATCAAAATCCAGGGGCAAAATTCTGGTGATGAGAATTTAGGAAGTATTTACAAATCAATAATGTCCCGGCTATGGCTCAGTGTATTTTTCTTCCAAACCACAAAGCATTTCCTGTGAGATGGCATCAACTTGTGTGGAGGTCGAGGGAGTAATTTGATTTATTTGTGCTTTACCTGGAGTATAATTCTGAAATAATGTCAAAATTACTAGAAACAAAAAATATGAAACACATACATAATAATATAACATGATCACCAATTAAGGTGCTAGGGAAATTCTTTGATTGAAGGTCTTAATGTAACTTGAATTACAGGACATGGTTACTGTTTACTACTAGTTGGGACTTCCCATTAAACTGCATGTAGTTCATAAACGGAGACTTTGAACTTAATGTCATGCAGTCTTCAAAAGACTACTACAAGCAATCACTTCGGATCTCTTACAAAACCAATTTATCTCTCCTCTGGCAACCCACTGGCAGGGAAGAAATGTGAAGGAAAGAAAAGGGTGCAGTAGGAAGAAAGAAAGAAGTGTATTGTCAGAAGCAAAGAAAGAATGAAAAGAGACCATATATATTCAGGGGTAGCCATGTGGGCCATTTGGTAAAGTACAATAACATCCATTAAACAACAACAACAACAACACACAGTGATACCTTTATTGGACCAATTTCAAAAGCTTGCAACATGCATTTTGTGCATTATGGTTGTCTCAGTAAAAGTATCAGCATGGTGTAATGGTTTAAGCATTGGACTCTGGAGATCAGGGTTCAGAGATCAGCTCATCCATCAAACCCACTAGGTGATCTTGAGCAAGTCGCTCTTAGCATCCATGGAAGGCAATGGCAAACCCCTCTGAACTAAACTTGCCAAGAAAACTCCATTATAGGGTCGCCTTAGGGTCTCCATAAGTCGAAAACAATTTGAAGGCACACAACACACAATAAAGGTGTCACTGTTTTGTGGATTTTGGAAGTTGTGCAAAAGAAGGCGCTTACCCAAAACAACATGGGAAGAATAGTATTATAACATTAGATAATTTTCTTCAATTCTATTAAAGTTTAGATGTTACTGATTTGTACTTCAATGTCATATTCTGGAGCATAGAGTCATGAAAGTTAAAGTGGTGTCAAACTGACTTAATTATGCAGTGCAGAAGACTGAGGATTATTTTATTTTATTGATCAGTTTTATTAAATCAAACACTAACTGTAGCTTGCCATGTCACATAAATTCACAATATGTCTGGGAGCTGGCAGGCCATCAGGGGTCTTCAGAAGTAAGAGGACCATTCAGGAATACATGTCTGCTCAAGAACTCAAGAAAGCTTGTTCCATGTGGTTATAGTTGGTTTGGGTCGGGGCTATAGAGGATATATATATATATATATATATATATATATATATATATATATAATTTTCATTTCACATCTTTCCACTATGGGGACAGCCCAGATTCTCCTGTTGTGTGCTCAATTTGTGTGTTACTGACTGGGTACATCACATTGTATGTGTGTTTATACATTGCGTGTCTGTTTATACTCAGGCTTTGCAAACCATTTGCTTAAATGCCAAATAAAGAAACAAATGAGATTGATTCAAACTGATTTTCATGAGTTCCAGATTGAGAGAAGGAGACCTTAACACCACTCTTGTCAGTTGGTTCCATTGCTGAATTGGTCCCACTGAGTTGAAGTTGCTTTTAATGTTCAATTGAAATCTGCCCTCCTGTAACTTAAAATCAAGTTCTATTCTCTGAAGCAGCAAAGAACACTCCTGCACTTTGTAGTAGCTCTCCAGGTATTTAAAGAGTGTGATCAGGTCACCTCTCAGTCTTCTTTTCATCAGTTTGAACAAGTCGAGCTCCTTCAACCTCATAAGTTTTGCTCTCCATACCTCTTGATCATCCTCATTGCCCTTCTCTGGACCTGGTCCAATTTGTCTATATCCCTTTTATAATGAGACGCCCAGAAATGATATATATTATACTATATTATATCATATATTATCAGAAAGAGAGAAAAAAGGGGGTGTCAAAGCAAGAGAAAGACAAAAGGGGTGTCAAAAAGAGACCACAAGATAATGAAAAAGAGGTAGCTCACCCACTTTTGGCTCTAGCCCAACTAACTGCTTGCTTTGGCCTTGCCCCCTCCTGGCATATGACCCCTAACAGATGTCCTCTGAGGAAAAGGTAAATAGTGCAAGGACCCAACAGTGGGAGGCAAAAAGCGTTACACAGGCAGCAAAGGCAGCAAAGCAGTTGACTCTACACTAATGCACAGAGCAAGATGAACTCGAACTTCTAGCACAACGAAGCAAATATGATATCACAGGTATCAATGAAACCTGGTGGGATGAGTCTCATGACTGGAATGTAGTAACAGAGGGGTATAACCATTTTAAGAGAAATAGGCCAAACAGTAAAGAAGGAGGAAAAGCATTATATGTCAGGGATGTCTACATCTGTGAAGAGATCCAAGACTTAAATTCTGGAAGTCAGGTGGAGAACATTGGATGAAAATTAAACAGAAGGGAAACTACAGGGATGTTATTGTGGGAGTCTACCACAGGCCCCCAAATCAGACTGAGGAATTACGTGATGCCTTTCTAGAACAGATGACCACACACTCAGAAAGGAGAGATGTAGTAGTGAAGGGTGATTTCAAATACTGTATCCTGATATTTGCTGGAATTCAAACTCAGTCAAATCCTCAAGCTCTAGCAAATTCCTCACTTGCCTGGAAGACTGTTTAATTGTCCAAAGGGTGGAAGAGGCAACAGGGGGAGCAGCCATTTTAGATCTGATTCGTCATTTTGAACTCAGGGATGACCCAATTAATGGGGTGTAACTGGTGGAATCCTTAGGTGGGAGTGATCATGTTCTCCTGGCATTTGTTATACAGTGGAAATGAGAAGCCAGGCATAGTCAGACATGTATTCTAGACTTTAGGAGAGCTGATTTCAGTAAGGTTAGGGAATTACTGGGGGTGATCCTAGGATGTATGGGACTTTCTCAAAAGGGAGATACTGAAGGCACAATTTTAAACCCTTCCAGTGAGGAGAAAAAAATGGGAAGTGACTCAAGAAACCAGGGTGGATGACTTAGGGGCTGTACAGACTGGCACTTTGTTCCCGCCTGTATGCATGGTGCGGGCTGAGCATCCGTATGCTCAAAGCCCTTACTGTGCCACCCAGGTGCCATTTTGGCATGCACCCATCCACACGGTGCACACCATGATGACACTCACTGGGCGCAGCTCTCAAACAGTGCAGTGCAGAAGGGGCGTCATCATGGCACACCAGAACACCTATGGCACCCCTTCCAAGATACAAAAAGAAGCCCCTTTTCAGGACCCTCTGGAGGCCGTGGCATGTGGTTGCCATGGCCTGAATCTGGGGCAAACAGGGACGGCCTCCTGCTGCCTGTCTGTACAGCTCCTAAAGAACTTTCAATGGAGCTAAGTTTTAAATGTGATACAGTATGTATAAGAAATGCAAAAAAGGGGGAAATCACCAAAGAGGAATTCAAACAAATAGCGAGCACATGTAGGGGTAAAGTCAGAAAAGCTAACACCCAGAATGAGCTCAGCCTTTCTAGAGAGGCTAAGAGAGGAGTGGAGTCTCCTTCTTTGGTGGTCTTTAAACAGAGGCTGGATGGCCGTTTGCCAGGGATTGTGAGTTCCTGCATGGCAGGGGGACTGCATAGTCCTTGTGGTCTCTTCCAACCTTTTTATTCTATGAAAGTGGTCCTCAGCAGAAAAAAAGATTCACCACCTACATATTAGGACATTGCTTCATTATTTTCAACTCAGTGACCTCTGGATTCCTGCAAAAATACCTTCTGAAGAAAGTAAACATAGCAACAAAGCTTTGCATAGTATGGAACTGGAAATAGCCCAAACAACCTTCTAAAAAGCTGTGGGCTGATAACATCTGGAAGGCTATGATTGTGTACAAACTTACTCAGCAAGTGCAACAAGCAAGGAATCTCAACTGTAGGGGAGCAAATATATTATTGTGCCAAGGTTTCCATTTATCACCTTTGCAGAGAGCCTGCAAGCTTCTAAGAGAGTAATTTGTCTGATAAAATACTTTTCCAAATTCCCAACCCACTGTTTTGATAACAGAGCTGCTGCCACAAATACAGAAGGAAGTCAGAAAATAGCAACTGAGGTTCAATATAAGTGTAAAGTAATGCATCTTGAGGCTATTCCTGTCTCTATGTACAAATACTTTGAGAAAAAGAAAAAATTTCTGGATCCACGGACCTAACAACTTAATACCACATGATGTCAACTTAGAAGATAATTGTTAATATCATCATCCACTTAATAATGTTCACAATTGATTGTTGTTGTTAACTGGTGTCAAGTTGATTGTGAATTATAGCGACTCTACAAATGAGTGACTGCCAAGTCACAAGCCACATTACAGCACTACACTCTTATAGTACTGTTATTCCACTTTTACTATTCTGGCTGCCTCCTGTTGCACTGTGAGTTTTATACTTCAGTGAGGTCTAAGAGCTCTCTGGCTGAGAATTCTAAATGCACCTCCTTAAACTGCAAATCCCAGAATGCAACAGGAGGCAGCCAGAACAGTTAAAGTCAAATAGCTGCACTATAAGAGTGTAGTGTGGTAATCCAGTTTACCATCTGGTATGTGGCCTTTCTCTTTTCCTACTGCCTTCTACTTTACCAGATATTACAACCGGCCCTCAGTATCTGTGGGGGATCCATTCCAGAGCCCCCCCCCCCAAGGATGCCAAAATCTGCAGATGCTCAAGTCCCATTGTCCATTATTTCGACTGTGAAGAGCAGCACAGAGGGATGGAGGGGAGTGGGGGGCAGCTCAGGTGAGAGGATGCAGCAGGCAGGGGCTCCAGCAGCATGGTGTGGCACTTCCCTTTCCTTCCCTCTCCTTCTTCCTCCTTCACTGGGGGCTCATTCACACCAGTCCCTCAGAATGATGCTGCAGTGGGGGCCTGGTGTACACACAGCTCTAAAAATGGAGCTCCATGGGTGCCTCTGGTGGCAGAGGTAGGGAAGGAGAGGCACATTTTTGAAGTAAATGGCATTCAAAAGGATTTTACTGTGTCTCTTTCTGTGCAGTACTAACAAGTGTTAGTTATGGTGCCACTGCCATTGTACCTGAGATCTTCCACCAGTGTCACTCTCCCACTACTGCTGTTGCCCAGTAACTATTTTGGCACATTTAGATTGGTTATTCATCAGAAAACTCTCTGACATGGGACAGTGGTGATCCTGCACCTGGTGATACTCGATATGGAGGGTGGGACTTCTGGGGGGGGACCTCCGATGGAACTTCCACAGGCGGGGGTGCATGGAAGCAGCCATGAAGGACTGAGGTGTGGTTGTGCAGCTGGAGGCGCACCCAGATGGGCCGAAATGGCACCTGTGTGGGCCAAAGGTGCAGCCATGCAGGTTGGAGCCTTGGGTGTGCAGGCCAGAGACAGAGCAGCACAGGCTAGAGTGGTGCATGAGTGGGCCCAAGAAACACCTGTGTGGTCCTGAGGGGCACCCGAGCAGCCCTATGTGCAGGCCTAAGAAGTGCCCGTGTGGGCCCAAGGAGTACTCACACGGGCCCAAGGAACACCTGTGCAGGCCTGGGCAGTACAACATGGGGACTGATGGCCAACTGGATGTCACCTCCCTTCTGGGGTGTCACCCAGTGTGGCCCACACCTCCCCAGTAATCCTACTGACATGGGAGACCCTACCAGCAGCCTTGCTGCTGTCAGTACAACCCCTTCCTTCACAGGAACACACAATACCACCACCATGGAAAGGTCGTGCAATAGTGTTCTAAACCACTACTTTGGATACAGTTCACCTTTGTTTTGAGCAACTGCAGAAATCAAATTCTGCAACATTTGGCTAATTCATTTGTATTGTTTGTTAATCACTCTAATAAATGTATCTTAATTTCATATGTAAACTGAGCACTGTTCTGTGGAAACAGAGAGCCAGAACTACTATTTGTTTGTTTGTTTGTTTGTTTATTTGTTTGTTTGTTTCTAACCCACCTTCCTCCTGGTACAGAGACTCAAGGCAGCTATAATATGTATCATATGTAACCAGGTCTATATAAACTAGGGGACAGATGTTGATTAACAGGGGACAGGATTTTGGGTTAGTGATGATGTTAGAACATTAACTCAGTGTACACTGGTACAAAAACAACAACAACACAGAGAGGCAATTTCCATGCCATGGATTATTAAGCAACAGTTTGAGAATAAAACCCATAAGTATAAGTGGGTGGGTGTGTTGAGACACACAGAGAGAGAGAGAGAGAGAGAGAGAGATCTGATTTATCAGTGTTTGACACTCAGCTGCCATGTTCAGGCATTGTAGACAAAACGGAGAATTTCTGGAGTCATAAACTTAAGATGCTAACACCACATGGCTTCACCTATAGGATAATACCATTATCCACTGGAGAATGGTGTTCTAAACTGCATTCTTGGATGATTATGAAGCCTATACTGGTGAACATCTGGAGGGTGCCAGATTGTCTAATTATGCATCACAATGATCACCAGTGACTCTCCAGAGTTTCAGATACAGACCTTTTACCAAATGTGGCCTTTTTGGATACAGAGCCACATCGCCCAGTCCCCACCCAAAATTTGGAGGGGGGCCCCAAAAAATCACACCAAAATATTTCCAAATTGCTAATTGACATGCCTGAAGGCCTCCAAGGCTTTTAGTTTCACTTGAAAATTCCTATGTCCCCAGCCTCCCACAAATCATAGATGTTATGACCAGAGGGAGACTTCTGGGTGTGATTTTAAGCTGAATGTTGCCCATAGTGGAGTAGTGTAGTCCACACCTATCTCATGGGAGGTAATTAGCCCTTGCCTTGTACCATGCCCACTTAGAGATGTCACTTGCATCTCACATTTTCTGCATACAAAGCAAGTACAATGGGCCCCCCCACATTTGCTAGAGTTAGGAGCACAGGACCCCCAGAAAATGGGAAAATTACAAATAAAAACACTTTTCACCTGAAAGAACACCTCTCTAGGAACCTCTAGGTCCTCCAGCACAACTGTATGGTCCACACCCACCAGAAGTTGACCATAAAAACATTCAGGAAGACCTACAAACTTAGAGAAGTGTTTTATCTAGGAACCTCTAAGTCCTCCATTGTGAGTCTATAGTCAATTTCCAGCAGAGAAACCCTAGAGGACCTAGAGATTCCTAGAGATAACATATTAATCAAATCTGTGAATAATCAAATCCACAAAAGTCAAAGCCCCAAATGTAGAGGGCCGACTGTACTCTGTGATCTACCATCTCACCTGTGTGGTTAAAGAATTGCCACTTCACATCCTTGAACTGAGCACATCAAATGCAGACAGACTTGATCCAGCAACAGAGAACAGAGTCAAAATGTCATGATGGTGTCATGGTTTGGTCAGGTAGGGTTTTTCTTATATTCTTACATGGGTTGTCCCTGCTTTGCTGAATTGTTATGTAGATAGATTCAAAGCAGTATCAGAGGATGAATGATTTAACAGCACTGTAGATAAAATAGATGTCAAGCATTCTCTCAGCGTAAAAGGTTGACTTTTAATATATGTTTAAGACAGCTGACAGTTGTAGGCAACAATTCTCCTACAGTAGTCATCCCATTGATTGAGGAGCCAGGGCAAAACATTATACATCACTGAGCTGTATGAATGTGTATTAAATGGGTGTAAAAATTAAACACCACCATGTCCAGATGTCAGAAATGTGCAGTGTTTTTATTCTCCCACTCACCATTGCAGACAAAGGAACCACAAATTAGTGCCTGAGTGAAATGAGGCCATCCTCTTTGCTTTTCCTTAGAAATCTTACTGCTTTGCATAGAGCTTAAATCAGTTTGGTAAACTTCCCTCCCCTGCACCCTGAACCCAGGATACATACTTCTCTTTATTGACAAAATATATTTATGGTACCATGCTCTGAAAAATTCTCTGGGACTCAAAACAAAGAAAGTATAGAATTAAACAGCTTTTTGTGAGAGTATTTGGATCCCCATTTATAGTACAGTGCAGGTTTAAGGTGCTGCAAACCAGTTGGGGATATGAAACATTTAAGACCTAACTTAGAACTCTGACAGGCAAACGTGATCTGTTTGGCATGTAAACAGTTGGCAAGTCTGGGAAAAACAAACACCAAATGTTAACGACTGTGTAAAAGCTAAATATTGATTGGGATATCTCCTCTGTATGCTTTATGCACACAGACACACACAGATACACAGAGACAGAAAGTTCCTGGCATTGCCTGATTCAGAAAAAGAAAAGAAAAGAAAGAAAAAACACGAGAACAAACATTGCAAAGAAACAAATATGTTTTTTATGGACTGAGTAACAGAAGGAAACTAAACCAAATGAACTAAACTATCCGGCCTTTCAGGTACTGTACTTGGCATTAGCCTTCTGAACTTGTATAGCCTTTGGATTGATGGGAAAGAAAATAAGAAACATGGTGGTGCTGAGTATTAGGGGTGTAGATCTTTGGTTCTCACACATGAAAATGAAACAATGATTTTTCCCCCAGGTTGATGAAATTACAATATTGTTTTTCACATTTTTGAGGAGGGTTTTTTTTATTCTTTTCTTCTTCTTTGCATTGTGAAAAAATAACTTTTAGCACAGAAAATATTGAAGTTTGAATAAAATACAATAATTTGAACCCAAACCACCAATATTTTTTAAATGCCCATCAAGAACGAAAAAGGAAAATAATATGATAGCTGGCTTTTTTTTTTACTAGGATCTTTATCACACTGTGCTGTTATTGTGCTATATTCTACTTTAACTGCCATGGCAACATCCCATGGAATCCTGGGATCTGCAGTTTAGTGAGGCACTTAGAATTGTCAGCTAAAGAGCTCTTATGTCTCCAGAAGATGGCTGTGAATACAAAACCCAGAATTCCATAGGCTGTTGCCATAGTGGATAAACCAGAATACAGAATTAAAATTGTGTGGCAGTATCTCAGTGTTTAAAGATGTCACAAAACCACTTCTCACTGAGGACTTACAATTTCCTAAGATTCTTTATATTTTGCTAATATTTTGTAAATAATTTGCTAAGATATCTCTTATCGATCTGAATACTGAAGAAGTGATTCATGCGAAGCAGGGATAGGCAACGGCATAAGGACCGTCTCCCTCAACAGCTGCACATACACATATGTACACACACACAAACACACACACAGAGTGAGCTCAAATTCTTCAGCTTTCCTCTGCAGTCCCTCTCAAAATGGTGGCAGGAAGTGACAACAGCCCAAACATAATTATGATATGTCACATTTTCTTTGGAAAGAGAGAAGGTCCATTGTGTACTCATAGCCATCCTCCAAAGTGTCAGGTCCCATCATTGAGCCAACATGTCCACTAGCTATACTGGCAGTGCATGATGGAAGTTGTACTCTAGTACACCTAGAAGGGACCTGTTTGGGAGAAAGTATTTTTTTTTGCACGTTTTCATACTTTTGAAGGGCTTTCTGGCAGGTTTTAAAGGAACAAATGCCAATTTCAAACTTTTTTTTTTTTTTTTGGAGTAATGTTGTGGCACTCTGGATTACTCCAACCCCTCTAAGGACTTTATCACATGTCAACTTATGTGCTTCCTTCCCAAAAATGGTTAAAGTGCTGGCATCCCACAAAAGCAAGCCTATTTGCTATTGGTTATTACATACAGAGCACAAAAAGAGGTTAAAAGCACATTAAAGTGGGTCCACTGTGGATTTGGCTATCAAAAGGAGAGAAAACAATTGCCATTGCCAGCGTAGAAATACCTTTTCTGAGCATGCTCAAAACTATCATTTCCACAAGTGCCCCTCCACATGCTCCAGGGAGGGGAGGGGAGCAGAATCCTTTTTGTCACAGAAGTCCCAAAAGGTGTTTCAGAGAAAGGCAGGATGAGGCTTCCCTTTGCAAACTCCAAAGACACACACAGAGGGTCCATAAGCCTGCCTGGTTCCTTCCCCTCCTTTTCCAGGGCACGTCTTCCATTTCTGCCTCCTGTCTAGGAGGACTTCCAAAATGCCCACTGTCTGCCTTCTTCCAGCAGCTCTTCCATTAATTATAGGAAGAAAAGCAGCCAGGGAACCAAAAGAGGGGAGAGCGTGTGTGTATCCCTTTAAGGGATGAGAGCAAGGCACCCTGGGAAATGAAGTCATCTGAGGCTTGCTTTCCACATGGCTGGAATGACGTGAAGGGAGTCAATTCACAAGCAAAATGGATATGTAAATCCGGTAGTTTTGCGAATGTGCTCATTTCTTGATTCACCTCCCATTCTCCCTAGATTCTCTTTGGATTGGGTGTAGCATCATGTGATAAGCAACTGTGAAGTTGTCTCTAAAGCCCCGAAAGGCCCTGCATTGCCACCAATTTCCCTTGTGTGATAAAGTCCTAAGTGCCACTGAGTGCCACTGAGAGTCACTGTTGACTATAGTGGGGAGAAAAAAATGTTTCTTTGTACTTAATGTTGTAAGTACAAAGTTCACTTTTTAAGACGTTCAGTTATCTTAGGATCCAAACCACTGCGTGTGAAGGAATTTATAATTTAAAAACAAAAAACAAAAACACATTCTGCCTAGCACATGGGCACAGTGCATGTTTAAAACCAAAACATATAACAGTCTTCCTCAAAAATATCTTTAAAAACAATAACAAAATACTCAAAAGATAAAATCCCAAGATTGACATCACACCCTAAACAGGCATAATGTGTCTGTTAACTTATTTTACAGTTTATGAAATCAAATGACCATTTCCTCCCCTGTTGTTTATTAACTGATCATAATGGAGTAAAAAGAATTACAGCTCATGTTGCCACTCCATTTACTTATAACAAAGTTTAAATGAGGAATGTACAGTAGTTCCTCCACATTCGCTGGGGTTTAGCGTCACAGGACCCCCATGAAAGTGGGGAAAATGCAAATAAAAAACCTACTTTTTTTTTTTTAAAAAGTAAGATAACACTTCTCTAGGAATCTCTGGATCCTCCATTTTAACTATATGGCCAACAACATCTAGAAGAAGTTGACCATAGAATTGCACCGGAGGACCTACAAATTCATAGAGAAGTGTTTTTTTCTTCTAGAAATCTCTAGGTATCCATGATATGACAGAGAGGCTGACAAGACTTGGCAAGTCTACTGATCATCACCCCCTTTCTTTTGGTTCATGTGGGAACCAATGATACTGCAAGGCACAGCCTTCAGAATATCATAAGGGATTATGAGGCTTTGGGTAGGAAGTTGAAAGTGGTGGATGCACAGGTTGTCATCTCATCTCTTCTCCCAGTCGAAGGGCATGGTCCAGGAAGGGAGAAGAAAATAGCAGATGTAAACAACTGGCTCTGTAGATGGTGCCGCCGAGAACAATTTGGATTTTTGGATCATGGTCTGAGGTTCCATGAGGAGGGACTTCTGACAAGGGATGGGTTGCATCTCACGCCAGTTGGCAAAAACGTTTTTGCCAACAGTCTCAAAAATTTGATCAGGAGGGCTTTAAACTGAGTTATGTGAGGGAGGGAGACAGTATTCTGGAAGGCAAAAGAGCTAGAGAAAATAGTCAAACTGTCAAAGAGGGAACAAGACATACAGTGCAAGGACCCAAAAGTGGAAGCCAAAAACCTTGCACAGGCAGCAAATAGGGGGGACTCATGGCCTAAGATGTCTCTACAGTAATGCACAGACCATTGGAAATAAGCAAGATGAACTTCAACTCCCAGCACAACAATGCAAATATGATATAATAGGCATTACTGAAAACTGGTGGGATGAGTCTCATGATTGGAATGTAGGAATACAGGGGTATAACCTTTTCAAGAGAAATAAGACAAACAGGAATGGAGGAGGAAGAGCATCATATGTCAGGGACATTTACACCAGTGAAGAGATACAGGACATCAGTCCTGGAAGCCAGGTGGAGAGCATCTGGATAAAAATTAAAGGGGAGGGAAACAACAGGGATGTTATTGTGGGAGTGTACTACAGACCCCCAAGTCAGATGGAGGAATTGGATGATGCCTTTCTGGAACAGATGATCAAAGACTCAGAAAGCAGAGATGTAGTAGTGATGGGAGACTTCAACTATCCTGATATTTGCTGGAAGTCAAACTCAGGCAAATCCTCAAGGCCTAGCAAATTCCTCACTTGCCTTGGAAACAATTTCATTGTCCAAAAGGTGGAAGAGACAACAAGGGGATCAACTATTTTGGATCTGATCCTAACCAAAAGGGATGATTTAGTTAAGTACAGAGGCTGGGTGCAAGTGGTGGGATCCTTAGGTGGGAGTGATCATGTACTCCTGGAGTTTGTTATACAATGGAAAGGAGAAGCCAGGCATAGTCAGACACGCATTCTAGACTTTAGGAAAAATTATTTTAGTAAATTTAGAGAAATACTGGGGGTGATCCCATGGTCAGGAATGCTAAAAGAGAAGGGAGTTGAAGACGGATGGGAGTTTCTCAAAAGGGAGACACTGAAGGCACAATTTCAAACAGTTCCAGTGAGGAAAAAAAAAGGGAGGTGTCTCAAGAAACCAGGATAGATAACTAAGGCCTGTTACAGACAGGCCAAAATAAAGCTGCTTCGAGTCACTTTGGAGGTATGCTATTTCAATGATGCATGAGTCCTAAGGGTCCAAAAGCCACACCAAAGCTGCACTCCACTCCTTAGGACAGGAGCGTGGTTTTGGTGTGGCTTTTGGACTTTTAGGACGCATGCATCATTGAAATACCATACCTCCAAAGTGACTCGAAGCAGCTTTATTTTGGCCTGTCTGTAACAGGCCTAAGAAACTTTCAACTAAGCTAACTTTTAAACGGAACATGTATAAGAAATGGAAAAATGGGGAAATCACCAAAGAGGAATTCAAACAAATAGCTAGCCTGTGTAGAGGTAAAGTCAGAAAAGCCAAAGCACAGAATAAATAAATAAATAATAAAATTTTTATTTATATGCCGCCCTTCCTCCGATCAGGGCGGCTTACAACAAGTTAAAATACAATCAATAATACACATAAAATAAAATACACATTAAAACAAACCAACAGTAAAAAGCCCCATAGCCCAACCTCTTGGCCACGAAAGAGGAGGGAGGCCCACAGGATATTTATTCGGGGAATGCCTGTTGGAATAGGAAGGTTTTAAGGTCCTTCCTAAATTGGGCCAGGGTAGTAGACGAGCGGAGCTCTATGGGCAGCGCATTCCAAAGGGCTGGGGCAGCTGTGGAAAACGTCCTCCGAGAAGTGGAGACTAACCTAGCCCCAGGCACCTTCAGTAGCTGCTGCCCAGACGTTCTGAGGGTGCGAGGCAGAATGTACGGGGAGAGGCGGTCCTTTAGGTATCCTGGGCCCAATCCATTTAGGGCTTTATAGGTAATTACCAACACCTTATATTGAGCTCGGAAGCGAATGGGCAGCCAATGAAGATCTTTTAAAACTGGTGTTATATGGCTGGTCCTGGACGCACCAGTGACCAGCCGGGCTGCCATATTTTGCACTATTTGCAGCTTCCGAGTTTGGTATAAGGGTTGCCCCATGTAGAGTACGTTGCAGAAATCCAGTCTCGAAGTTACCAGAGCATGTACAACAGTTTCTAGGTCCCTCTGGGCCAGGTATGGGCGCAGCTGGCGAATCAGCCGAAGCTGATAACAGGTGTTCTTGACCGTCGCATTCACCTGAGCAGTCAAGTGAAGCGACGAGTCAAGAAGCATCCCCAGACTGCTCACGGAGTCCTTCACAGGGAGCATGACCCCGTTCAGGACAGGTGGAATCACCGCCATTCCTGGACCAGGAGAACCTATCACTAGTACCTCCGTTTTCTCTGGATTCAGCTTGAGTCGGTTTTCCCTCATCCAGCCCATTACCGACTCTAGACAGGCCACGAGAGGAGAGACGCCATCCCCAGTCACTGCATCAGTCGGAGACATGGAGAAAATGATTTGGGTGTCATCAGCGTACTGATAACCCCGCGCCCCATGTCTCCGGATGATCTCTCCCAGCGGTTTCATGTAAATGTTAAATAGCATGGGAGACAGAATGGCCCCCTGAGGGACCCCGGTTTTAAGGGGCCTCTCATCGGAGCACACGTCTCCCACCTGCACCATCTGGGACCTCCCAGAGAGGTAGGACCGGAACCACTGGAGAGCAGTGCCCCCGATTCCCACCTCTGCCAGGCGTCCCAGAAGGATACCATGGTCTATGGTATCGAAAGCCGCTGAGATGTCCAAGAGCACCAGCAGGCACACGCTTCCCCTGTCAATGCTCAGACGGAGATCATCGACCAAGGCGACCATGGCTGTCTCAACCCCGTAACCCGCCCGGAAGCCAGTTTGAAATGGGTCCAGATAATCCGTTTCATCCAAGACCGTCTGAAGCTGGATAGCAACCGCCCTCTCGATCACCTTTCCCAGAAATGGTAGCAGCGAGACTGGCCGATAATTATTATGTACCAAGGGGTCGAGGGAGGGCTTTTTTAGGATCGGTTTTACTATGGCCAATTTAAGATCTGATGGAAATAACCCATCTCTCAAAGATGTATTAATTATCCGGTGTAACAATGATGTTACCACCGGTCCCCCCTGGGCCGCTAACCATGAGGGACAGGGATCAAGAGAGCAGGTTGTTTTCCGAACACTTCCGAGGATCTTGTCCACATCCTCGGTACTCACCAACTCAAACTGATCCAGTTTAACATAGTCCACAGAGGCTCTGGACACTTCTACCCTAGGATCTGCTATAATGTCAGCATTCAGACCTTCGCTTATACGCGAGGTTTTATCCGCAAAAAAGTCGTTAAACAAGTCACAGCAGAGCCGCACCGGATGGAACATGGCTGGCCGTGAGGGAGATGTTGAAGTCACCCAGGACAAGAAGCCTGGGCGTCTCCAACATCAGCTCAGCGACCAGCTGTGTCAGCTCGTTAAGGGAGTCCGCTAATGCACGGGGTGACCGATACACTAACAGAATCCCTAGACTGTCCCTAGCCTTTAGGGTCAGGTAAATACACTCGATATAGGAGGTCTGTCGGATGTGGTTCCTGGAGAGGGACACGGTGTTCCTATGTACCAAGGCCACACACACCCCCCGCCCACCTAACCTGCGCTGGTCCTTCACCGAGTACCCAGCAGGCAGGGCCTTAGCCCACACGGCGTCCCCTTCAGGCCCCAGCCAGGTCTCGGTAATGCAAGCCAGGTCACACTTAGAGTCCTCCAGCAGATCCTGGAGGATGTGGGTCTTGTTATTAAGTGACCTGGCATTGCACAGGAGCAGCGACAGGGTTTGTGGCACGGTTGGAGTGACCCTCAGGTCCTTTAGGTTGGGAGGGGGACAGGAAGGCGAGATAGATATGATGCATCGATCACGCCTTCCCCTGGAACGGAAGTCCCTTCTCCCACCACCATACCTCCCCCTGCCCCACACAACCTCAATTGGAGCTCTGCCCACCAAGGTGTTGTCCCCGGCCTAGGCATCCCCCGCATCCCTATCCTCCCCCCACCCCTCTATGGCCACTAAAGGAGCAGAGGTTAGCCACTACAGGCATCCTCTGCTCCCAGGGCCAACCCAAGCCTCCCACACCAATAAAACTGCGCAGCTGCGCAGGTACGCAGCAGCGGGGTGCTCCTTAGTCCGTGGGCGGCACTCCCGGGGCTTTGCGCAGATGCGCACCTCCGACACCCCGGGAGGAGGCCGCCCGGCAACAAGCGCAGTCCTGGCAGCGACGGCGGCAGCGGTGGTCCGGCGTGGAGGCGAGAGGGGGCGTTCCAGGAAGGGTCCGGTTCCCCGGCTTTATCCCCGCCGCTCTCACCTGGCGGGGCTCCTCCCTAGCTTCCCCCCAGATGGTCCTTAAAGGGCCCCACGCACCCAAACTGGCCGCCAAACGCCAAAGCCAGTAAACTGCAGAGTCCAAAGGAGTCCCGCTGGGGTGCTCCTTAGTCCGTGGGCGGCACTCCCGGGGCGGTGCGCAGATGCGCACCTCCGACACCCCGGGAGGAGGCCGCCCGGCAACAAGCGCAGTCCTGGCAGCGACGGCGGCAGCGGTGGTCCGGCGTGGAGGCGAGAGGGG